>NW_006202562.1:5045440-5054459 GCF_000334495.1 Tupaia belangeri chinensis | reverse complement strand
GAGAGGTGCCACTCCGGCCAAAAGAGCCCTGGAGGAGAGCAGGGGAAACGTGGCGGAACGGATTTTTGAAATGATCCTTCAAAGCTCTTACAGCCCATGTTTTCCTAGGTTCTTAGTGTAGGAGCAATTCGAAGTGGATTTAGTTTTATGGGTGATAAGCAAGAGGGTAAGGATCACAGCAGACATTTGGTAGCTCAAGTTGAATGATATTGAGATTATACACACATAAACAGAATATGTACAAAGGGTTCCCAAAGGTTCATGGAAGATGCATATCATGAAAGAACTGTGTGGGGATGTCAATTTGGGGGCGCTAAAAATAGACTCATATTTAATTGTATTTTTCTACAAACTTTTTGAAGTATATATATTTCTAAACACATATATTTACACAAACACATTTATATATTACAAAAGGTTTGTAGAAACATGGAAAAAATAGATATGTATGCATATTCATACACATATACATAAATTGTGTATATGTATATATGTGCACACATATAATACATATATATGCATGTATACACATATATAATACACATTTATGTGTGTGTGTGTGTATATATATATAGCATGTGCACTCCACTGAGAGAGAAAGCACCCCTCAATGGGGTGTGATCAAGTCCCAATTCTTTCTCCCCATTTCTCTCCATCCTGTTACAATTTTGGACATGCACATACATGAGGCTGGTGTTTTTTTTTCTTTTTTTTTTTTTTGAGGTTTTTGCTATAGGGCACGTGCGCTCGCCAGACAGACAGAGAGAGACAGAGAGACAGAAAGCGAGAAATCACCCCCCAGGGGGGATGGCCATGCCACAATCACTTCTCCATTCTCCTCTTGGGATCTTGGGCACGCACGCACACGCGCCCAGCATGAGTTTAAGCCACCAGGTCCGGGACTCGAACCGCAATTGACTGCGTGGGAGTCCAGCGACATAGCCAGTACGCTAACTGCTGGTCCCAGGCTGGTGTGTTTTTCAAGCTACCAGAGCTGGGATTCACACTGCAGTCAGCCATGTGGGATCCAGGTCCCTTAACTGCTAGGCTATGTATGGGTGCAGTCCTACACACACACACACACACACACACACACACATATACATACACACACATACATATATATTTAACGTTTATTTACTTCTTCCATAAGAGACAGAGAGAAATAGAGAGATGAGAGAGACAGGCCCCCTCCAGGCCCCCCCACACCTTGACCCACTCTGTCTCAGGTATCTGGATCACAGGTGCCTGGGCACACACCTGGCATGTACAGAAATACCCTGGGGAGGATCTCGGACCCCTCTTATGCAGGTCCAGTAGTATCATTGCTGTGCTACTATATATCTGTTTATTCTGTTTTTTTCTTTTTACTTTTGTATCCTTAATGTGCAGAATCCATGGGGTCAAATCTAGGATACTTGTTGCTTAAAGCCACCATAAAATAGAATCTCAAGAAAGAATTAAAAAATATTTAATGAGGGGCCAGGAGTGAAGGTTAAGATGGCTGGACCCCACATGTCCAACCACTCAGTTTGAGTCCAAGATCCAGAGGCTTAAAAAACTCACCAGGTATGTGTACCCATATGCCCAAAATCCCCAAAGGAGAATGGAGGAGAAGGGGCTGCAGCATAGCCACCCCCTTAGCAGGGTACTTTCTCATGTTCCCTCTCTCCCTCTCTCTCTCTGTCTCTGGCAAACACATGTGCCTACAACAAAACTTCAAAACGTTATAAATCCAACAGACCTCAAATAAGAATATTTCATGGCTTTTCTTTATCTTCCAAGTGTAGTTCTGCCAGTAGATATTTACTGAGTGTCTACTACAAGCCAGGGACATGTGGTCTGGGAGAATAACAGACAAGGGCCTCAAAGAGACCCGTGATGAACGAGAAGACAATCAGATAAGATACATGTAATAATGGGAAATGTCTCTAAGACAACGCAGTGGGGGTTGGGAGCCAGTCGTGCTGGGATAGAACATCCTCTTCAACTGGGAGGCGCTGGAGCTGAGGTCTGAGTGGGAGGAGACAGCACGAGGTGAAATCGGGGAGAAGGGAACCTAGCAGAGGGAGCGGTACACGCAAAGGCCCTGGGGTGGGCTTCCCCTCGCAGCATGCAGAAATACCACCGGCAAAATGAGCAAGAGAAGTCTGGCATGAGACCAAGCGGAAGTGCATTGTAGAATAATAAACCACTCAGATAAAGCTATAGTCGTAAAAGACTGGCCCAAATTACATTCTAGTTCCCTGAGCCTGAAAATTGTGTTTCTACTTCATGAACATTTCTATGCCTGAGCTAAAACTTGAACAGGATTTAATGAAAAACCTTTAGGTTTTATCTGTTTTGGGGGCGCTCCTTTCTCGGAGGTTGTCAAGCTAGGAGTAGAAGGAGTGGAACGTTTTTTAAAACGCCATCATTCTGTGACAAGGGAGACTGCTTTGCTAAGTCATGGGGGGAGAGCTACTGTGTTGATGAAAATCACACTGTATTAAGTATGTGTTTCAAGTACATGGGGCTTTTAGTGGGAAGAAGCTTTGAAAGAGCCCACATGGCACAGTGGAGAGGCACAGCAAAGAGCCCAAGGTCGTTGGTTCACGGCCCCGTAGGTCATTGGTTCGCGCCCCGTAGGTCGTTGGTTCACACCCCGTTGTAACGTGGAGAGCCAGACTCTGGTTCAGGGAGGGAAGGGTTTAAGTTTTGAGTTCTGCCAAATTTGGTCCTCCAAGTGACAACGGTGTGGTTTGGGTGGCTTGCTGTGCAGTAAATGACTAAGCAGGCCCAGAGACTCATCCTCAGTGACAAGGGAGAGAAGTGAATTAACCACCATCCAATGCCCGAGGTGGGAGGGCCCAGGCCTTGCTATTCTTGCAAAGTCTGGTCCTCAACAATCAAACCACGGGGTCATTCCTGGCTGGGTTCCTCTGTTTTTTTTGCAGCCAGGGCGGCTCTGACTGTGAGCGGCTCAGAAAAAATACTGAATGGTGCGTCCTGAGCGTGGCTGTGCGCTTACAGGGGGATGTGCAGAGTGCGCGAGGCCAAGGAGCCATATCTGCTTTACCTACCTAGAAACAGACCCTCTTGCCTTCATGGACAGGAAAGGCACCCCGAAACCAGTCCCTACCCTTCCCCAGGGTGCAGTGAGTCCTGTGCCGTGAGAGAATGAAGCCGCAGACACCTCCCTCTGGAGCTGGAAACAGGGATGCCAGTGCAGGGCTCTCAGGGCACCCCTGGGGAGGGGCACACACTGAGCCGGGCTGGTGCTCGCTAGCTCACCTGCCTCAGGGAAGAAGTTACAGGTGGTGGGTTTGGGACGTCTTTTTTTTCTTTTTGGGGAGGTTTTTGCTATAGGGTGCGTGCGCTCACAAGACAGACAGAGACAGACAGAGAGACAGAAAGCGTGAAATCACCCCCCAGGGGGTCTGATCACACTGCAATCCCTTCTCCTCCATTCTCCTCTCGGGATCTTGGGCACGCACGCACACGCACCCAGCGTGAGTTTTAAGCCACCGGGTCCGGGACACAAACCGCGGTCAACTACATGGGAGTCCAGCAACATAGCCATTACGCTAACTGCTGGTTCCTGAGCCTATTTGTCTTTAATTCTTTTCTCTTAGGTTTTTACCATAGGGTGCATGCCCTTGCCATAGAGAGACAGAGACAGTAAGAGAAAGTGAGAAATCATCCCCCAGGGTGATAGCCACACTGCAATCCTTTCTCCTCCATTTGAGCACACACGCACACATCCTGGCATGATTTTCAAGCCACCAGGTCCAGGACTCGAATTGCAGTCAGCCATGTGGGAGTCCAGTGCCTTAACCTTCACACCACCTGCTGGCCCATTTTTAATTTTTTTAAAGAGTATCTTTACTAATTTGCTCTTGGGAACAGCAGTTGGAGTAATGGCTATGTCGCTGTTCTCCCATGTAGTCGACCGTGGTTTGAGTCCTGGACCCAGTGGCTTAAACTCATGCTGGGCACGTGTGTGTGTGTGCGTGCTCAAGATCCTGAGAGGAGAATGGAGGAGAAGGGATTTGCTCTAAATCAAGCCCAATCCCAGGATCTGTTAGCTGGTCTGAGTTCAAGCACTATATGAGAGGGCTTCAAAAAGTTCATGAAAAATATGTATTATGGAACAATTGTGCATGGATTTCAATATTTTTTTGTTCCAAAATAAACTCATACTTTGATTTCATTTTCCATGAGGTTATTATTATTATGTTTTAAAGAGGTTTTTGCTATAGGGTGCATGTGCTCAACAGAAAGACAGAGACAGAGAGACAGAAAGCAAGAAATCACCTCTCAGGGGGGATGGCCACGTTGCTATCCCTTCTCCTCCATTCTCCTCTTGGGATCTTGGGCATGCATGCACATGCGCCCAGTGTGAGTTTAAGCCACCGGGTCCAGAACTCGAACCGCAGTCAACTACATGGGAGTCCAGCAATGTAACCATTATGCCAACTGCTGGTCCTCCTCCATGAGGTTATTAAAGTCTTATTCTATTTGTGCAGGACTCATTTATGAGAAACGCCACCCAGTTCCATGTGTATTTTTGTCTTATAGTTACAGGCCACCCCCTTCCGTGCCATAGCCATTTTTTCTTCTGTCAATAATACAGTTTCCTGGGACCAGCAGATGAAGTAATGGTTACGCTGTTGGACTCCCACATGGCTGACCGCGGTTCGAGTCCTGGACCTGGTGGCTTCAAACTCAAGCCAGGTGTGAGACCATAATCCCAAAGAAGAGATTGCAGTGTGGCCATCCCCCCTAGTGAGTGATTTCTCTCTTTCTGTCTCTCTATCTCTCTGGCAAGTACATGGGCACTATAACAAAAATATCTCTTCAAAGAATACAATTTTCTTGGGTTATCACTGTCCAAGTTCGAGGGACTTTAATTTAGATGCAGCTTTAAACATTCTGTGTCCTGCTTGATGGGAACAGCAATGAAGACACTGGAGATTTTTTTTTTTTTTGAGAGGTTTTTTTCTATAGGGCACATGTGCTTGCCAGAAAGACAGAGAGAGACAGAAAGCGAGAAATCACCCCCCAGGGGGAATGGCCACACTGTAATCCCTTCTCCTCCATTCTCCTCTCGTGATCTTGGGCACGCACACACAAGCGCCCAGTGTGAATTTAAGCCACTGGGTCCGGGACTCGAACCACAGTCGACTACATGGGAGTTCAGTGATATAGCCATTATGCCAACTGCTGGTCTCAAGATACTGGAGATCTTGAGACTTAAGACTTTCCCTTAGGAAACCCAAGTCCTAGGGGCAGAGTGGCCATGTGTGCTACATCACTGTGCCTTTAGGAAAATGTTTCCTTCTAAAGGAAAGCGGAAACCAAAACAGACATATTGAGGACTAGCCTTGCAGCACAGTGGTTAAGCGCAGTGCGCAGGGAGCTGGACTCCACATGGCCAACCATGGTTCAACTCCAGCCCCCGGCAGCTTGAAAAATGTGTCAGGTTCATGTGCATGCCTGCCCCAAGTCCCAAGGGGATGGAGAAATGGAGGAGAAGGGGTTGCAGTATGATCACGCCTCACTAGGTGTGGAATTTTATTTTATTTTACTTTTTAGAGATATTTTTGGTATAGGGTGTATGCACTTGCAGGAGAGACAGAGAGAAAGCAAGAAATCACTCCACAGGGGAGATGGCTACACTGCAAATCCTTCTCCCCCTGGGATTTTTGGCATGCATGCACACGTGCCCAGTTTGAGTTTCAGGTTTTCAGGTCTGGGACTTGAACCGCAGCTGGCCATATGGAAGTCCATGTCTTAACCCTATGCTACCCGCTGGCCCCAGCTGTGGCATTTTAAAATGTTAAGCCTGCTTCCTGTCCTTGCTTGACAACCTCCAAGGAAGGAGCTAAACCAGAACAAATAAAGCCTAAAGGTTTTTCATTAAATCCTTTTCAAGGTTTAGTTCAGGCATAGAAACGTTCATAAAGTTGAAACATGATTTTCAGGTTCAAGGAACTAGAATATAATTTTGGTCAGTTTTTTAAGAATGCAGATTTACGGAGCTTTCTCTTTTCTCCTTCTCTTTTTCTCCCTCTCTCTTTTTGACGAGTGCACTACCCCCTCTGACAATAACAAAACAAAAAGGAGTAAACATACCAGGCCAACTCGTGGTGAGGCGGTTAGTGCGCTGGATCCTGCATGGCCAGCTGTAGAGTTTGAGTCACGGACCCAGCAGCTTGAGAACCATGCTGGGCTACACACTCAGACATGCATGCACACTCAGACATGCGTACCCTCAGACACACACACTCACATAGACTCTTACACAGTGACACATACACACTCATACACTGTTACATGCACACGCAATACACATACACACATATTCACACCCCGTGGGTGACACACACTACACACCCATGCGAACAGGCTTACACATACACTCACATGCTCACACATACATACTCGCTTGTGCATGCACCAAATCCTGAAGGAGGGAGAAGTGGAGGAGAAGGGACGGTGGTGTGACCATTTCCAATGCGGGCTGCTTTTTTGCTTTCTCTTTCTCACTCCCTCTTCCTCTTTTTTTGGAGAGATTTTCACTATAGGGTACGTGCACTCACCAGACAGACAGAGAGAGACATAGAGACAGAAAGCGAGAAATCACCCCCCAGGGGGGATGGTCACGCCGCAATCCCTTCTCCTCCATTCTCCTCTCGGGATCTTGGGCACGCACGCACACGCGCCCAACCTGAGTTTTAAGCCACCGGGTCCGGGACGCGAACCACGGGTGACTACGTGGGAGTCCAGCGACATAGCCATTACGCTAACTGCTGGTTCCCTCTCTCCCTCTTTCTCTATGTCTCTCTTTAGCATGTGCCCCCTGGCAAAAAAAAGGTATACATACCAAATACGATCTGTTCCATTAGGTTAATAGAGAAATAGGCGTATGCTGTAGGACTTTTACATTAGGAAAGCATATAACATTGAATATTGGTACATACCTATTATAATTCAATTTTGGTATCAAAAAGAATAGTTATAGGGAACCAGCAGTTAGCGTAATGGCTATGTCGCTGGACTCCCACATAGTCGACCGTGGTTCGTGTCCCGGACCCGGTGGCTTAAAAACTCACGCCGGGCGCGTGTGCGTGCGTGCCCAAGATCCCGAGAGGAGAATGGAGGAGAAGGGATTGCGGCGTGACCATCCCCCCTGGGGGGTGATTTCTCGCTTTCTGTCTCTATGTCTCTCTCTCTCTGTCTGTCTGGCGAGCGCACGCGCCCTACAATGAAAATCTCTCAAAAAAAAATAAAAAAAGAAGAATAGTTATAAACATCATGCAAATAGTTAAATGTATTTTGGGGGTATAATTTTACATTTGTTTGCTCTGCAATGTTTTATTTTTTCACCGAGAAGGAAGGCGAGAGAAAAGGCATCGCTAGTAAGAAACAATTGATCACCAGCCCTTTCCCTCCCTAGGAATCCAAATTCCCAACACATCACACTGGAATCGTCCCCCTCACCCAGGCAGGAGACTGCGCTTCACTGCATTTCAACCTCGCTAAGGCTGAACACAAAACAAGCTTTCCCTTCTCTACCTCCATACCCAGACACATGCACACACTCATGTAGGTACATCCACACGCCCACCCTCACATACGGACACATGCATTTATGCACTCACGCTCACCTGCACACTCACACGTGCTCCCACATGTCTGTACTCTCAGGCATACACTCACACGTGCTCACACTAGTGATACATACAAATTCACACACTTACGCACGCTTACACACACACTCATACATGTATTCACACATTCCTGAACATGAGCACACAATACACACCCACACTCCTATATGCACAAACACACACATAGTTGCATGCTCACGTACGCATTTGCACACATTCACACTCATGCACACTCAATGCCCACACGCTCACACACAGCTGCTCACATTGAAATGTACACTAACACTTACCTTTGCTCACGAAGGTGAGTCTGAGCAGGGTCTCCACAACTCCGGTGAACGAAG
The DNA here is from genome assembly GCF_000334495.1 of Tupaia belangeri chinensis. Classification (NCBI taxonomy): domain Eukaryota; kingdom Metazoa; phylum Chordata; class Mammalia; order Scandentia; family Tupaiidae; genus Tupaia; species Tupaia belangeri. Next base: position 5,046,460 of record NW_006202562.1, on the reverse strand, counting down.
GCATTTTACTCTCATTCAGGCACACTGAGACCTGAGGGGCACCCCAAACACACCAAGAGACTCAGGTCACCTTCCAGGTGTCAGTGGCTTATGAACAGCAACGACCAAGTCCTCATCAGCCCTGGTTCGGTCTTCTGCTTTAGTCAGGGACAGTGCTGGGCCTGGACTTGTGACAGGGGTCACTCAGCTGGCCTCTCCGTGGAGAGGTGCAGGAAGGCTGGACCATCTCGTCTTGAAACCAGCCCTTAGGTGGTCCCAAGAAGGAGACACAGTGTGTCAAGTGAGCTGAGGACCTGGGCCGGCAAGTCCTGGCCGCTGGGCTGGGCAGAGGGCCAGTACCCAGCAGGGGCATGGCTCAGGGGCCTGAAGCCTGGGGATGGGGGTCAAAGCGGGGCACAGAGACCTTTTGATCCCAGATTTAGCTTCCAGAGCTGGGAGGCAGCCAGGCGAGGGTTTGAGGCGGCTGCTGTCCTGCACAGGCCCTCCAACTCCCCAGAGGGTCAGGAGGCCGGGCTCGTATTTAGTTAGCTGTAATGATCTCGTTAGGGGTGTGAATGGACCACCACCCAAGTCACTGAGCAGGCCTGCCCGTGGGCCTCCCCGCCAGCTCTGCCTCCCCTGTGTGGCCTTACACAGGACATGAACTGTGTTTAACAGACTTCCAGTGCTTAATAATTTGCAAAACAGCATTAAACAAGGGACGTTGAGGACAATTGGGATGGAACATTGGCCGGGCAGGAGGTGGTTGTCAACAGAGCCAGGACAATCCCGCGAGCAGGGCCTCCACAAAGCCTGAGAGGTACAATGTCACAGCTGGCTGCTGGTGGGGCGCCTGGCGGAAGCCCTCCCCAACCATCCAGGTGGTCAGGGAGAGCTGGCCTTTTCCTTGATAAGTTTCTTTAAAAGGGAAGAGAGAGAGAGAGAGCACAAGAAAGGGAGAGACCCCCCCTGTCTCTTCAGTAGGAAAGAAAGTACGTGGGGGGGGGGGAACTCCTGAGCCAGAGAAAGAAGGGGATTAGG
>NW_006202562.1:5039118-5044332 GCF_000334495.1 Tupaia belangeri chinensis | reverse complement strand
AAAACAGGACATTCCATGCAGCAGACCTACGTGGGACGGTTACCTGTTTGCATCCAGAAATCTCCCTGTGTGAGTGGGCCCATGTGCACCTGTGATCCGGCCAGCTGAGACTGGGAGTGGATCACAGCATGAATACTCTGTGGGGGTGCCCTTCTCTCTCACTCGTCCAGAAATAAATGCAAGAACTTAAAACAAAAAAGAAAGAAAGAATAGCAATGAACAGTAAGACTGAGACAAGGGCAGTGTAGGTGAGGGGGGGGTGTCAAAAGAGGCATTGCAGGGGAGTTCGGGGCTGTTATCAGGCAGTGACACAATGACATTTCACACATGTTGTACTCTGGGGGCCACGTTTCATCCAGTCAGCATGACTGACAGCCTCATTCCTGCCACAGCTGGTCCTCCACATGCCACTGTCCTGTCCTCGGAGCTGCCCAGTGCAAGCTTTGCTGGGGCCCTTTGGAATCTCCCAATTAAAACAGAACAACAGAACTGCTCCAAGTTCTGCTCAGAGGATCTTCCCAAAAGAACCCCCCACACCTTTTTTTTTGGGCAAAGGTTTAAACCAGGCCCATTTTGGCAATTCTGGAAAAATAAAGATCCTTTCATCTTCTCCACCCAAAGTAATTGACATTGATTTCTTCCTTAACAAATCACAACAGTTTGAAAAGGGCTTTCAAATTCACATGGGGTCTTGGTGCATGAATTGCCAAAAATAACAGTTTTATAGAAGCATTGGGAATTCGGTACGATGCAGAAGTGATGGCCACATGTCATTGTATGTTTGTCAAAACCCACAGAATGTACAATACGGAGGGCACAGTATGTAAACTGTGAGCTTTAGTTAATAATATCGTACCAGCTCACCAATGATCACAAGTAAGACACACTAGCAGTAACAATCCGGAACTATCCGGGGGGAGGCATGGGTACTGAGGACTGCCTGTACTTTCTGATCTGTTTTTTCTATAAATATGCTAAAGTTCTTTTAAGATTATGTAGACCGGGACCAGCAGTTAGTGTAATGGCTATGTCGTTGAACTCCCACGTAGCCAACCACAGTTCGAGTCTCGAACCCAGTGGCTCAAACTCACGATGGGCACATGTGTGTGTGTGCCCCAGATCCCGAGAGGAGAATGGAGGAGAAGGGGTTGCGGCGTGGCCATCCCCCATGGGGGGTGATTCCTCGCTTTCTGTCTCTTTGTCTCTCTCTGTCTGGTGAGCGCACGTGCCCTATAGCAAAAACCTCTCCAAAAAAAAAGAAAAAAAGAAAGAAAGAAAAAGAAAAGATTATGTAAATCTTTCTATAAAACTTCTTAAAAAGCCTATTAATCTGTGTGTGTGTGTGTGTGTGTGTGTGTGTGTGTGTGTTTTCGTTTTTATGCCCTAGGGCATGTGTGCTCACTGGAGAGAGATGAAGAAAGACAGAGAGAGAATGAGAAATCTCCCCCTCAGAGGAATGGCCACACCACAGACCCTTTTCCCCTGTTCGTCTCTTGGGGGCATGCATGCACTTGCAGCCAGTGTAATTTTCAAACCGCCAGGAGTTGAACTGCAGTCAGCCATGTGGGATACAGTGCCTTAACCATTATGCCACCTACTGGCCCAAAAGTCTATTAATTTAAAAACAAACAAATAAAAAGCACTGGGTTGAAAGTGGCCAAGATGGAGAATGTTTGTGTCTCTCTGTAGATGTGGGGTGCAGCGTACACTGCTGATGCTCTGCCCACCCCTCAGAACCCCCACTACTCACCCCTCACACCCAGCAGCTTCTGTCTGCAACTGCCTGCCCTCTTTGCTGGGGCACTTTCTAGCCCACAAGGGGGCAGACTGAAAGTGCTAGGAAACCAACAACTTCCCTTCACCCGCCCAGGGGGATGGTCACCCCATAACCCCTTCTCCTCCATTCTCATCTTGGGATTTTGGACACACATACGTGCATTTGGCATATTTGCCAAGCAAGCAGGGTCCGAGACCCAAACCACAGAGTTGATCAGGTGGGAGTCACACCTAAACTTTTGTGTCACCTGCTAGTCCCCAAAACTCTGAGAGTCAGATTCCACCTCCCAGAAGCTATGATGGAGACCAGAAGCAGACTCCATTTCTCCTCGTTGACAAGGAACCCTTAAATACATGGCATCGATGCATCCTTAAATCACTTTTCAGATGGGTGTCTTAGTCTTTCTGGGCTGCTACTTTAAAATGCCATAACCTGAGTGTCTTTTAGACCACAGAAATGTATTTCTCACAGTTCTGTAGTGTGGAATTCCAATCCCTGCATGATCGAATTCTGCTGAGGGTTCTCTTCTGGGTTGCAGACAGCCAGCTTCTCACTGTGCCTTCACATGATGGAGAACAGGGAGAGTGCAACAAGCTCTCTCATGACTATTAATAGGCACGAATCCTATTCACAAGGGCTAAATCCTATGACCTCATCTAACCTGAATTACCTCTCAGAGGTCCCACCTCCTAATACCATCACATGGGAGGATGATAGGTTTTTAATGTCCATAACAAGGAGGTAGCGATAGAGTCCTTCTATCAGATGCTAATTTACTTAATTAAAAAGATAGATGCGCATTTTATGGTAGAGTTATCAAAAATCACTGTTTCTTAAGAGTGATTAGATTTCTAAGTGGAAAATCATGTTCTCATCTCAAAAGATATTCTGAGCCAGGGACCAGCAGTTGGTGTAATGGCTAAGTCACTGGACTCCCACGTAGTTGACCGTGGTTCGTGTCCCGGACCTGGTGGCTTAAAACTCATGTCGGGCGCGTGTGCGTGCGTGCCCAAGATCCTGAGAGGAGAATGGAGGAGAAGGGATTGCGGTGTGGCCATCCCCCCTGGGGAGGGTGATTTCTCACTTTCTGTCTCTCTGTCTCTCTCTGTCTGTCTGGTGAGCGCACACGCCCTATTGGAAAAACCTCTTAAAAGAGAGAGAGAGAGAGAGAGAGAGAGAAAATATTCTGAGCCACAGAAGGACACTGAAGTGTAGCATTGTTCTACAGTGACTGTGACCTTGCTCACCTTACCCTTGGCATGACCCACTACCATGGCGGCCATGAAAGTAGAATAAAATCGGCAAAGTAGTAACCAGGATACATGTTTACTAGCTCAGCCTCGTTGGACAGAATATACAAGGGGAGATTTAAAATCTGAAAAAGAGATGCTAAAACATTGATTGGACATAAAGACTACAGGTCTAGGAAAACAGTCTATTCAGAATAAGGCCAAGGAGCTTCTCAGGTGTTTCTTTTTTTCTTTTACAAGCTTTGCCAGAAGATGCGTACACTTTTTTCTTTTATAAATTTTGCCAAAGAGAGACAGAGGGGGAGAAGGAAGAAGTACCCTCCCCACACCCCGCCAATGGAACATGAGGGTGCTGCCATCCCTTCTTCTCCATTTCCTTAACCTGTTGGGATTTAGGGCACACCAAGTGTGTTTTGCTAGCTACTGGGGCTAGGATTCAAATAGCGGTCAGCCAGGTAGGATCGAGCTCCCTTAACCACCAGGCCATGGGGCCAGCCTTATCTCAGGTATTTCTTGACGAGCTTTGTTGAGCCAATTGATGTGCTGCTTTATTTTATTAATTTGGTTTGCATTTAATACTAGAGCCTTGAGAATGTGGAGGAAATTTCCCAGAAGGGAGTCCTCCACAGTTTCAAGGCTTCCTTCCTCCTCGCTTGGGACCGGTGCTTACCAGGCTTAGACCGTTGCCCATGGGGAGAGACCAGGGCCGTGCACCTATCCAGGAGCAACCTCTGGGCCAGGCTGGTGTGGCAGGTGTGGGCTCCCGAGAGGATGACTCTCCTCTAGAGGAGCACTGGATGAACTCTTCTTATTCTGATTACTGACCTCTTCATTTTATAGGCAATACGTGGGTATGATGAAAGTCAATCAGGAATCTATCTATCTATCTATCTATCTATCTATCTATCTATATATATATATAGAGAGAGACAGAGACAGAGATTTCTCTCTTCTCTTCTCTGTCTTCCACTTCTGCTCTCCAGAGAGAGGCCTGATTCGATTCCCTCCTGTACTCATGCAGCTATAGTTTATGTACAGACAGCTTATGCTTGTCCTATGTGTTAAAAAGAAACAGTTGGATCCAGCTGGTGACACAGCACAGACACAACACTTCCATGCTGACCTCCCTAAGCACTCCAGTGAACTCAAACACCCGTGGTTCAGGAGGCTGAGGGTGGGAGTGGACGGTAGCATGAGTGCCCTGCTGGGATGCCTCTCTCTCAAAGGAAAGATCTATAGGTGAATTGGGGGGGAAAATAGCAAGATAAAATGAGAAGAAACAGCAGCATGATAGGCTGCTCTCTGTGACAGCCCTTGAGGCTCCTACCCCTACGTATCTGCTCTATGTAACCCCCCTGGAGTGGGCAGGACCAGAGAAGATGATGAGCTGTCACTACCATGAGTAGTCAGAGAGCCACATGCTGGGACCAGAGACGGGTCTACAGGAGCTGAGAGCGGCTTCTGGTTCACAGTCAGCAAGGAATCGGATTCCGCCAACAAGCTGCACCCCAACAACTATCTTGAGTGTTCAAAGGTGGAGCGGAAGGAATGCAGCACTCTGTGAGACTGGCCCACCAGGGCAGGCTCCGGATTCTCATCTGGAGACCTCCCTGCATGTACCAGGGCATGCATGCTCTTGACAGAGATGGTTGAGGAGAGGGCGGAGGTGATGTGAAGACCCCATTAGGGGTGCTTTCTTTCTCCCTCTCGTTTTTCTGGCTCTCTCACTCATAGAACAACAACAAAAAATTAAATTATCTTAGAGATAGTTCCAACAAATAAATCTATCTTTCACCCTGTTGTTGTTTGATCGGTCAGATTCTTTTCTTAAAAAGCTCGTCTTGCTCATCGAAGTTCAGGAACAGCAGTGCTTGCTAATAGATGGTGCGCTGTGTTCTCAAAATAAGCAATGAGTCCTGGGCCCGGGGGCTTAAACTCACGCTGGGCCCCTGTGAGTATGTGTCCAAGATCCCAAGAGGAGAATGGAGAAGAAGGGATTGCGGCATGGCTATTCCCCTGTGGGGTTAATTTCTCACTCTCTGTCTCTCTGGTGAGCACATGCACCCTATAGCAAAAATCTCTCTCTCAAAAAAAAGTAAACAAGGTGATTTGGCCAAAATAATTTTCTGATCTTTTTTTTTCCCTTTCTTTCAGTTTTTTTTTTTTTTTTTTTTTTTTTTTTTTTTG
>NW_006202562.1:5035966-5039087 GCF_000334495.1 Tupaia belangeri chinensis | reverse complement strand
TGAGAGAGAGAGAGAGAGAGAAAGTGAGAAATCACCCCCCTCCGGGGGGGGGAGGGTCATGCCACAATCCATTTTCCCCAATTCTCCTCTTGAGATTTTGGGCACACACACACACACATGTGCCTAGTGTGATTTTCAAGCCACTGGAACTGGGACTTGAACTATGGGAAACTATGTGAGAATCCAGTGCCTTAACCACCATGCTACCTGCTGCCCCTGATCTTTCTATGTTTATTGATTGGTTTAAAGATCAAATAAAGATCTTTAACAATTAAGATAATTTTTAATGGCACATACTCAATAAACTACTTTGTCTTGCAGCAGTTAGAATATACATATACCTTGTCTTCTCTTATGAAAGCTATGCTAGAGGGACCAGCAGGTGGCGTGGTAGTTAAGGCGCTGGACACTCCCACGTGGCCGAGTACAGTTCAAGTCTTGGACCTGTTGGCTTGCTTTCTCACTTTCTCTCCCTCTCTCTCTCTCTCTCGTCAAATTAAAATAAATGAATGAATAAATAAAAATTAAAAAAAGAAAGCTATGCTAGAGAAGTTCAGAACATTTTCTTCTCTCCTCTCCTCTCCCCTCCCCTCCTCTCTCCTCCCCTCCCCTCTTCTCTTCTCTTCTCTCCTCTCTTCCTCTTTCTCCTCTCCTCTCTTCTCTTCTCTTCGCTTCGCTTCGCCTCGCCTCGCCTCTCCTCTCCTCTCCCCTCCCCTCCTCTCTCCCCCCCTCCCCTCCTCTCTCCCCCCCTCCCCTCCTCTCTCCCCCCCTCCCCTCCTCTCTCCCCCCCTCCCCTCCTCTCTCCCCCCCTCCCCTCCTCTCTCCCCCCCTCCCCTCCTCTCTCCCCCCCTCCCCTCCTCTCTCCCCCCCTCCCCTCCTCTCTCCCCCCCTCCCCTCCTCTCTCCCCCCCTCCCCTCCTCTCTCCCCCCCTCCCCTCCTCTCTCCCCCCCTCCCCTCCTCTCTCCCCCCCTCCCCTCCTCTCTCCCCCCCTCCCCTCTTCTCTTCTCTTCTCTTCTCTTCCCTCTCTCTCTCTCTTAATTGTTTTTAGAGCGAGACTTTTGCCACAGGACTTGTGTGCTCACCCAAGAGACAGAAAGTAAGAAATCACTTCCCCAAAGAGGAAAGCCACACTGCAATCCCTTTTCCACCAGTCTCCTCTCAGGATTTTAGGCACACACACACATGTGCCTGGCATGAGTTTGAAGCCACCAGTCTGGGACTCAAACCACGGTTGATTATGTGGGAGTCCAGGGGTGTAACCATTACACCATCTTCTGGTCCCATCTCCCTTTTTTCTTTCTTTTTTTTTTTTTTTTTGAGAGATTTTCACTGTAGGGCGCGTGCGCTCGCCAGACAGACAGAGAGAGACATAGAGACAGAAAGCGAGAAATCACCCCCCAGGGGGGATGGTCACACCGCAATCCCTTCTCCTCCATTCTCCTCTCGGGATCTTGGGCACACACGCACACGCGCCCGGCGTGAGTTTTAAGCCACCGGGTCTGGGACACGAACTGCGGTCGACTACGTGGGAGTCCAGCAACATAGCCATTATGCTAACAGCTGGTTCCCCCTTTTTTCTTTTCAAGCTATCAAAACCAGGACTTAAACCATGCAGTTGGCCTTGTGGGATCAGGTTCCCTTACCATCAGGCTATGGGGTTGGTCCATACTGGAGAGTTTTTCACTGACACAGTTTTCCTTTCCTTTGGCAAATAGATAGACCGCCTATCCCAGCTTCCCTTGAGGTTCACTTTGGCGATGACTTCCAGCCAGTGAAGTGTGATGAAAGTGACCTACTCACTACCCAGGGCAGCCCCTAGAAGCTCTCTATGGTTCTTCTCCACTTTCTCCTCCTTCCGCCTGCCAGCTAGACACAGGATTCAAGAGAGAACTTCAAGTTTCAAGGGAGGGCAGAACCTCAATCTGGAAAGAGTCTGATCTCAAAATCACCCCAAGGAAAAGCTGCTTCTAAACTCTTTTTTCTTTTTAGAATTATTTATTTAGTTTTATTTATTCATTCATTTTTCATTTGACCAGACACACACACACACACACACACACACACACACAGAGAGAGAGAGAGAGAGAGTAAGAAAGCAAGTCACCAGGTCCGGGACTCAAACTGAAGTTGGCCATGTGGGAGTGTTCAGCACCTTAACCACCATATCATCTGCTGGTCCTTGCCTCTGAACTCTATTGAATCATTATGTGTGCAAGAAGTAAGCTCCAGGGACCAGCAGTTAGTGTAACGGCTATGCTGCTGGACTCCCATGTAGTCGACCGCAGTTCGAGTCCTGGACCTGGCAGCTTAAACTCATGCTGGGCACATGTGGTGCGTGCACAAGATCCCGAAAGGAGAATGGAGGAGAAGGGATTGCAGCGTGACCATCCACCCTGGGGGGTAATCTCTCGCTTTCTGTCTCTGTGTCTCTCTCTGTCTCTCTGGTGAGTGCATGCACCCTATAGCAAAAACCTCTCCAAAAAAAGAAAAAAAAAAGAGAAGTAAGCTCTCATTGTAATAAACTGTTGGAATTTGAGGACTGTTTATTTCAGCAGCGAGCCTATTCTGATACAGGGGCCAAGGTTTTGCTTTCAGAAAGGATTCTTTACTTTGCAAGAGGGACCACACCGGGATTTCTTTAAGTTGCAGGACTGTCTTACACTGGTGATATAAGTTGTTTATTACAAACCAATTTCAGGGGCCAGTCAGTTATGCAAAGTGCCAGCACATTCCAGCCGTACTCAAAATGGGTGCTCGACCAAATGTGTGAGCTGAGCCCCACGGGGTAAAAAATACAGGTGTTTGTAGTTGGTCCTGATTAATGGGACAATCGCTAAATAATTTAGTTGCAAATGAAAGCCAGGTTGTATCTGTTCTATTGCATCTGTTGAATCGGGTCTTATTCTCATTTTGTACATTATCATTTGAATTTCCCCACAAGCAGTCTTGGAAATGCAACACAAAGCAATAAAAGGAATTCCTTTCTAACTGTTATGTTTTTCCCCACAGGAATAAACTCACTTCAGGAAAGTCAACCTTCAAGTAGCTTCCATTGAGTTCTAAGAAGCTGGCCTTTGACCAGTGAAGTACTTTTGGCATCAGTTGTTGCAGTGGCTGGGCC
>NW_006202562.1:5034622-5035935 GCF_000334495.1 Tupaia belangeri chinensis | reverse complement strand
CAGCAGGATTCTTGCGATTTATATGCACTTTCTTGCTGGACTGTGAGCTCTGGGGTCAGCGACCAGGCTTCCGTGTTGTAGCTCTAACGTGTGGCTCTGAGCCTCTTGTAATTAATGTCAATAACTCCCCACTGAATATAAGGATAATTTGCTAGAAAGATATTTTTGCCTTTCATGGACATACGTATCCTGAGTAGCCCAATAGACTTCAGTGGAGCATCCTGGTTTGAGAGCATTAGGGTTCTGGTTCATCGATTCACCTTCAGGTCTCAGGCCATGGAATGAGGGTTAGATGGACGGAGCCCTGTTTGGAGCTCTGGAGCTCCTAGAGGAGGTGATCCGTTTCCATGGAGACTAGAAGAAAGCGAAGCTTGGGAGAATGTGAGAGGCTTCCACATAGAAGCAGGGAGTATTCACCTGAAAAATTAAGGAGATGGGCCAGCCCAGTGGCAGAGGTTCGGCGGTGCTATATGGAAGACTGCACGTTCAATTCCCTGACTTTCTATACCTGCTGAGTATGCAAGTCCATGATCCCGGCTGTCTGGGAAAACTGGGGGGTGGCCAGGGGTTGGGGAATCATAGTGTAAGACACTGTTGAGGATGCTTCTCTCTCTCTCTCTGTCACCTTCATAAAATAAATAAACTTTTTTTTTTTTATTTAAAAAAAAGGAATACAAGGGACCACCTTCATAAAATAAATAAACTTTTTTTTTTTATTTAAAAAAAAGGAATATAAGGGACCAGCAGATGGCATAATGGTTACATCGCTGGACTCCCACATGGTTGACAGCAGTTTGAGTCCTGAACCCGCTGGCTTAGAACTCACACTGGGCACATGTGTGTGCATGCCCCAAATCCTGAGAGGAGAATGGAGGAGAAGGGATTGCAACACAGCCATCTCTCTGGGGGGCGATTTCTCACTTTCTATCTCTCTACCTCTTTGGCGAGCGTGCACCCTCCAGCAAAAATCTCTCTAAAAACAAACAAAAAATTTAAAAAGGAATACGGAAGAAGGAGGAAGAAAAAGAGGAGGAGAAGAAAAGTAAGGGGAGTACAGGATATTGTCTGAGGCCAATTTTTCTCAAAAGTTGCTGTTGGCAGCCTTGAGAATCCACTTGACTAGACAACCCTGTGAAAGGAAAGAAAGAATTCCAAGAACAAGCCCAGAGAATCTGGGAACGCTGCCGCTTGCCTCCTCTCAAGAAAAGAAGCAACCAACTCAACGGGCTTGGCTCGGGAGGAGAAGACAAAGGCGGGCCTGTCCGTCCTCTGGGAGGCCGTCCTAGCACTAGAGCTGCCAGGGCACAGCATGG
>NW_006202562.1:5034048-5034591 GCF_000334495.1 Tupaia belangeri chinensis | reverse complement strand
TTCCTGTCCACTGGGGGTTTGTGTGTGTGGCTGCTGAGAGCATGGGTCCCCCCGACGGTGTGCACAGCCACTTGGGAACCCTGAGTTGGATGGGATGTTAGATTAATGGTGTTTTAATGAGCATACATTTACAGATTTTAAGAGGAAGAGAGAAGAGAAGGGGTTGTATCAAATCACAGAACAGATCACCGTGAAGAAAAGAGGACAGACCATGTTTCAGGACACCCACCTTCTCGCTGGAGGTCCACCTCGCTAAGCTGTGTTGCATCCACTGTGGTGTTTGTCCTCCCAGAACTCATGCTGAGTCATTGTAATGGGGTCAAAAGGGTTAAAACTCCATCCAGTTATGGCATCCAAAGATGTGTCCTTGGGGCCAGCAAATGGCATGGAGGTTAATGCTGATCCTGGATCCCACATGGCTGACTGCACTGTTAGAGTCCCAGACCCAGCAGCTTGAAAAGCATGCGAGGCACAGGTGTGCTTGCTGTCCAGACTCCCAAGAGGAGAATGGAGGAGATTGCGGCTGGGCCAGTCCCCCTGGGG
>NW_006202562.1:5032710-5034026 GCF_000334495.1 Tupaia belangeri chinensis | reverse complement strand
TTCTCTGTCTTGGACTCCGGTGAGAACATACACCCTAGACGGAAAAAAAGAGATAGAAAAAAAAAAAATGCGGTGGGAAGACATTTAGGATTAAGGTCATTGGGGTAGGGTCTCCGTGACTGAGTTCTGCTGGGTTCACCAAGGAGAAAAACTGAGACCAGAACAGAGAGACTGGTGGATGACAGCAGGTTGGCTGTTGCCCTCATGATGTGACCAAGACTCTGTAAGACATTCCCTGGATATGGCCCTTCTCCTTCGACTTCCAAGCCAGAAGCTGAATAAACCTCTATTTTTATAAATCAGCCAGTTTCAGGTGTTTTCTGTTATTGGCAACAAAACGGCCTAAAGCAATTTTCCTCTGGGCAGAGCTAAGGGATTGGAGTGGATGAAATGGAGGCTTCCTTCGCACCTGGTTGTAATTCTGCTTCTGCTTTTGTTTCGCAGTTTCTGCTATATGGTGCGTGCACTCACCAGGGACCGAAACCGTGCAGGTGACCATGTGGGATCCAGCACCTTAGCCTGCATGCCACTGCTGGCCCTAAAATCTTTTACTCTAGTGAATCTGGAAGAATGATTGTTCAATCCAAATGAATACATCTTAAGTATTTCAAAAAATAGAATCAAAGATCCCCCCCCCCTTTTTTTTTAAAGGTTTTTGCCACAGGGCATGTGTGCTAGACAGAGACAGAGAGACAGAGGGAGGGAATGAGAGACTACTCCTGAGGGGATGGCCACACTACAATCCCTTCCCCTCTCAGGATTTTGGGAATGCACGTTCACACATCCACACACCTGTCATGATTTTCAAGCCACTAGGTCCGGGACTCTAACCAAAGTCAGCCTTGTGGGAGTCCAGGACCTTCACCACTGCACCACCTCCTAGCCCCTCAAAGGTTCTTTTTAAAGGCACTATAAGTTGAAGAGGGAGCTACTGGTCTACCATCCTCATGAAAAGACCTCTGCACATGCCACAGTGAGAAACTTACAAGAAGGGTCTACTTTGGGGAACAGGTGTGACGAAACAGCACAAGTACCTAAGAAAGCCAATAACAAAGAGACACAATTGTTGGTGTGACAGATGGAGAGTGCATGGGGAGAAAGGTGAATTCTGCAGACAAAGTTTGGGCAGGTCTGTGCGATTTGTTTCTTTTTCTTTTTTTTTTTTTAATATTTATTTATTTATTTTTCATTTCTTTTTTAAAATTTTTTCCTTTTTTTTTACATTAATTCACTCTACATCCTTATAGCATACAAAATGAATTTTCCATCAAAAATACACTGTCTATTGGTGCAATAAAGCACATCAACATACATAC
>NW_006202562.1:5018537-5031796 GCF_000334495.1 Tupaia belangeri chinensis | reverse complement strand
TTGTTTATCTAGGAATGTTCGTGTCTTTTCTTCCCAAATGAACGATAATCTTGCTGGGTACAGAATTCTCTGTTGAAATTGCTTTTCCCTTAATACTTTGAATGTATTTTCCCATTCTTTCCTCACTTGCATTATTTCCAATGAGAGGTCTGCCGTTAGTCTGATGGGATACCCTTTGTAGGTAACTTGCCGTTTTTCTCTTGCCAGTCTTAGTATCTTGTCTTTGTCTGTGGTTTTGGTCAATCTAGCTATAATGTGTCTTGGAGAAGATCTTCTAGGGCTGATTCTATTTGGGGTCCTCTGTACTTCTTGGGACTGAATCTTTGAGTGCCTCTCCAAGTTCGGAAAGTTTTCTTGCAGGATTTCATGGAGTAGATTATCAATGCCCTTATGAGTTTCTTCGCCTTCTGGGATGCCTATTATCTGGATGTTCGGACGTTTAATTGTATCTAGTATTTCTCATATATTATTCTCGAATTTTGGGGCCATTTTCTCAGTCTTCATGGTGGATTTTTCTAGGCCAGCAATTTTCTCTTCCGCCTCTCCACGTGAGTTTATGCTGGAGGCCGAATTATTAGTGGGAACTCTTCATTTCTCCGTTTTCCCCAAAATGGCTAGATCGTGGGAGCCATGGAGCTGTCTCTTGAAGAAGGCCTGTTCTGTTCCCTTGTGATTTGTTTCTATTGCTGCTTTGGGGCAACCATCACTGGCTGAGTTTCCTTCTTTTTTTTGTTTTTGTTTTTGTTTTTGTTTTTTCCCTGTATATGGACAGATCTTGATGACTTTGTAAGTTTTCAATATAGAAAAACATGGTGGAAAAGATCAAGTGATTGCAAAAAGAAAACAAAGGAAAGTAAATAAAAGTCCATTTAGAAGGTAAGGTCTCCATCTCAGACGGATCACTGATGTGAATGCAAGTGCCTGTCTGAGTTCTGGAAGAAAATAGTTGTTCATTTGGTGTTGAAACATAGTCCAATACCTACTTATGACTTACTGTTTTGCTTCATTCTGTTGTTAATAACAGAAAGTATCTAAAACTGTGATTTATAAAGATAAAGTCTTACCCAGCTCATGGTGTTGAGTCTGAAGATCCAGGGGTCACATTTGCAAGGTCCCGAGGCATCACATCACAACTGCCAGGGCAGGGGGTACCCATAAGTCTCTCTCCTTCTAGGAAGTCTGTCATGGAGCCCAACCTTCATGCTCTTAATCCTAATCTCCTCCCAAAGGCTCCACTTTCTTTCTTTTGTTAAAAAAAATTTTGTTAAAGGGCACGTGCACTTGCCAGTGAGAGAGAGACAGAAAGAAAGTGAGAAAGCAATCTGCCTGGGGAATGACTACCCTGCAATTCCCCCTTCTCCATTTCTCCCTCCTCGGGATCTGGGGCACACACGCACAAGTATGCAGGGTGTGTCACAAACCACCAGGTCCGGGGCCCAGCACTCAAACAGTGAAGTCTGCTATTTGGGATCCAGCCGCCTTAATCACCATGCCACAGTTGGCCCAGCCCTGCTTTCAATCATAGTCTGATTAAGTTTTTACTCTCTTAATTTTATCACAACCAAATCTCAGTGTGTGGGTTTTTGGGGAAACATACAAACCACAGAATTTACTAAATATTATGCTCTGGAATGTTCTGTAGCAAAAAGAATGCTTTCTTTTTGATAGAAAAATATTGGAGGACCTGCAGTTGGTATAATGGCTATGTCGTTGGACTCCCATGTAGTCGACTGCGGTTCGAGTCCCAGACTCTGGCTTAAACTCACACCAGGCACATGTGCATGCGTGCCCAAGATCCTCAGATGAGAATGGAGGAAAATGGATTGCAGTGTTGTCATCCCCTCTGGGGGGTGATTTCTCGCTTTTTGTCTTTCTGTCTCTCTCTGTCTTTCTGGCAAGTGCATGCACGTGTATAAAAACCTCTCAAAAAAAAAAAAGAAAAAAAAATTGGAATAAATTACTACAATATTCCTCCCTCTTGAACCTTAGGAGTTAAAAAATGCTAAACATCAGATAACACAGCTCTGAATTACAAAGGCCTTCACAGGGAAATAACTATAGTCACAAAACTCATCACTAGATCTCAATTTACTTACAAAAGATTCTAGCTGTCGCTCAAGGCCAAAATGGGTGTAAATGGTTTGGCTGACAGGAATGGATCCCTGGCTTTTGAAAAAAGCATTTATAGGCACTATTAACAAGAAGATTCAGTCCGGTGAATAATACAATTACAAGCCATGGTTCAGATATTCAAGTGCAAGTATTCAGAAGGTGATGTGGCAGTTAATCTGTGAGGGTAGTTGGGAAAATAATGACATTTAACCTAGCCTAGCAATTGTTCTCATAAAAGGCAGGAGCTAATGTACTGAATAACAAAATCCAGCACAAAAATTATGCTCTGTTGTTAGAAATTAGAAAACAGTTTTAGCACATGAAGTCATCTACACAGGGAGAGGAGAGATCAGTGCATTTCCAAGTATTTAAGGAACTTCTTCAAAGAGGGAAAGTACTAGCACACCACCGTGTCTCCTGTGAATTTCTAGACAATGTACTTGCCGCCTTCACTAAGGAGAATTTCATGATTATTCAAAGCATAACATGAAGGACAGCAGCTAATCTGATTAGAGCAGTGACATGTCTAATGTATTTATTTGGAGCAGTGTGGCCGACTTGTGTGGTTATTAGTGAGCTTGCCCTGTTTACTGGGATGCTGATACATATTTTAAAGTCTGTCTTTGAATAATGCAGGCTCCGCGTGGGGACAATAGAAAGGAGTCTTCTGTTTCCCTCTGCTCCTTTATGTATTATCTGATCTGCCTGCTTGATTTGGACTGGTCCCAGGGCTCTGCTATTGTGGACGCCTCTGCTCTCTCTAGGCGCCCAGATTTGTCCTCCTTGGGTTCTGATGTCTGATATACTCCCGCCACCTCAGAGGAAGGCAGCTGAGAATTCATTGTCCCTGTGCCTCTGAAACAGCCCCATGGACTCTTCTTTCCCTTGCCTAGTAAGAAGTCATTTCTCCTGTTGATTAGTTAGCTCGCCAATCTTAAAAGGAGGGCATTTGTGGTTTGTGAGTAGGATCGATTACCTACAAGACTCAGTCTTGTAGTGCTGTTGGCTGCATGTGAGACAAGCTAGAATTGAGACCCATCTAACCTGAGGAGTTTTTGTTTATAAACTTGTGCTCTTAGATGAAGAAAGGGGAAAAAGGTGTAGCGAATCCTCATCTCAGCTCCATTCCTTTCTGAAGTTGCAAACTTGGTGGTATTGGTTCTTTTCATTCTGCATCTCTAAGACCACCGTTGGAACCTAAAAATCTTAATCCATCAAAATATAAGAACGGAATGAATCAATGTGTATCATTATTATTATGATTATTATTATTTTGTCATAGGTTGTGTCTACTAGCCAGGGAGAGACAATGAGAAGAGAAATAAGAAATCGCCCCCCAGGAGAGATGGCCATGCCACTATTCCTTCTCCATTCTCCTCTCACGATTTTGGGCACACACACACACAGTGTGACTTTCAAGTCACCAGGTCTGGGACTCAAGTTGTGGTCGGCCATGGAGGAGTCCAGTACCTTTAGCCACTATACCACCTGCTGGCCCCTCGAAGTGTATTCTTCAAAGAGGGATAGAGATACAAAGAGAAAAAGAGACCTTGCCATGGTCCGAATGTTGGTGTTCCCCTCAAATTCATACGTTGAAATCTAATTACTGCTATGATGGTATGAGGAGGTGGGAGGTGACTAGTTCTTCATGAATGGAATTGGTGTCCTTATGAAGGAGGCCTCAGAGATCCGTCTCACCCCTTTACCACATGGTGACACAATGACAAGGTGCCATCTAGAGACCAGAAGGCTGATCCTCCCTAGACAGCCTATCGTCTGGCACCTTGATACTGGACTTCTCAGCCTCCAGAATGGTGAGAAATAAATATCTGCTGTTTGTAAGCAACTCACTCTATGCTATTTTGTTTTAGTAGTAAGATGGACAAAAACAAGTATGACCCAAGCCACTGGTGTTGGCAGCCTCTTGAAAGACTTGTTTGTATTCCCAAAGCTGGAGGGAACTAAGGATTTGGGCAGACCTACAGTTAAGCCATCATTGTGATACCATTAAGCTGATGGGACAAGAGATCTGTCAATGAACTGATATCTATCAAGCACCAGCTACATGCCACACGGTGGATACCAGGACAACTGGGACAGATAAGGCCCTACCATGCTCCCACAGAGCCCTCTGCGCATAACTGGCTCTTTCTTAGTGTGGTTTTTAATATAGGGGATGCAAAAACCAGTAGCCATCTGGAGTTGTGTAAAATTCACTTGTGAGTGCAAAGTGATATTGACCAGTAGGCAATGCTATGACCATAATGATAATCATCAAAATGCTTTCATTCTGAATGGTATGAAAATAACCTACCTTGGCCTGGAACCTGTGTAAAGGGCCAGTGAGAAAGTAGGTGGCCCCAGTAGGCTCAAGGCAGACCAAGGTAGGGACAGGAGCAGGGTGGCAGGCATGAACAATGCTCCTTCCAGCTATAAAATGACCAGGGAGCTGGAGACCTAGTGACCACTAATGTAATGTAGGAAAGTTTGACGAACTTCCCCGTGCGAGTCGTGTGGACATGGCAGTTGTTTAGCTAGTGACAGTAGAGTTAAACAAAACGTCACACCAACAATTTCCAAAATCAATGGAAAGTTATTAGAATAACTTGAAGATTTGTAATTATATCACT
Organism: Tupaia belangeri chinensis; assembly: GCF_000334495.1. Lineage (NCBI taxonomy): Eukaryota > Metazoa > Chordata > Mammalia > Scandentia > Tupaiidae > Tupaia > Tupaia belangeri. Next base: position 5,027,054 of record NW_006202562.1, on the reverse strand, counting down.
TGGAAAGAAATTATGGTCTAAAATGTGCAATATAAGATACATTTTATGCATCCTAAAATATATCATTTCACTATATGATATATAACATATTATGTAAGATATTATTATTATTAGATATGTATTTAGCATATTTAGAAAATAAATAGGACATATGTAGACTTATGAATTAATTTTTCTTTACGATTCCAGTTCCTAAAGCTCATAAACCTTTTGAATGCTACCCTCTGTTCATATACGGATTTTTCAGGAAAGTATAACCATTGGGTTATCGGGAAGGTCATGGCACATTTTTGCATAGAAAAATAGAAAAAAAAAATTGTAACTTTCCCAGTGACCTAATACTACATTTTCAAGTGACTCTAACATTGCCAGAGCCAGGAGTAAGGTAGTGATGAGGCCCCATATCAAAGTATTTAAAGTTATCAACGAAGCCTTTAATAAAACACATTTATCCTTCTACCTTGAACAGTACTGCTGTGTGAAATGACCTGGAAGGCCGAGTTTCGTTTGGACTCATGAATACCTCTGAGTTCCATCCCACATGCGATGGCACAAAGCTGGTCCCCAGTCCTTGGCACCTGGCCACATCCCCTTCTCTCTCTCTTTTTCTTTTTTGAGAGGTTTTTGCTATGGGGCGCGTGCGCTCGCCAGAAAGACAGAGAGAGACAGAGAGACAGAAAGCGAGAAATCACCCTCCAGGGGGGATGGCCATGCCGCAATCCCTTCTCCTCCGTTCTCTTCTCGGGATCTTGGGCACGCATGCACACACACCCGGCGTGAGTTTAAGCCACCGGGTCTGGGACTCAAACTGCGGTTGACTATATGGGAGTCCAGAGACATAGCCATTATGCTAACTACTGATCCCAATACATCCCCTTCTCTTCAGCTCCCTCTTTCACCTGGGAATGCCCAGACATGGACACGGAGACCCATCCACATCCGCCTGCAGATGGTTGTCACTTGGCAACCTCTTGGGCCTGGAGTTGTGTATTGACACCCAGAGCCCCCTCAGGACAGCCCTGGGTGATGGACCTGTACCGACCTGGGCAGCAGGTTCAGGGCCGTATACCCAGTGAATTCTGGGATCCTGGATGCCTGAGCATGGCCCAGGGGAGAAAGGTCAAGGTGGGCTGTCCTAAGACCCCAGGCTTCTCTCACACAACGGGTAGTGACTTAGGCTCATTCCTGTGAGATGTGGAACTCTTCAAGGGCCTCCCTGTCAGTCTGCTCAAAATTTCCTGAGCTCTCCTACTTTCCCCCTCTCCCTCCCAGGAGGCAGGTTTGTATCACCCTGTGAAGACTCTCCTGCATCATCTGGCTGTGGCTCCCTCACCATCCTCAGGTGCTTCCCCAGCAGATCCCTGAAAATCCAACATCATCTTGGTGTCCATTCTCACAGGACCTGAACTACCACCATAGTTACTGTGAATGACGTTTATGAATTTTCCAAGGTGGCTTAAATTTTAGGTATTTTTGTCACATTATCCCTTTTTTTTATTTATGCCTGGGAGATGTTATTCAGTCCCTCATGAATTTAAAAAAAAAATACTTTTTAAAAGGATTTTTTTTTGCCATAGGGCATGTGCACTAGCCAGAGAGAGACAGAAGCAGAGAAAGAGAAAGTGAGACGTCACCCCTCGGGGGGACAGCCACACCACAAGCCCCCTCCTTCACTCTCCTCTCAGGATTTTGGGCACATATGCACATGTGCCCCCCATGATTTTCAAGTTGCTGGGCCCAGGACTCAAACCATGGTTGGCCATGTGGGGGGTCTAGTGTCTTAACTACTATACCCCCTGCTGGTCCCTAAAAGACACCTTTTATGCTGAAATAACTATGAGTCGCAGGTAGCTTCAGAATAGTGGAGTCCCGTGTCCTCTTCACTCAGCTTCCCCAACGGTGATATCTTACATGGCTTTCGCCCAATTCTAACCCATAGATTCTGATCCCAACCATGGGCCAGTGACTCCCCTGGTCTGGTTTCTAGCTCAAGTAGATACCCGGCATCTGAGCTCTAGTGCACTTGTTCCCATCTACTCAGCATTTGCACTCAAATTTCTAAAGATGAGCATGAGAGAGACAGAGGCTGAAAGTACCCTCCATGGGGCATGGCCACATTGCAATCCTTTTTCTTCCATTCTTTGTCCCATCAGGATTTGGGACAATACACACCTGGCATGTGGCATATCTTTGAAGTCACAGAAGCCAGGATTTGAACCTCTGGAGGCCATGGGATCTGGTTCCCAATGCAAGGCACTTAACCACTGCACTACAGGACTGACTCAACAATCTCCACACATGTAGCATGTCTAAAACAGAGCTGTTGGTCGTTAGCCGATCTGAGTTAAGCATTTCCCAGCCTTTTCCATCTCAGTAAATGTCAACCACCAAGTCGCTGAAATCAACAGTAAGCTTGTGATACGTGTGTCTACTTGTTCTTTGCAGACTTACCCCCATGGGAATGTGACTTCTCTGAGGGCTGAACCTTGTCGGTCTTGATCACTGTGGAATTCCACCACCTACAACAATAGTTGGACTGAGTACATGGTCATAAACATTGCTAAAACGAGTTGATGATAGAAGACTTTTTTAGATTTTTTTTTTAACCATAGGGTGCATGCACTCACTGGAGAGAGAGACAGAGACAGAGACAGAGACAGAGACAGAGACAGAGGGAAAGTGAGAAATCACCTCCCAGGATGAATGACCATGCCACAGTACCTTCTCCTCCATTTGCCTCATGGAATTTTGGGCATGTATGTACACGTGCCCGGCATGATTTTTAAGCCACCACCAGGTCTAGGACTTGAACCACGATCTGTCATATAGGAATCCAGCACCCTAACCATCATGCTACCTGCTGGCACCATGAATGGATTCTTTTAAAATTAATATGATGATGTATGGTTCACAGACTAAGCCAAGCATCAGGATTACGTTTTCTGAGTCACCATCTAAATGCTCATGTGATGGATGTCAGAAAGCAACAAAGGATGAATTCCGAATTTATTTCTAAAGAACATAGTGACTTGATTTAAAAAAAAAAAAATCAACCTGTTGTTAAGGCACTGGACTCCCACATGGCTGACCACAATTTGAGTCCTAGATCCAGTGACTTGAAACACACACCAGGCAAGTGTGCTGTGTGCCCCAAATCCTAGGAGAATAGATTTTAATCAGGAGGAGAAGGGATGGAAGCATGGCCATCCCCCAGGGAGGTGATTTCTCACTTTCCCTCCCATTCTCTCTCCAGTACACACATGTCCTATGGCAAAACCTAAAAAATAAAAAAGCATCAACCTGCTAATCCAGTGAAAGGCACAGAAAACACTCTAAAACCTAATAGCCTTCCTTCTTCCCTCTGCCTTTCTTCCCTTTATTCTTTCCTTCCTGTTATCTTGCTTACCCAGAGGGCATATTTTTCCCTTTCATTGAAGAGAAAATGAGAGATATTTGGACAGATTCTCACATGTCACAATCCCTCCTGCCCTAGCCTCCCAATAGCTAGGATTATAAGCGTGGACCACCATGGCTAGCCTGTCCAGGTTGCTCTGGGAACCAAACCTAGGCTTCCCATGTGGCCGCAGCCTCATGCAGTGGAGTCATACTGCTTATACACCATGCCTGGGACCAGAGGACGTTTTCAAGTAGTCATTTGAGAAGAGTGCTTTGGATTTCTTCTTATCCTATTTCTTTTCTTTTCTTTCTTTTTTTTTTTTCTTTTTTGCCATAGGATGCATGCACTCACTAGAGAGACAGTGAGAGAGAAAATGAGAAATCACCCCATAGGGGGATGGCCATACCCAATTCCTTCACCTCCGTTGGCCTCTTGGGATTTTGGGCATGCACGCATATGCACTTGGGGTTGAGTTTCAAGCCACTGGGTCTGGGACTTGAACCATAGCTGACATTTGAGAGTCTAGCATCTTAACCAACACACCACCTGTTGGCCCCTTGGGCTTGTTCTTGTTCTTGTATATTTGACTGGCAATATCTTTCTTTGACTTCCCGTGTGAAAGGAAACGAGACATGACCGCAGCTTGTTCCCACAACATTGTATGCATGTAATTCACTGTCTTTTGGCATTCAGTGTGGTAGGGAAGGGAGGTTACCGACATGCCTTTCTTCTCTCTCTTTTTTTTTTTTCTGCCTAGATGCTTGAAGAATATAATAAAGTAGTTAACACCATGAATTATGAAAATATTTCAGGGACCAGCAGGTGGCGTGATGGTTAAAGTGTTGGACTCTCACATGGCCGACTGCAGTTCGAGTCCTGGACCTGGTGGCTTGAAACTCACTCTGGGTGCCTATGTGTTGTGTGCCCAAGATCCTGAGAGGAGAATGGAGGAGAAGGGATTGTAGGGTGGCCATCCCCCCTGGGGGAGCAGGGTGGATTTCTCACTTTCCCTTTTTCTGCATTGGTCTGTCTGTCTCTCCCCAGGGAGCACATGTGCCCTATGGCAAAAACCTAACAAAGAAAAAATAAGAGAAGGTATTTCAGATTCTAGTTTTGACTTATGATCTCGGGCAAATTACTTCATTTCTCTGAGCTTCAGTCTTCTCACCTGAAAATGTGGGTTACATGAGAATTACGGGATATGTGGGTGAGATTCATTATGAGGCCAGCACTCAGAAGTGGCAAAGCTGCCCTTCCCCTTATAATCTAAAGCCAGGCCAGGACAAGGTCACACAATTGTTTCTTCTATTGATTATTTCCCTGGCTCACTACTCAGGTCTTTGCCTTGTCTGCTTTTCCTTTCTTGGTGCACTGTACAGAGTTTTCAGCCTCAAACAGTGAGCCTGCATCAGGTCCCTGTCACCTGAGAGGTTGCTTGAGAGTGGAGGTCCCCGTTACACTGCCCTCTTCAGGACAGTAGCCCAGCAGGCTGGAGACCCGGGGTCTTGGCCATGTGCTGTTTTGTGTTTTCATTGTATTTCTTACGGAGATGAGCATCCCTTTTTTGAACTCAGACCTTCATATCTTATGCATCACTGCCTGTGCTTGGAAGGGATTATTGAACTGGGAATTCATTGCTGAGCTTAACCAGAGACTCACTTGAGTGAGTCACTTAGCATCATCTTAAATTTTTTATTTTTATTTATTTATTTTTTGCGGGGGAGAGGATTTGCTATAGGGTGTGTGCACTTGCCAGAAAGACAGAGAGAGACAGAGAGACAGAAAGCAAGAAATCATCCTCCAGGGGGGGATGGCCACACCGCAACCCCTTCTCCTCCATTCTCCTCTTGGGATTTTGGGCACACACACCTGTTGTGAGTTTTAAGCCACCAGGTCTGGGACTCGAACTGCGGTTGACAGACTACATGGGAGTCCAGTGACATAGCCATTACACTAACTGCTGGTCCCACTTCATCTTAAATTGATTCAGCTCCTAGGTCTTCGCTCTTTGCTGCTCTGGGCTCCTCCTGCTTCAGCAACTTGCACAGATTTTTGTTCTATTTTGTTTTTGTTTTAGGAGATTTTGTTATAGAGCACGTGTGCTGTTTAGAAGGACAAAGAGACAGAAAGTGAGAAATCACTCCCAGGCGGGATGGCCACATCACAATCCCTTTCCCTTCATCCCCTTTTGGGATTTTGGGCACACATACACATGTACCTGGTGTGAGTTTCAACCCACCAGGTCCAGGATTCCAACTACGGTCAGCCACGTGGGAGTCCGGCACCTTAACCACTATGCCACCTGCTGGCCCATGCACGGGTTTTATTCTCCATCTCAAATTCTCTTATCTACTCCAACCTTACCCTATCACTTCAGTTGATGGATTGTTCCCACCTTTGGATCTGTCTCACCTCACAATCAGTGTTCAGACCAGCTCCCCGCCAAGCCTTGTCAGGGTCTGTGTTTCTTCTGCAGCTTTCGTGTGCTCTTTCTCCAATAGTTCATGTTCGTAACTCTTTTTTTGGAAGACATCTCTCTGGCTACTAGACCTGCTTTCCAGAGAGCTGGAAGTGCCTAGGAGTTGACAGCCCCTGGGCTAGCCCCTAGCCAGTGACCTACTGGTCCACAGAAACCCCGCTCCTTTCCTTGGGCAACACAAACTCAGAGGCATACCTTACACTCTGAGTCCCCTGTGAGCATGGGCTTTTCTGGCCGACAGTATAATTCAGCCCAAGTCAGAACACCTGACAACGCCATGAAGGGCATGACAACAGTGCATGTCCCGGCATGAGCCTGGAAGCCCAAGTACCAGGAGCGCTGACGTCCAAGGGCAGGACAAGAAGATTGTGCCTGTTCACAGAGAGAAGGTGAATTCACCCTTCCGCTGTCCGGGCAGGGCCGTCTGCTTCCCTCAGTTTCCCAGTTAAAATGCTGTTCTATTTCAGAAACACCCTCACATACACACCCAGAAATGAGCATCCTTTCATCTGATTGATCAACACACAAATGAACCCTCATGGAGGTCTTCTGGACGCCTTCTTATCCCATGTTTCTGGCCTCCGAGGGAGTTTTCTTCCTAGTGCTTACCACAGTCAGTAATTAGGTCATTTTTAAATTAGTGTATTAGTTTACTCCATTTTCTCTTCCAAACGGGAAGCTCCATAGACTAGGGACTGCCAGCGTTTAAGCCCCACACCAAATGTAAGGCCTGATGCCCGCTGAATACATATTGAATAAACAAATGAACAGAATAAACCCTTGTGTGAGGTGGGCTTATGGAAAAGTTTGGGGTTCGAGTCCCCACCCCAGAGCCTTCATCCTTTATTTCCCACCCAGAAGCCTTGTTTGAAGATATAAGTACCCTTCAATGCCAAGATGACGCCACAAATGCTCAAGCTTCCCTCTCGTGGTTTATTAAAAGGCTGGCTGAACACTTCACTGCATTTAATTCCCCATCACTTACATGTTCTTTATTTCCTCCATATGCATTATGTGAGCTTGTGTATGTATATTTATATAAATTCTTATTATTCTGGTTCATAAAATATCCTTTATGAGCGAAACTACCCAGGGCTGACCCAGATGCACGCGAGGAAATGCTCGTTTCTCAAGGAGAGCCTTCTGTGCAGCCCGCCCCCGCCCTGCCATGGGCTGTCCCAGGGGACCCAATGGTTCTAAACTCAGAGCAGCTGCTCACCTCATAATTTATTGACCTACTGTGTGCATAACAAGTGGGACTTAAATATAAACAGCTGGGGCTATTTTTGTCAAAGCCAGACTTTGAATTCTGTACTTAATGAAAGCTTCTGGGATGGTTCGCTAAGTCTTAGGATGACTGTGTCTGTACCTGCCTGTCCATCTGCTCATTTATACGTGAAAGGAGAAGGACAGAGAGGAACACAAAAAGTAACTCAAAAAGTGGGCTTTACGGTCTTCATTCATTACAGAGAAGACGTATGTTCTCTAGCAAAGCCAGGGTGGTTTCCTTAACATTTGTCTTAAAAAAAAAAAAAAAAGTTGCAGTTTATATTAAACCTCAAATGCAAGGGGGGGGGGATGTGAACCTGCAAAAGACTGTGTTTCTAAGAAAAAAAGGTCTTCAAAGACTAGCAAAGGGCCTAGCCATGTGGTGCAGGGGTGGAGTGCCACTCTGTGCTGACGGGAGCCATCTGGAGGATGGGGTTGGTGCCTGGGTCAACCTGTATACACTGGAGACATACGTGCACATGCCCGTGACCCTGGCTGGCTGGGAAAGCTGAGGGGAGGATTGCAGCGTGAGACTCTATTAAGGGGTGCTTCTCTCTCTCTCTCACTCTTTCTCATGAAAGAAGGAAATGTAGAAAAATTGAGAAAGGAGCATTATGTTTAGCTCTGATGTAAAATTACAACGAGTGCATATTTCATTCTGTCATTTAAAAAAAATAGTAGGGGCCAACAGGTAGCATGGCGATTAAAATGTTAGACTCCCACATGGCCAACCACAGTTTGAGCCCCAGAGTTGGCAACTTGCTTTCGCACTTTCCCTTTCCCTCTCTCTGTCTTTCTCTGGTGAGTAGCAATTTTTAAAAATAGTAATAATAGTGATAATAATGATGAATAAAATAGTAGTAATAATAGTAAAATAATAGTAATAATAATGAATAAAATTAAATAGATAATTAAAAAGCTATTAGGTTATTATAACCAAGTCACTATTAATCAAAAGATCATTAATCGAATAAGTCATAAATTGTTCATGGGAAGATCAATGTTTTACAAGTGACAATGCTCTTTAGAAATCTATATACAATAAGGTCTAAAGATTGCTTACTTCTTCAGTGGAGAGTTATGAATTCCTTGGAAGCCTAATGAAAACTTTAAATCTTCTCCCCAGAAAAAAATATCACAACCACAATTTTACATACAATTTCTGGGACTTTACTGATCACTTGGAAGCCATCTGTGAATCCCAGGTTCAGAACTCCTTCCCTAAAGGAAATATAGCATATAAACATGATTTAAAGGCAGCCATAAAGTTCCAGTTCTTTAAAGGACTCTAGAAGTAATTTAATCCATATTCTCATTTTCAAGGTGTGAGCAAATGTCTGATTTACCCAAGTCGCTTAACCACTTCATGACA
>NW_006202562.1:4991696-5018522 GCF_000334495.1 Tupaia belangeri chinensis | reverse complement strand
TTGAGAGAGAGGAGAGGGTCAAACCCATCCCTCTAGCAGGAACCCACTTCCTTAATAACAGCAAAAGCCATTCTTGACAGCAGAGCCCTCACGACCTAATCACTTTTTTTTAAGTTGATGTGTTTCTTCCATGAGTAAAAGAGAGACAGATAGATAGACAGGGAGAGATCCCCCAACAGGATGCCTAATTCAATTTATTTATTTGTCCTGATGCCAGAGGGCTCAAGTGAAAGCATGAGAGAGAATAAGCTTCATGACCCCCTCCCCCAATGGGACCCATCATGCTGCAATCTTCTGCCTCCAACTCTCCATCCAGTCAGGGTCCTAGATATGTGCGGTATATGTGGCATGTTTTTCAAGCCCCTGGGACCTGGACTCAAACCCTGGTCAGTCATGTGGGATTTGGCTTCCTCTGTGTAGCATTTAATTGCTGCAGTACAGGACAACCCCCAATAGGGTCTTGACCTCATGATTCACCCCCAGCTTCAACCAGATCATGGGTATATTCATGCTAGAGTATGCAAGGAGGTCTCTGAATGCAAACCCAGAACCATCTGCAGATTGGGCTCTCAGCATGGTGCGTTTTACTGTTCAGGCCTGGTGGCCACTAATACTTCCTACAAGTTTTACCTCTAAACACTGTTACATTGGGGCATACGTTTACAACACATAAACTTGGGGACACATTTATAGCAGCAGTTCTCCAAGAAAAACCTGCAGAAACGGAGCTCAGGAAACTGTAAAGGGGACTCCTAAAACAGAAGGTGCAATGGTTTTCTTGACCCCATGCTGCTGCTCCCCAAAAAAAGACTCATGTACACTTTTTGGTGGGTGACTCAATGTGCTCTCTCCCAAGATTAAAAATGAATGGACGTTTGATATTTATTCTGTTTGTCATGAGCATGATAAGCATTCCCAGATCTCTGAATGTAAGTCCTGAACAGAACAGTACAAGGAAAAAGAACAGCCTCACCAACCTCTGTTCTGGAGACTTCATGCTGCAAGATGCCCTTGGGATCCTATTCTTGATAAGGCTTCCATATGTGGCCTCAAACAGTACCCACACCCTTCCACCTTACATATGCCTCCTACAAAGGCAAAATGGGTTTACTTTGTTTCTGCGGAGCACATTGTTATGTGGGATAATTTCCTTTCTTACTTTAGTAGCTATCTGCATTGCAGAAGAGATGTGGATACACACCTCACTTCAGTACTGAAAAGTCTCCCTTGCAGCAACATAAATGAGTTTCCTTTTAATTATGCAACAAAATCCCAAAGGCTTGAAACTTCAACAGTGGGAGATCTTGCTCTGAGTTTAAAAACTGCCATGAAAAAAAAGCTCAATAATCCAATAGAAATGTAAGCAACAGAAATGAAGAAACAAGGCTGGCTCTGTGGCACAGCAGTAATGCCATACTCAAGAGAAGCTGGATCCCACAAGGTGACTGCAGTTCAAATCCCTGGCCTGGTCAGCCAGAAACATGCCAGGCACACATGCAAATATTCAATACCTGATAGGCCAGAGGACTGGAGGAAGGGGAGTGCGGCCTAACCAGACCTGGTGGAGGGTGTTTCTTTCTTCCTCTCTCTCACTCTTACATGAGCATCCACAGTCTCTCTTGTGAATAAAGAAAAAATACGTTTTTAAAAAAGGTGTGAAAAAGCAATTGAGAGACCTTAATGGAAAATGGCCAGTCCATATTCTATCTACATATACACAAATATTATATGTATTATGTAAAAATAGGACACTAATCTATAATCTGCAGTAACCAGTCCAGGAAGCCACACCATAATCTCTGTAACAGTTGGCTCAAAATAGTCAGTACTGGGGACCAAGGTGACTGAATTTCTGCTCTAAACCCATCTTCCTGACCCCCAAAAAACTTAGCCAGAAGCCATTTAAATGAGGTGTGTCCTGCCGTGTTCTGGGACCAAGGCAATTGAATTTCTGCTCTAAACCCCCTCTTCCAGACCTCAAAAAAGTCAGCCAGCCTCCACACACTGAGTGTCTAGACAGACCTAGAAGCACAGTAGCTAAGCATCTGAATACTTTAGGGTCATAGAAATCTTCAACCCTTACTGAACCTGCTGCCCAAGGAAAAAACTCCTCTTTATAAATCTGAACTCAAAATATCCTTCCGTGGATACCATGCTGCAAAACACAGTAGAGGAGAGATTGTCTCAGAAGTACATTACAGTAAATGGAAATACATGATCTTACAGTTGCAGAAACCTTCTCTAAGCAATTAGCCTAAAGTGAATACACCATGGAATGACTGAAATTTAGAAAGAGAGACTGCAGAGTGAGCAGCAGGGAGACGTATTGAGCTGCAGAGAGCATGGCTCATCTCCTCCCACATACCTCTGAACTTTCAGTTGAAACTGCAGCTCAGCCCAGGTGCACCTCTTCCCTAGAAACTGTGAGGCCTTTGTAGTATCTAGTTCCAAGGTCAAAAGCACAGATTGCTTGGTGAGCATCAGGGAATTAGAACTGTAGAGAGATTGTGGATCACCTTCTCCCACATACCTCTGAGCGCTTAGAATTAACTCCAAGAAATTAGGAAGAAATGTATAATCCATCAGATGACCAGAAATCACTGAGAGGCACAAGAAATATGAGAAACCAAGAAAATATCTCTCTCCCAAGGGAAAAGAACAACCCTTAATCATCCACAGACAGTACAATTGAACTCCTGGAAATGTCTGATAAAGAATTCAGAATATTCATAGTGACAAAACAAGATGCAAGAGATGAGAAACAATGAACTCCAGAAAGGTGCAAGAGAAAAGTGACAATGAGCTCCAGGAGGTGAGGAAGTTCTTTCATAATTTAAAGGAAGAAATACATGACATAAAAAAGGATCAAACAGAGTTGTTAGAGATGAAGGAAATCAAAACCTCCCTCAAAAGTATGAAAAGCAGATTTGACTATGCAGAACATCAAATCTCAGATGTTGAAGACAAAATCTCTGACCTAGATAAAACCCTCAAGAGACTTAACCCAAAAACATGAGCACAATAGATGAGAAATACTAAATACCATTAAGCATCCAAACATCTGGAGAATGAGTACCTCGGAAGATGAAGGAATTGATAAGGGCACTGATAATCTACTCCATGAAATCCTGGAAGAAAACTTTCTCTTTTTTTCCCTGTTAAAATGTTTTTAAATTTTAATTTATATATTTATATTCATTCACTGTATATCAATACATTATACAAAATGAGATTTTCCATCCAGAATACATTGTGTATTGGCTCAATCAAGAAAACTTTCCAAACCTAGAGAGGAATTCAAATATCTAGACCCAAGAAATACAAAGGACCCCTAGTAGAATCAAACCAAGAAGTTCTTCTCCAAGACACATTATAGCTAGATTGGCCAAATCCACAGACAAAGACAAGATACTAAAATTGGCAAGAGAGAAACGTCACGTCACTTACCAAGATTATCCCATCAGGCTAATATTGAACCTCTAATTGGAAACAGTGAGAGCAAAGAAAGAGTGGAAAAATATTTTCAAAGTGTTAAATGAAGAACAATTTCAACCAAGAATACTATACCTGGCAAAATTATCTTCATGTGGGAAGAAACGATAAAAACATTCTCAGATAAACAAAACCTAAAAGGATTTACCAACAGCAGACCAGCTCTCCGAGAAGTTCTGAAGGGAGAGCTTTACCAGGAAAACTAAAGACACACAGACAGAAATAAGAGAACCAAAAGCAACCAAGAAAGCTAAGGACAAGTCCGGAAATATCAATAATAATGTTGAATGTTAACTTTCAGGATTTAAACAGAAAGATTGGACCACAGTAACACTGCAAATTCAACAGAAGACAGTTAAATTATATGAGACTGAAGTGGTGAAATAGAATTTTATGACTTTTAACTAAAATAGTACTGATTTTTTTTTTTTTACTATGTTTTCTTTTCCAGAATTTTGCTTTCTATTGAGCTGTGGATTGGTTCAGCAATTTGTTAGAATTTTTTTTTTTTTTTTGGCGCTTGTTTGTTTGTTTGTTTAATTTGAAACATAAACTTTTATCCCTTCCTGATCCATCTGGAACTGGAAAATATTTGTGAGTATTCTTATTTTGTGGCAGAAGTGTTATTTGCATAAGTTCAGCAATACCTGTTGCCTTGCATCAGAAGTTGGAAACATTCTCTACTGCCCGGGCTTTGACTGGAATGTCATATATGAAGATAGGACCAGAAAACTATGGATCTAAGGTAGATCTCAAGAAAGCCAACAGAAGCTCTTGGAAAGATGGCCTGGCACCATAAACAGTTCTGCCTGACACAGAGGATTAGAGAAGCCATATGAAAGAATTCGTACTATAAAATAATCTGGACTTTTCCAACCCAGCATTGTAATCAGTAGAGATTGCAAAAGAGCAGCCATGACCAGAGGATTACCTTGAGGAAGACTTTGAAGGAAGAAAAAGAGGCTGATCTTTGCTAGCAGGTGGTAAACCACAGAATACCTGGTAGACAGAACTGAGTTGGGAAGGTTTATGTGTGAATGGTGTGCTAAGTGTTTGCTTCTCAGCAATTTGAGTAGTTGACATGTAAATATTTTCTCAAAAAATATTTAAAACCATACTGTTTCTGTTACAGAGTCACAAACAAAATTATAATAAATATTTTGAAAGTCATCTTTAAAAGTCATTATATTTTTGGAAATTTTGAAATTTGTTTATTAACGCTCAAGAACTAAGGAGTATGAACAAAAAGTTTTTGATATATTAAGTAAATGTTTGTAAGAAAATATCGATAAATAAAATAACAACAACAATAATAATAATAGTCAGTACTTAATTAGTACCCAACAGCTTCCGTAATTTTTCCTCTAGTGTTCAACCTAGGACCAATCAGAAAAAGCCAAATATGCTCCCCCAACCAATCACATAGGGTGCCTTGTAGGTCAGCCCACCTCTAGCTTCCCCATGCCAAGAGCCCCCAGTAAGACAGAGCTTTCTTCCATCATGAAGTTTCTCAACTCCCCTACTTGCCTTTGAGTCTCTGTCAAATGCAGGTGACCTTGGCTGCCCCCTTTGCTGCTGCAGCTCTGAGAAAATGGCCTTAACTTGTTTTCATGTGGCTAGTCTGTTTCCACACAGTTCACAGAAAAAATACAAGTTTGCAGTAAACGTGGTGGAAAACAGGCTCAACTGGAAATGATTTTAAAAGAAATGCAAATTAAACTGACAATGAAAAACATTTATTTTTGCCTAATTCAGAAGGCAGTTTGAAGGTATTAAGCAAAAGGTTAAAAATTGCACCATCCCTTGAGCTTAGTCATTCTAATTCCCGCAATTCATTTTGCAAAAATTGTCTCATACGTGAACAAGGTTCATGTAGAAAGATGTTCACTCTCTAATTACTGGTCCAGAGTAAATGGCCACAAGGGGAATGGATAGGATGGGACATCTATGCAATGGAATTCTGGGAGATTATCCAAAGACCAAAATGCTGGTGACTGACAGACAGCTGGCCGGGTGGTGCAGGAAGGTGCAGCAACGCGTGAGTGCTGTTTTGCAAACACACATGCATGTGCTCAGGTGCAGCTTTCAGACAACGCAGACAGTGGTTCAGCTCCTGAGTGGGGCTGGAGAACGGGAGAGGGGCTTTCACTTTGTACGTTGCCTCATTGTTCGCATTTTTATGATGATCATGCACTACCTTGGTAATGAAAAATTGAAATAAAAAGAATCAGCTGGGAAATGCAGTGGTTCGCATGAAATGCGGGCCTGAGAACGTGTTATTCACTCTGTCACCTATTTTCTCACTTCTCCTTGTTTGGTGACTGAGTTCTGCAGAATAAGCCAGTAGCATTGGTAACAGCTTTGATTCCTGGAACAATAGCCGAGATAATGAGGAGCCCACTTCACTGACAGTGCCCAGCCACGCCTTGTCAGAGACAAGACAAACATTGGTGCAGGTGTGAGAACAATTAAGTCTCATTTCTCTGCCATTGTCCAGGAATGAGCTGATCTCTGCTCATTCTCTGATTTCCTAAATAATAGAAGCTTATCATCCCTATAGAGAGCCAACCTTTTCACCTACTGTAGCCATTTTTAAAAATTGTCTTCATTTAATTCTTCCATGAGAGATTAAGAGAGACACAGAGACAGGCACCCCTGACAGGATCTTCTTGCCACGATCCACCCCCAGTCTCCAGCCAGCATTGCGGGCATGCCTGTGCACACCCCAGCCTGCCAGGGAGGTTCTGAGACACAAACCCAGGACTTCTACATGGGTCCTGTTGAATTACCACTGCACTAATGCCTGGTCCTATTTTAACCCTTTTTTGAAATAATCTTTTTCTTTATTTGTGATGGAGCATGTTTCTCTGCATGTGTGAGAAAGATGGGCACCCTCCACAGGGTCACCCCCTTTCTCTAGTCCCCTAGCTCATCACGCACTGACTGGGTTGGGGTGTCAGACTGATGGGACCAGGGATTCAAACCATAGTCAGCATAGGGGACCTAGCTCTTCCTGAATGGCACTCCCCCTCTGCGCTGTGGAGCCAGCCCAGTTTTCTTACTGTTGAGGAAAATCTTTTCTAAATGGATTTCACAGCTTCTGCCTTCTTAAGGAGGGTGATGTGACCACAGCAGAAGCCATTCCCAGTGACTCAAGCTTGCAGTGGTGGATCTGGAGCCCTGAGCTTGACTTGTTCCAGGACCCTATTGGGGAATGACCGAAACAGGGAAATTGGCCCCTGCTTTGAATTACAGCTCAACACCGTGACTTGGAATTTATTTCTGATTTAAAAGTGCTGTTGTTTCTCTCACTTTCCTCTACCCTTTAATACACCCACTGGATCTTACCTTGTCTGTAGGGGTGCCTAACTAGTACTCATCTTACTTTGCACTCCCCAAAATGTGGCCAGAGTGAAGTGTAGGGGGAATGTCACTCCCTGGGAGGTGACACCAGGAAGCACAGTGAGGGTGTTTGGGAGGAGGAAGGAAGGGGCTGGACAAGTGCTGATGAGGCTGGTACTGCCGTGGGTACCAGAAACATCCCCTCTCACAGGAGACCCTCTAAGAGACAGTCAGACCCCCTTATTACTGTCCTCTGAGGAACAGGGAAACTGGTATATGTAGTCACCGACTCGTACCCCTCTCGTCCTCTTTGTCTGAGGATTGCCGTGGGGACCAGGGCAGGAGGAGTGACCCTCAGCACTCGTCATCTTCATTTTAGCTGGGCAGGCAACGGCCTCCGGCAGAGGACACGGGCGCAGGCCAAGATGACATAAGTATGGACCAAAAGAGCCGGCTACACCCTCATGTAACCCCATGAAGTCAGCACCATCTTTCCATTTTATAGATTAGGCCATTGAGGCTCTGAGAAGTGAAAGTGCAGAGTTAGCCAAAGATGGAGCTGGAACCCTAACCTCGATTGAACTAACCCCGTAGTCTCCCTTCACAGCCATAACATGGCTTCTCTGTGTTCAAGGGCCTCTTAGAACCCTTGTGACTTGTCATCTGAGGAATCAACTGACCCAGATTATTGGAGTGGCAGAGATGTGACTCTGCCTCATTTTCTGTTGTTTCTCTCTGCCTAGAACAGTGACTGGCATGGCAAAGGCTCTCAGTGGATGACTGAACGAATGAGGCTGCAGCACCCTTGACAAGGTCTCCTGTGGTCTAAGCACAGAAGCGGCATTGGTCAGGTCTGGGCTACCACAGCTGATTACATGCTGCAGCCGCTCAGTTCCTGAGGGTGTTCATGCATTCATTCAATTAGCACGTACCTGCACATGCAAGGCACCATGCGAGATACGAAATTCCCAGCTGAGAGAAAAATAGTCATGAAGGCAGGCCTTTGTGGAGTCCACAGTTCAGGAAAGGAGACAGGCATTTATCACGTAGAGTAAAGGGAAGACACACCATGTCATTGGACAAGAAATGTCAGTATCATAAAGATGGCATTTCTGTTTCATTTAGAAAGTCAACACAAAGCCAACAAAAATTCTAAAGGTTTAAAATTAGATTACCTAGGGCCAGTGGCTAGCATGATGGTTAAGGTGCCTGCAGCCCACATGGCCAACTCCACCATTTGAATCCTGGACCCAGTGGCTTGGGGAAAACAACAACAACAACAAAAACAAAACAAACAAACAAACAAAAAACCACTCTGTGCATGTGCAAAAATCCCAAGAGGAAAATGGAAGAGAAGAGATTGTAGTGTGGCCTTACTCCTCCCCACTGGGTGATTTCTCACTATCCCTTTGTTTCTGTCTCCAACAAGCAGATGTACCCGATGGCAGAAATCTAAAAAAAAAAACAAAAACAAAACTGGATTATCTAATAAATTATTTGGTTTTTTAAGGATTATTTATTAATTATTCTATGTGAGGGAGAAAGAGAGGACAAGAGAGACAGGCACCATCAGCAGGGTCCTCACACTCTGCAGTCTACTCCTCAGCCTTAGCCATGTGCAGGGAGACCTCAGGACACAAACCTGGGACCTTTCCACATGGCCTCCGCATCATGGAGCACTTTGTTACCATAAACCACTGCAGCTGGCCATGGGTTATCTGTGCAATTCTTAAGATGATACAAAGGGGCTGGCAGGTGGTGTGGTAGTTAAGGGCGCTGGACTCCTATGTGGCTCACTGCAGCTGAGTTCCAGACCTGGTGACTTGCTTCCTCATTTTCCCTGCACGCCCCCTCACTCTGTCCCTCTCTAGTCAAAATAAATAAATAAATAAATAAATAAAGTTAAATAAAATAATTCTTAAAAATAAGATGATATGGAAACATAATTTTTGAAGTAATGAGGAAGAATCTTAGAAACTGGATTAGTGGAGGATTACAGCATTGGACAAGAGAGCATATCAAACATGGTATGCAGTTCCAATAATTAAGATAATGTGGTCCTGGCACATTAATAGACCAGTGGGACATAATAGAAAATCTACCAACAGATCCTCCCATAAAGGAAAGAAAGTAGTATATGATTAGGAGGCATTTCAAATCAGTGGGAAATATTTCAAATCTCTTACTCTCTTCCTCTCTCTCTCAGAGTAAATAAATAAATAATTCTAAAAAATACTTTATTAGATAATCTAATTTTTAAACCTTTGATATTTTTATTGGGTTTGTGTTAACTCTCTGAATTAACTGAAACAGAGACGACATCTTTATGATACTGGCATTCCAGTGACATGGTATGCCTTCTCTTCACGTTGATGCTTTAAGGGGCTCTTTGCATAAGACACAAACTTGGTGAAATGTTGCATCTTTACTGATGGTTTTATAAACAGATCCTTCTCTTCTGCCTTCCATCTGGCTGTCACTTGTACTTATGAACCTTGTTAGTTTCTCTGTATTCATTTTGTTGGGAAACTGGACAGCCACCTGAAAATAAATTAATCTATTCTCTCTGCCTACAACAAACCTGATTCCAAATAGGATCAAAGATTTACATGTCAAAATAAGATACTTTTTAAACTCAAAGTTACCAGAAAAAACACATGAACATTTCTTTATAATTTTGAAGAGAGGAGACCTTTCCAATGTAGACTCAAAATCCAAAAGCATAGAAGGAAAAATTGAATGGAAATAATGGAAAACATGTATGGAAAAATAAAGTTAAAAGAGAAAAAAACATTTGCATCTCAAATCAGGGCTTAGACTCAAAGAGGTGGAGAAAATGCAAATTTATGCAGATTAAACTTAAGAGTATATTGTGTCTGTAACTATGTCATTGTGAATAGCATAAAACATGATTTCTGCCATCGTTCAACAACTTTCATCTGATTCAACAAAGAAACCACTCCCATCACTGATGAACGAGTAAAGTCCCCACTTAGTCTCCATTGTTTATTTTCATCTTCTGCAAAAAATATCAACACGTTAGCTACAGACTTTAATAAAAATCAACAAAAACGTCCTATGAAAATCAATGGGCTATGTGGCATTTACAATAACAAACATTGTGAATTGTATGAGTATTTATGTGTGCTGCACTTATTTCTATACTAGCAAAATTTATTATAAACTATGTACATATAAATGTATTTTGGTGAGTTTGTCATTAAATATTTGCCAACCCACTATTGTCTTAAAACAAAGGACAGTCAGCCAGAAACAATGGTCTAAAATAAGTGTGTACATATGACTGACTTTATATTACTACAACCAATGTTTTCAAAAGCAGACGTGACAAACTAAGTAAATTTCATTAATTTAGTACATTTAGTTAAATTTTAAACTTCATTTCCAAAAATAGAGTTTTAATAGAAAAATATGGAATTCCCACATCTTTAGACTTTAGTAAAGATTTTGGTTTCCTACCCCTCCCCCCACACACCCCATGTATATTGGAACTACAAAACACAGAAGAAGGGAGAATTGATGGTGATGCCAATGACAATGGGGTCAGGCATTTCAGGCACTGATCCTAAGCCAGAGTGAGCCAGGACAGCTGAGAGAAGCAGTCTGGAGTTTATAACAAGCACATTTGAGATCCCCCCTGGGAACCCCCCCAGAAATAACCGACCTTGGCACAGAATGGTGTGGTTAAAGAGATGGGGGCTAATGAGCTAGCTTAATTGGGTACTAATGTCAACATGACCTCATTTGTATCCACAGCCCAGTGAGACCTGGGACATCCAGGTTACAAGTAATCATGAGCCCGTGGTGACATTTTGCATCACAAATGCCAACAGGGACCCCTAAAAGGATGAGGCTACAGGTTCCCAGTGAGTGAAAGTTGATGTCATCTACAGCCCAGGACTCAGCGAGGCATTATGGAAAAAGCAGTGTGCTGCTCTCTGAACCCCAAGACGTGGGTTCTGTCCCTGACCCTGTATGTTGCCAGCCTCATGATGGAGACAGCCATATAATTTTTTATTTGCTCTTCAGTAAGACAGGCACATGTGGTGGCTGCTGGTGGTGATTCCTCCCCCAGGCCCCCAGTCCTGAGCCAGCACCCACCCTCCACACCAGAACCCACCCTGCCGACTCCTCACAGCTGCCCACCTCCTCTGGGGAACTGCCCTAGCTGATGGCTCTGCCTCCTTGGGAAGTTACAACCCCTCCTCCTGCCCCAGGCTGCCCTTAGCTAATGACTGACTGCCCTGAGGGTCCAAACTGGACCCCTTGCTTTGCAGTGTAGCTACTGCTCCAAAGCACCCTCTCTACCCTAAGGATCAGGCTTCAGCTGGGCTTTTCTGAGTCCACATCCTTGCTTGACTTTCCCTTGGCCTGTCCTGTTTCATCCTCTCCAACACTGCACATTCACTTGAATCCCTGTTTCAGACTCTTATTCTGGAGGGTCTAACCTAAAAGAAAATTTTAATTACCAGTCCGTCTCATTTATAGGATTGCCATGGAGACCACCTAGTTAGACTGAGTTAGAGTGAGGCTCACTGTGAGCTACAGGGAGCTTTGCAGAGTCTAGGGGGCTAGATTGGGCTGGGCCAGGCAGGATATTAAATAGGGCAGCTGCCTTTGTTTTGGGTGGCTATAACAGACTACCATAGACTGGGTAATTTATATGGGAAAAAGATTTATTTGCCTCATGGTTCTGGAGACTGAGACGACCAGGAGCATGGCTATGGCATCTGGAGAGAGCCTTGGCACTGCTTCACCCCATAGCAGCAGGCTAAGGGACAGACAATGTGTGACACAGAGAGAAAATCAAGCCGAACTCACCATTTCATCAGGATCCACTCTCTCAATAACTAAGCTACTCCCGTGATAAACTGGCAACAGCCCTCATGACCTGATCACCTCTTCTTTTCTTCTTCTTTTTAAATAATTACTTAATTTTATTTATTATCATATATTTTTTTTTAACTTTGATGAGAGGGGGAGAAAGAAAGGGTGAGTGAGAAAGAAGCCACCAAGTCTGGGACTTGAACCATGGTCAGCCATGTGGGAGTCCAGTGCCTAAACCACCACACCACCTACCACCCCCTTTTTTGTAATTTTTTTTTTCTAATCATCTCTTAAAGGTACCACCTGTCAACACAGTTGTATTGGTGATTGAGTTTCCAAACCATGAACTTCAGGAACTTGTTTAAACCATAGCAACAGTTGAAAGCAGTTCCATCATGGGGTAAAGAGCAGATATGGATCAGCACTAGACGAGGTAAGCCCATGATAGCCCAGGGCTATCAGAACCCACTGCAGGGGTACCAAAAGACCCTTAAAGAGCAGTGTCTGAGGCTGAAGCAGGAGTGAGGCAGGGCTGGCCAGTGGTCGTATTGAGCCAGACTACTGAAAACAATTAGAACTGAGTCTCGTAAGTCTATGTGAAACAGCCTGAAGATGGACATGCCACACAAATAAAAGATGGCCTTATCATTTAGGCTAAAGTAACAGGGATCTTAGAGCTGAAGTGCAATCCAGATTGCCTGCCACCGTTGAGAATAGAACAATGAAACTCCTTTGACAGTGCTCCAGATCGGAGCCACAGGACTCTATGTGGGTAAAATTATGTCATAGATAACAGCTTCGGGAGACCTAAATCGTCTTTGGTGGCATTGGTGATAAACCAAGATACATCAAATTTATAAGATGTGGCTAAAGCTTTAATTCATATATTAGAAAAGAGGAAGGCATGAAACTTCATGATTTAAGCTACTATCTTTAGAAGCCAGGAAAAGAACTATGAAGTAGGAGAAAGGAAGTAAGAACAACAGCAAAAATAAATGAAATAGGAAACAAATCCCCAGTAAGCGAATCCATAAAGTCAAAAGCCACCTATTTGAAGACTAATACATTAATACACTTTTAGCAAGACTGCTTAAGAAAAAAAGAGGAAAATATAAATGCTGCCATCAGGAAGTTGGGCTCACTGTATGTCACACGCTTTGGGGAAAGGGATAGAGGTTTTAGGGGAGCTGCTTTAGAGATAATCCCAGGTAGCTCCATAGGTAGGAACCCGGTATTGATTAGGTCATAAATTCAGCCTCCCAGCATACCAAGTAGGTTGGCGCTGTTCATGGCTCCTAGAGCTTGTGTATCATACTGAAGCAGCTTTTTATAAAAACATAGGCCCTCCAGGGCCTGTCAGGTGGTATGGTGATTAAGGCAGCCGGCTCCCGCATGGCCGACTACATCATTCAAGTCCATACTTAGCAGCTTGAAATAGATGCCTGCTGTGTGTGATGTGTGCCCAAAATTTTGAGAGGAGAATGGAAGAGAAAGGATTGTGGCATGGTTGTCCCCCATTAGGAGTGATTTTTCATTTTCCCTCTCTTTGTTTGACTTTCTCTGGCAAGTGCATGTACCCTATGGCAACAAAACAAAACAGACCTTCCAGAGCTGGAATTAAACACTAGCAAAATAAAAATTAAGTCTGAAAATAAAATTAGGCAATGTCTTAATCTGTTTTCCACTATTAAAACAGAACACCCAAGACTCGATAATTTAGAATGAATGGAGATGGATTCACTCACAGTTCTGGAGCCTGGGAAGTCCAGTATCAAGGTGCCAGCATCTGAAGAGAGCCTTCTTGCTGCATCATACATGAGGGAAAGAGAAAGGGTGAGGGAGGGCAAAAGGTGGCTAAACCCACCCATTCCTTCCCAAAAGGTGGAGTCCTCATGGCCTAATCACCTCTCATAAGTCCTACCACCTTTTAATACTATTAAAATGGCAATTTGGTTTCAACATGAGTTTCGAAGGGGACAAACATGTGAACCAAAGCAGGCTGCTTTTCTTCAGGTGCCCCAGGTGTACAAGTCTGAGGTATAAATTTTAGTTTAGTCAGGAGATGACTCCAGGAAGCACCATGGATGAGGACATGCGGGAGTGATGCCTTCATGGCCACCTCCAAGGACAGTCACCAGAGTTCCTCCCCGCCGTGGGTGAGTATGCAGCTCCTGCCATTGATGGAGTCTATGCCCTCCTGTGTGTCTGACTCTAACTGCTCCAACTAGGGGCAGAAGTGACTTTCCTGCACTTCTAAGCTCTGGGCAGCTTCGGCTTTCTCTCTGTTGAGGAATCTCACAACCAAGCGGCACGGAAGCTTACGCTGGACCACTGACCAGGAAACACTACGGGAAACATAGGCCACCTGGAGTAGCACCAAGGTGCCAGACACAAGTGGAACCTTCAACCCAGCCTGGAACCTGAGCCCATCCAAGCGGGTTGGCCAGAACCACTGGAGCAGCAGAACCACCCTGCTGAATCCCACTGGAGCTCCTGACCCAGAACCAAGAGAAATAACACGTAATTGCTGCACGTCCTGGTGGCCACCCTCCATGGAGAGTGATTTTTCACTTCCCCTCTCTTTGTCTGTCTGTCTGTCTCTCTGTTCCTTACACAGCAACAGAGAGGGATAAATCAATGTTGGGTTCATTCTGAGCAGGTTACTTCATGGGCAGCTGGGCCAGTCTCACTGGGGGTCTCTGGGAGATGGGGTTGAACATGCCTCAGGTTGTCTCCCTTGAGGGTTGAAGAAGCTGGAGCATTTTTTTCCCTTACAGCCATTTAGTCCTGTGTGGAGGACTGCTCAAAGGAGCATTGACTGTGTGAGTGTAAGAACAGAGCCTGCTGCCAAGGCCAGAGGGTGGCAGGTGCTTGCCAGAGAGGTTGTCACATTCACAGAGCTAGAGAGAGTACCAGCAGTATGCCACAGACACCGTGACCAGCCCTGTGTGCAGCTCCTGTTTCCTGCTGTTCGAGCCCAGCATGTGCTCATTGCTCCAACCCTATCAGCTTCCTCGGGCTCTTTGCCTGTCCCTGCTGGTTCAGGCAACCTTGCCCTCTGTGATGATGTGGCATTTTGCTTGAAACGTTCCTTCCCTTCTCATCATGCTTTTATTCATTTTTTTAAATATCACTTATTTATTTAATTTTGTTTTGTTTTGTTTTGAGAGAGGAACAGACGCCCATCATGCCAAGATCCTCCTTCACCTCCCACTGTAGCCAACCGGGATCACAGGCATGGAGCGTGCACTGGGTATATTTCAGGTCTACCCAGGATCTGAACCGACCCCTTCTTGTGACGCCAACACTGTAGAGCAGCACACCACTTCAGCCTCTTCTCATTATTCTAACTCATGTTTACCCATTCTACCATTGACGGGCATTTGAGTGGTTTCCACTTTGGGGCTATTTCAAATGGTGTGCAATGACCTTTCTAATCTGTGTCTCGTTAGAGAACTATGGACATGTTTCTGTTGAGTATATGCTGTCCCGAGGAGTAGAATTGCTGTGGAAAGGTAGTGCTCTATCCAGCTTCTGAAGATGCTTTCAGTTTTCCAAAGGGGAAGTACCAATTTACATCCCAGCCAGAAGTGTAGGGATTTAATAGAATTTTGCAGTTTTTATCTCTACACCCCCTGATCACATTTTGGGTACCTTCGCAGAGCTATGAACACAGCAGATGTTAGAGAAATACAAAATGGGGGAAGGAAGGAATGAAGGAAAGAAGGACCACACTGAAGAACCCTGAAGAGCCACAGAATTTGATGAAAGCAAACTTTCCCCTTCCACAACTACAACGTGAATTAAACGAAAGACTTTGTGGAGGATTTCATCCATAATCCCTTCAAAATGAGTTAGTCCTGCTATGTACTAAATGGATTATGCATGAATCCCAAAACAAATCCAACTGCAATTAATGTTTTAATAAACTGGTTGCTAGTGTATGCAATACCCACAACTCGTCAGGAGGGATTTTATTATATTTATAAACATTAATTAGTTGTTTGTTATTGTCAAACTAAATTTAAAATAAATCCACAGCATCGCTGGCCACTTGGGTGAAAATATCTCAGTGGTGACTGTAATTAGAAAATAGATGTGAGAGAATAGCCTTAATTAGCTAGCTAATGGCGAGCTTTCCACTAATTGAAATGAGAAGGCCCCATCTCACAGGATGATAAAATATCTTAGGTGTGAAAGTGAGTAAAAACTGAGCTTCTTTGGGTATTAAATACTAAGTCAAAGTATTAATTTAACCCTTTGCTATGGTATTTTGATATAAACCCATAGTGCTCATTGCCAGAAAAAAGAATATAAAAAGTTATAGAAGTTGCTTTAAAAAAAATAAAGAGGAGATTATGGCAGAATGAAATCAAATCTGTTCTTGCCAAAAGAGGGAATCATTTCCCCACTGCCAGATTCAACTTTGGTCTTTGTCCTTTCTCTCTCTCTCTTTTAAATTCATTTATTTCTTTTAAGAGAAAGGAGGGGCAAACACCCTCAACAGGGGCTCACACTACAATACCTCCCACCCTCAGGCCTTCCCAGCCAGCCATCACCATGGGCGCATGCTCCTGGCATGTCCTGATCAACAGGAAACCAAATATGGGATCTTCCATATGGACCCAGCATTGCTGAACGGTGTGATCATGGCACCACCAAGCCAGCTCTGGGCCTTGTCTGTCTGAACTCTTCTGAGGTGGGTAACCTCCTATTTTCCTGAATGTTGTGTTTTTATGGACACTCCTTCTCAACTGTTTTCATTGTCTCTTCTTCCGGCTCTTATGGGTTGGTGTTCCTTTGTATCTTTCCACGTTTTGCCCTGTCCCATGAGAGTCACGCTCACTGCCATGAGTTAGCCCAGCTACGTGTCCCTTGAACCTGTGCCCTGGGTCCCCACACTCTTGGCCTTTGGACTCAAACATCCCATCGTCTGCTTGAATTTCCTACTGGATGTTCCCCAGAGGACTTTTCCGTAGAGTTTGATGCCCGGTGATTCCTCCGTTCTCTGTCCCCAGCTCCTGTGCAGTTTTGTCTACCTGCTTGCACCTGTGACGTAGAAGATGATTGGTGGGCAATTCTCAGGCTGCTAGAACTGTTTTTACATCACACACACAGAGCCTGTACCTCCTCTGTTCTTGAAGGCTCTTATACACATCCTATACCCTGTTGAGTGCAGAAGGACAAAGTTTCCCAGCATCTTAAGAAACCCCCAAGACTGGGACCAGCAGTTAGCATAATGGCTATGTCGTTGGACTCCCACGTAGTCGACCGTGGTTCAAGTCCTGGACCCGGTGGCTTAAACTCATGCCAGGCGCGTGTGTGTGCGTGCCCAAGATCCCGAGAGGAGAATGGAGAAGGGATTGAGGCATGGCCATACCCCCTGGGGGGGGATTTCTCGCTTTCTGTCTCTCTGTCTCTCTCTGTCTGGTGAGCGCACGCACCCTATAGCAAAAACCTCTCCAAAAAAAGAAACCCCTCAAGACTGACAGTTCCTTCCCCACCACTTTCATACCTATAATCTACACCTAGAAGTTTCTGAACACATCTGCTCTTTTACTCGTGCCTAGACAGTCCTTCCGTGTCTTTGCCAACTGGTTAGTTTCTCCTGGTCTTTTGTTTGTTTTTTGTTGTTGTTTTTGTTTTTGCTTTAGGGTGTATGCACTTGTCAGAGAGAGAGAGAGAGAGAGAGAGAGAAGGAAATGAGAAATCACCTCCCAGGGGGGATGGCCATGTTGCAATTCCTTTTCTTCCAGTCTCCTCCTGGGATTTTTGAGCATATGCGTACATGCACTCTGTGTGATTTTTTAAAAAATGTTTTTGCCATAGGACATGTGAGCTCACTGAAGAGAAACCGACAGAGACAGAGAGAGGCAAAGTGAGAAATGACCACCCGTGTGATGACCATGCTATAATCCCTTCTCCTCCATTCTCCTTTCAGAATTTTGGGCACAAATGCACATACACCCCATGTGATTTTTCAAGCTGTCTGGTCCAGGACTCAAACCATAAGGTCAGCTATGTAGAATTCAGCACCTTAACCTCCACACCACCTGCTGGCCCTCTCCTGGTCTTTTAAGACTCAGCTTGGACAAGAAGGCACCTTTGGACTCCCCTGGGCTGTTGCAGAACACTCACCGAGAGTTTCTCTCAGTGGCATGGACACACGCACTCCCGGCCCCTCTACCCCACAGAGCAGCCTGCATGCTTGCTAGACCTAGGGATCTGGGCTTGCCATTCCAGACCTACTCTCTGTCCCTACCACCAGTCAACACTTTGTTGAGCCAACTTTTAAAAGTTATTTTTGCGTTCAACAAATACAGAATGTCTGTGTAGCAGGAAAATCCCGTGTTCTGTCATTCACTCGGCATTGCTGGGTGGGCTCTAGGACAAACCGGCAGTAGTAAGGTAGTGAGACCACCAGAAGGGTGACAGAGCAGATATTTGCTTTAAGGAAGAAAAAGAAACAGCTCCAGAGAGATGAGACATTGAGAACATGGGGTAGGACTGTGGCCCCCAGGTTTGAGATCCTTAGATCCAGAAGAAAATGGTATGGGTCAGTCAGTCCAACTGTTAATTACATGTTGATAACCTGCACCCCTGGACAGATGTGCTCCTTGTCTAGACCCTCTGTGGCCAGTCCAGACTAGTACCTTGGTCATGGACCCCAGGTTACTTTCAACCTTATTTTCTGCTGTCTTTAAGAGCTAAGTGTGATCAGATGAAGCTAGACACTGTCATCCACGTCTACTAACTTCTTTCTTTCTGAACTCTAGCATCCAATCTGGAAGCGAGTACCAGAGGATAGGCATTCTGAAGATACCAATTCTTTTTCAACCCCAAAGCTGAAATTTTTTAAAGGTATGCACACCTCTCATTCTGACTTTGACGGATTTCATGAAAAATATCTCTATCTGTGGGTCTTATTGAAAAAAAAAGTATTTTAAAGAAAATATGTCCATTGGAAGGAGTAAATAACTAGGGCTGCTGTTTTAGCATGGTTCACTGTTGTGGGGGGTCGGGGGGGAGGTTGCTTAGAGGGACGTTGCAGACCAGGAAATTTCTGTAGGGGCCTCTAAATCACTTAATGGTGAAAGGGATTCCCAGCTGGCCTTATCAGCGTCTATGTAAAATTGCTAGATATCTGCACCAACTAATAAATTTGACTGGAGGCTGGGTTTTCTGACATTTGCTCAAACCCTCAGAGAACCGTAGTTACTGTATACCCTTGTACAGTGTTTGAATTCTGAATTGCTATGCCTGGCTGGCTGCCCACTGAGACAGGAAATAAAACTCCATAATAGAATGTCATTTTTTAAAAGTCTGAGCATTATTAGTGGCAGTGAGATTGTATGACAAACCCATGTTTCTTTTCTTTTTTTTTTTTTTTTTGGTCTCAAATGTTTTATTCTCCAGTAAAACTCATTTGCATCGTGGTCCCATATGGGGATTTGTACATCGTGGTACATGATAAAGATGCAGAGAGGAATTAGGTCACCAGGCATGCTCTTTTTTTCTTTCAATAACCCCGTCCAACCTCCTCCTTCTTAATCCCATGCAGACAAAAGCCAGAGAAGCTAAACCTTCCCGAGCTGTGATAGGAAAGGCGGACGGGCAGATCCACCGACATGCATCCTTTTACTCACTGTGGATGTATTTAATTAATCCCATGTGGACTGGCCTTATTCAAATAAAACCATATTTTATAAACTGCTGCTTTGTTTTCTGGTCTGTGTGGTGACCTCTGATTGCGGCAGCTGTGCTGTTTTAAGCAGTTATTACAGGCCTGGGTTTCTCTCTGCTAATGGCGTCCTGCAGGAAAGGATCTGTATTCTATGTAGGGCAAAAACATCCCCAGTGGGTAAGGAATTAGGAGAACATTAGAAGGGTAGGAAGAGATGACGGCGGGTAGAAGAGGGGTGGGTGAGCAGGTGGGGAGGTGAGAGGCAGCGAGGGCCCAGATGCGACCCTGGACGGGTGGTGATTGGAGATCGGATGTCTTCCACAGGCTGACGCCCACGTGGGCAAGTTCTCATCATGCCAGGTGGACTTCAAAGAGGTGGGATGCCACACAGCTCTTTCTGGTGTTCTTACAGCACGCCATTTCTACGCAGGACAATCCCATGTTAGAGAATTAGAGATCAAGTTGCCAGGATAAAGAAGGTATTAGAGAATTCTCAGCCCGTGTTTAGCATGTGCCAAGCATCCTTCTGGAACTGACTCATTCGATCCTCACTAACACTCATTATCGTCCCCATCATAGACACAGAAACCAAGGTGTGAGATGAAAAAGCAAAATAACCAGTATCACTCAGTTAACGAAAGGCCCCTCCAGGACTCCCTTTGAGCCATTCTGGCCCAGAGTCCACATTCTTAACCACTGCATGGCCCAATTTCATCCCAGCCAGGACTCGAATATTTAAGATATCCCTTCAGAAATACAATGTTTGTTCACCAAAGGACCTGCCTTAGACTATTCATAATAGCAGCATTATTTTGTAAAAGCCTGTTCCAGTCTGTTCCTCTGCTAATAACAGAAAATACCCGAAACTAGGGATTAACAAAGATAGAAGTTTATTCAGCTCATGCTTAGGAGGGCCTAGGTCCAGAGGCCAGCTCTGGTGGGAGTCTTCTGGCTGTACCACAACATGGCAGCAGGCAGGAGAGAGTGGCTTATGCCTATCCTGGTCTCGCTCCCTCTCCTTAGAAATCCATCAGGAATCAATTACGTGAGTCCTATCAAATTATTTAATCGGTCCCAAAGGCCCCACCTTTTGGCCCCATGGAGTGATTTAGTTTCCTCTTAATATCTGCACAGCTAAATCTCAACACATGGATCCGGGGAGAATATAACCCACAGAAGTGCCTCAAACTAAAAACCACCCACATGCCCACCCATGGGGTGGTGGAGGGACAGAACCTGGCATATTCACATGAAGGGAGACTCCACAGGGATGGGACTGAAGGGTGACAACTGCTGGTGGCCACATGGATGGATCTCACAGACGTGATGCTGAGAGAAAGGTGTCTGATACAAGAGAATGCACGCTATGTGTCTCCACTTGAAGTTCAAGAATGGGCCAAACTATCTGAGGTTAGATATTAGGACACTGGTTACCCTTGGTGGGGAAGGGGTTCATGGCTGGGAGGGGCACCGGGATAATTCTGGGTGTGACTTGAGTTTTATTTCTTGATCTAGATGCTAGTTCCATGGGAGAGTTCACTGTGTGCAAATCCCTAAGCCTCAATACAGGGTTATGTATTCTTTTCTACGTACGTTTTACTCAATAAAAGGACAAAGTTGGGCCAGCAGGTAGCATGGATGTTAAGGCGCTGGATCCCACTGTGCAGTTCAAGTCCCAGACCTGGCAGCTTCAAAATCGCACAAGGTGCTTGTGCGTGCATACCCTGTCCCAAGAGGAGAATGGAGGAGAAGGGATTGTGACATGGCCATCCCTTCCCGGGAGGGGTGTGATTTCTCACTTTCCCTCTAGCTTGCTCACTCTCTGTCTCTGTCTGGTGTACAGTTGGTGGTGCAGTAGTAATACATCAAGACCCACATGGGAAGGTCTGCGTTTGCATCCCAAAGCACCCCTGTAACATGAGAAGCCTGGTGGAGGTCTCTCTCTCTCTCTCTCAACTCTTTCTCTCATAGAAGAAATACACTAACAATGTTTAATAAAATGAACAAAGTAAATGTCTTGTATAAGTCTGAGAACTGATTGTCAAAACACCAATCAATTAATCCATTCCTCAACAGGACCTTAGGGCCAAGCATTAAAGGACACAGACAGGACATGGAAGGGAAGTCCCCTCGTTTAGAACCCCAAAGCCTCACTGCACGTTCCGCCATAGCATGGACTGCACAGCTCAGGAGGGTAAAGTCACCTGAATGAACACAATTGATGTGTATTTTTTTAATCTATCAAAAGGTATAACAGGGCCAGCTCCATGGTACAGTGGTGACATCCTGCTGGGGAGAGACTGGATTTCACAAGGTGACCACAGTTTGTGTCCTCAGCCCAATTCACTTGAAAGGAGCACCTCTGCAGGGTCTGGTCACGTGGTAATCCCCTCCTTCCAGGTCTCCAGTTGGTCAGATCCAGAGTACTCAAGGGTGTGCCTGGCACAGGAAGGGATTACCACGTGACCAGACCCTGCGGAGGTGCTCCTTTCTCTCTCTCTCATCTCTCTCTCTCTCCCAATCTTTCATGCAAGTGCATCCACTCTTTCATGAATAAAGAAGAAAAGAATGTGTAAGAGGTAATAATAATAATGAAGCACCCAGGTGGTTCAGAGGCTCTAATAAGTCAGTTTCCTGGAAAGGAACTTGGTGTGCAATGCATCTAAAAGCTCTCCATGGAGAGGACACACCCACAGGAGAAATACCGTGCACTGCATACTGTGGCTGCCCTGGAAGATTTGCCATGATCCACTTGCACTGACACTCCCCGCTATGCCCAGCTTTTACTCTTTTGTTTTATTTATATGTTTTACATTTTTCATCCAGAGGATTTGTCTCACTTTTCCAAGTGGGTTTCTAGAACACTGTCTCTCCAGCTGCCCAAGATTTGCACACCTCAAACCAAAAACACTCATTTTTTGTGGGATGCATCCTGGTTTTCCTTGATGCAAAGAATCATAGCTTGGATATTTTTTTTGGAAGCATTTCCATTTCACAGAACATCCGGCCATCTGGGTAACAGGTACTCACAGCTAGGGCAGGGGGAAGTTTCCGAAGCAAATATTCTTAGCAGGAAATTTTCCTGTTTCTGTTTTGAAAGGAACTTTTGAGTATGACATTTACTAGGGCACAAATTCTACTAGATTATTCTGAAAGACTTGATACTGAATTGGAGTATAATACTTGCGTTAACGGTTAAATTTTGAAGGCAGGTGTATTTTTTAACGTACTTTTGTAATTCTGTTGTGAAAAGAATGAGCCCATGGTACCTCCCAACCCTCTCTGTAGATCGAATATTTTGGCAAATCTAGATCATTACTTGGTAGGGACACATGCAGGTAGTGGTTGGAATATGAGGAAGGGACAATGCAGGCCTGGTGGTCTTGAGAAATGAAAAATTTACTGGGCTTGACTTTACAAGGTTTGTACAATTCTTTCTAAGGTTTCTTTCTCTCAGAGAGTGAAAAAACAGAGACCAGAACTCCTAAGAGGTTCTCATGCCACAATCCTCCCCCTCCCCACTAGTCTTCCCAGTCAATCCAGATCATGAGCTCACATGCTTGGCGTATGCAGGTTGACTGGGGAACTGAACCCCGAAACTTCCATATGGATCTAGTGTCACTTAGCAATACATTACTTTGCTATACCCCATGCTGTCCCAGGACTTGTCTATTTTTCCATCAAGTTCCTTGCTGAAGAAGTGAATAGAAAACTTCCTCTTACCTTTCTGGTAGATGACATTGCTCTTCCAAGCTCGAAAGCCAGGCCGGGGCCAGCCCTTAGCACAGTGGTTAAGTGTTGTGTGCATAAAGCCGACTCTCACGTGGCTGACCACAGGTTGGATCCTGACCACAGTGGCTTGAAAAAACATACCGGGTATTGGGCCAGCAGGTGGTGTGGTGGTTAAGGCATTGGATTCCACATGACTAACTACACAGTTCAAGTCTTAGACCCAGTGGTTTGAAAATCACACTGGGCACACATGCATGCATGCCCGAGATCTCGAGAAGAGAATGGACTGAAGAAGTGAATAGAAAACTTCCTCTTACCTTTCTGGTAGATGACATTGCTCTTCCAAGCTCGAAAGCCAGGCCGGGGCCAGCCCTTAGCACAGTGGTTAAGTGTTGTGTGCATAAAACCGACTCTCACGTGGCTGACCACAGGTTGGATCCTGACCACAGTGGCTTGAAAAAACATACCGGGTATTGGGCCAGCAGGTGGTGTGGTGGTTAAGGCATTGGATTCCACATGACTAACTACACAGTTCAAGTCTTAGACCCAGTGGTTTGAAAATCACACTGGGCACACATGCATGCATGCCCGAGATCTCGAGAAGAGAATGGAAGAGAAGGAACTGTGGTGTGGCTATCCCCCCCGGGGAGTAATTTCTCTCTCTCTCTCATGTGCTCACATGAGCCCTACTGTAAAAAAATAAAATAAAACATGTGAGGTGTGTGTGCATGCATGCCCAACCTGGGGAGACGAAGAAATGAAGAAGGGATGTGACATGACTATGCTCCTTTGAGGGGGTGCTCTCTTTCTTTATCTCACTAACATATACGCTTTCTGGCAATAAAAAAATAAAGCAAAATTTTAAAAAAGCAACCTGTGACTCCTTTCTGGTTCAGCTTTTCAATACTCTTAAATGATAAACCTAGAGTTTTCCCTGCTGTTTCTGTTTTGGAAGGGACTTCTGAATGGAGGCAAAGGAGTATGACATTTTCTAGGGTACAAATTCTACTAGATTATTCTGAAAGACTTGAACTAGACTGAACTGATCTGGAATGTAATATTTGTGTGAACAGTTGAATTTTGAAGACAGGTGAATTTTTTCATATGTTTTTGTAATTCTTTTGTGAAAAATGTTGAAGTTAAAAGGTATTATCAGGACCAGCAGACAGTGCAGTGGTTATGTCACTGGACGCCCACATAGTCGACCACAACTGGAGTTCAGGACCCGGTGGCTTAAAATTCACAGCAGATGTATGTGCATGTGTGCCCAAGATCCTGCCCAAGAGGAGAATGGAGGAGAAGGAATTGTGGCATGGCCCTCTTCCCGGGGGGGGGGGGGTGATTTCTTGCTTTCTGTCTCTTTGTCTTCCTGGCAAGCACACATACCCTATAGCAGAAATTTCTCTCTAAAAAGAAAACGTTATTGACTTGTATTCTTTATTTTACCATTTTCCACACATTTTAACATGTTTTTTTAAAAGTAATTATTTATTTAATTTTATTTATTTTTATTATTATTAACATTTTCTATAGGGCATGTGCACTCACGAGAGAGAGAGAGAGTGTGAGAGGGAAAGTGAGAAAGCAAGCCACCAGGTCTAGGACCCAAACCTCAGTTGGCCATGTGGGAGTCCAGTGCGCCAACCACCTATGCCACCTGCTAGCCCAATTTTAATAAACTTTAAGTGATGTAAAAGGTACTTTGTGTAGCTGTGGGTATTTAAAAGTAATTTCAGTTGCATTTTTCTTTTGTAAAATTTAACTTGGTGTGACAGATAAGAAGAAAAGTGCACAAATTCCAGATTGCAGTACACTGAATGTTCACGAAGCGAACACACCATGTACTCAGAGCCTCAGCACTGTGACTTGGTTTGGCCAGTTGAAGGTTAATGGACATGATAGAAGCAAAAGCATGGAACGTCCTTGTGCTGTGGGTCTTGCCTTCTTGTGCTTCTGCCGATGCCATGAAAAGATCACATCCCAGCTGGTCCACCCACCCTGTAAGGAGGCACAACAGGAGAAAAGCTAGACCCAACTGCTGCTCAGAGCCTGGCACAACTACAACTACAACTGAGCCTGGCACCTTGGATAGTTCTAGAATAAATCACCCTTGTTGTAGGTCACTGGTGGTCAACTGATTGGCCACTCACATCACCATGGCAATGATCAATTGCCACCCTAGAGGCAGGTGTCCTTGTCTAGCTCGTCACACAGCCTACAAGCACAACTGCCCCACTCTCAGCAAGATCGACCACATCTGCATGTAGCCGACGTAGTGAATAGCTGCATTCTACCGACTCCAGGCAACCTTGAACTACCTGGCTCTCAATATTTATCAAAGGCTTGATTAAAAGAAATAATATTTATAAAAGACTGCCTGAAAGTTATGCCAGCCAGCCACTACCTGAGTTCTCTGAAACGTCTCTCTGCATTAATCACAGTTGGCATAGACCTGTGCTCTAGGACTGGCTTGTTTTTGCTCTCCCAGAACAGATCCCACTGGGCCGTGCTTTGGCATGACCTTGTCAATGTATGATAGAGTAGTAGTCATTGTTACCCTCTTACTGTGCCTGTTTAGAAATTAAACTTTATCATAGGTATGTATGTGTAGGAAAAATATATGGAATTTGGTACCATCCACAAGTTTTGACATCCACTGGGAGTTTAGAACACAGATAAGGAGGTTGTGTGGTAGGTTGTATTATTTTTTTGCAAATACATGCTTCCCCTCCGTGTGAGATAATTACATTATCTCACGTTAGACTTGGTCCATTGACTTGCTTGGTGTATAACTTGGCTTTTGCAGCATAACAAAAAGCCCCAAAGCTGGGCTCAGTTGTGTGGTTCTTCTGCTGCCTTTGCTTGGGCTCATTTGTATGACTTTAGTTGGCTGGGAGCACACGCTGACTGGACCATCTTGGATGACTTTATTCACAGAAAGGAGGTTAGCAGGTTACTGGCAAAAGTGTCTTGCATCTTTTCCACTTGCTTCTCCAATAGGCAAACTCGGGCTTATTTACAAGGTGGTCAAAGGGTCCTAAGAGGTTCAAATAAAAGTTTTTCTTAAACCTCTGCTTGCATCACTAAAATGTATAGCATTAAAAGAGGCCATGTTATGCCAATTCAAACTGAAGTAATGAAAGTGCAGAAAATAGGAAATTTAGAGAAATACAGAGAGAATAAGTAAGCAGAATCAACGAACAACAACAGAAAGGTGATAAAGACAGAAAAAAAGGATTCCAAGAGAGTTTAAGATTTTCTGGCAGCTTTCAACATCATTCCAAGTTCAACAGTACATTTATGATAAATTACAATAAATTCCCTTGTTCCTGATTTATTTGAGTGAGCCTCTGTTCCCCATAACCAAAGAGAATCACTATAACAAAGGTCAATGCTGGAACCACAAACACAGAAGGCAGGCAGGGTGTTTAAGATGCTCATCAGGGCACAGGATCAAGGGTTATGGTTCAACTTTAATCGGCAAAGTAATGGTGCATAAAGTGCTGCTTATGGTTTCTGGTGACTCAGACTACCTCTACAGGTGAGGTTTTGGGGCTCCAGGTAGCCATGGAGCGAGTTAAAAAGGATGAGAAACACTAGAATGGTAGGTATCAGGTGGGTGCTCAAACCAGCAGTAAAGGTTTCCAGTGGCTGAAGAATGATTTCTGCATCTGGGTTGTGCAGCTGGAAGCAGACCTCTGGGAGCACAGTGTGGCCAATGAACGATG
>NW_006202562.1:4988720-4991665 GCF_000334495.1 Tupaia belangeri chinensis | reverse complement strand
CCTGCTGAGCGCTGACACAATGAGCCTGTTGAAAAGCAAGTCTCAAAATTATCATATGCATTGCTGAACCCTGGCAAGGGCCAAATTCCCATATGAGCATTTTCTATGACCCAGGTTAACTATCTGATTGATAAAGACTGAGGCTTTGCCAATAAACATGGAGAGATCTGGAACTGCCCCAAAGATCTGGAGATCCCAGCACACTAGATTATCCCTGAATGCTTCGCGTTTTATTCCTCCCATCTTCATCCTCATACAAACTATTCTCTCCTCTCAGAATGCAGAATGGATGATCATTCCAGGTCCAGTGATCGCTTTTGACTGTTTTTATGGATGCCAAGCTTTGGTGCGCTTTTGCACACGGGAGCCTGCATGCATACCTTTGTCCCAGAGAGCTGCCCTGAGGCTGTTGGAGGTCTCTTTGGAGAGTGCCTGGAAACGTCCCCCTTGCCTCAGCACCCCATCCCAGTCCTACTTCCTCCACTCCCTGTGTTTCCCCCAAGGAACAATTCCTCGATAAATAACTTGCACACAAATCTTTATTTCAAGATCACTTCTGAGAAACCAGATTTAACATAGAGTCCTCTGGGCACAGAAGTGGGTGAGAGAGGCAGCGTGGGCAAGTAGTGGGAGACCCCTGCAGAGCGTGGTTCTCATGTGCGCATATCAAACGTGGCCGATGTGTTTGGAGGCCAGGTATGAAGGATGGGGAGGGAAGGATTAGACAAAGCTTGATCCCATTTGTCTGTCTGTCTTTCTTCCTTGCTTTTATCTTTCTTTTTCATTACTGGAGAACACATGCACCAGCAGACAGATGGATAAACAGAGAAAGAGAGAGGGAGAGGGAGAAAGCCTTACCCAGTGGGGTGTGGGCATGTTGCAATCCTTTCTCCTCCATTTCTTCTCCCTGTCAGAATTTTGGGCCACAATGTGCATGTACAGTGTGTTTCTCAGGTTGTCAAGGCCATGATTTGAGCTGTGGTCAGCCATGTGGGAGCTGACTTTCTTAACCATGAGCACATGGAACTGGCCGATGATGGCCTTTGAATGAAGAGTGCAACCCCAGACCTGCCTCAGTTCTGACAGCCTTCATCTTCAGTTCTAGACTCAGCAGGTCTAGGACAAGCAGTCCCTATGCTTACTTCCAACTTTACTTTTCATTTTGCTCAGGCAAGGGCTACATAGAAGGTCCTAAACAGAGACCCTTGCACCTGTGTGAAAGAA
The DNA here is from genome assembly GCF_000334495.1 of Tupaia belangeri chinensis. Lineage (NCBI taxonomy): Eukaryota > Metazoa > Chordata > Mammalia > Scandentia > Tupaiidae > Tupaia > Tupaia belangeri. The sequence continues at coordinate 4,990,441 of NW_006202562.1, read as the reverse complement.
GGATCAGAAAGGGGTCTACCACCAACCTTGTTCATAGTAAAGTGTCCCCTTTATGTTTCTTAAAATTATTCTTTTAGAGGTTTTTGCCATAGGGCACATGCACTCGCCAGGGAGAGACAGAGAGAGACAGTGAGAGGGAAAGTGAGAAGTCATACCCCAGGGGGATGACCATGTCACAGCCCCTTCTCCTCCATTCTCCTCCTGGGATCTTGGACATGCCGGCACAAGCACCTGGAGTGATGTTCAAGGCACTGGTTCTGGGACTCACTGGTCAGCCACGTAGTCCAGCAACATAACCACTATGCCATCTGCTAGCCCCTTTAAAATCATTTTTGAGGGCTGGCAGATGGCGTGGTGGTTAAGAGCGCTAGACTCTCACATGGCTGACTGCAATTTGAGTCCCAGACCTGGTGGTTTGCCTTCTCACATTCTCTCTCTGCGTCCCTCTTTGGTCAAATGAAAATAAATGAATGAATTAATTAAAATAAAATCGTTTTGGGAGGGGCAGAGGTGCAGACAACAGCACAGCAGTAATGCAACAGTCTGTGCACTGACCCATATGCCGTGGTGCCAGGTTCGCAGCCACAGACTTCCTCGAACACACAGAACATGCGTGCACATGGCCCAGGGCTGGCTGAGCTCAGGTGGAGCACAGCATCAAAGGAATCAAAGGATCCCTCCCCCTCTCTCATGGAATAAAGAAAGAAACTAAAAAGCAAAAACAAAAACAAACAAACAAACAAACAAAACACACTGCTATGGGACCAGCAGTTACATCTCTGGACTTCCACATGGTAGGAGTAAGTGGTTCAAGTTCTGGACCCTGTGGCTGATTTCTCACTTTCCCCCTCCTATCTCTCTCCAACAAGCACATGCACCCTAAGACAAAAACCTTTTTTTTTTTTTAAAAAATAACTACTCTATTTTTTGACTGTGAAAGTCTATAACTCCACCAGTAGTTGATTTACAGGAGGTGAGAAGTTAAGATTTTGAGCAAATCCAGAGGCAACATCTTTGTAGGAATATTCATAGCTGTGGGTCATTGGACTGGCTGATACAGCAGAGCCAGCATTTGGGATGATCAAGCATTTGTCTCCCCAGAATTTTAAGAAGGGAAAGAAAATAATGAGGGATGGGAATGTTTTGTGCATACTTGAAATGTCTTAAAACTTCCCTCTTTATAAGTTAAGAAGGTAGTTTTTAAATGCCTTCATTTGTCTTTGATAGAAAGATCAGAACATCAGAAAATCACTCAGAGTTGTCACTGCACCAATTCAAATGAGGGCCACCTCTTGGGACCTCCAGCCACTGGTAATAACAACCATGTAAATGTCCTGCATTAAGGAGTTAAGGACACCACCCGCTCAAAGAGAGGCGAGATTATAATTTTTCAAACAAAATTCTCTTCCGTTTGGATTGGAACTAATTCTTGAATCCCATTATGATTAAGCGGAGTGAGCAGAGGCTTAGGCCAGCAAGTTCTCCTTCTTAGTGAAATTGCTTTATAGGTTGAGGGGGGAGAGGCCTACATCACAATATGACTTTGACCAACATCTTGTCTTTCTATTATCAACAGCAAACATGTGTCGAGCACCCGTTACGCGTGGCTTGCTGAATCGCATGTTGGACATGTTTTTAATGCCTATTTAAGGAGGGTTTTACCTGTAAGTGGTTTTCAAGGCCATTGAAAGAGGGTAGTTGCACCGGAGCTTAAGATCTGG
>NW_006202562.1:4983604-4986502 GCF_000334495.1 Tupaia belangeri chinensis | reverse complement strand
TCCTGCTGAGCGCTGACACAATGAGCCTGTTGAAAAGCAAGTCTCAAAATTATCATATGCATTGCTGAACCCTGGCAAGGGCCAAATTCCCATATGAGCATTTTCTATGACCCAGGTTAACTATCTGATTGATAAAGACTGAGGCTTTGCCAATAAACATGGAGAGATCTGGAACTGCCCCAAAGATCTGGAGATCCCAGCACACTAGATTATCCCTGAATGCTTCGCGTTTTATTCCTCCCATCTTCATCCTCATACAAACTATTCTCTCCTCTCAGAATGCAGAATGGATGATCATTCCAGGTCCAGTGATCGCTTTTGACTGTTTTTATGGATGCCAAGCTTTGGTGCGCTTTTGCACACGGGAGCCTGCATGCATACCTTTGTCCCAGAGAGCTGCCCTGAGGCTGTTGGAGGTCTCTTTGGAGAGTGCCTGGAAACGTCCCCCTTGCCTCAGCACCCCATCCCAGTCCTACTTCCTCCACTCCCTGTGTTTCCCCCAAGGAACAATTCCTCGATAAATAACTTGCACACAAATCTTTATTTCAAGATCACTTCTGAGAAACCAGATTTAACATAGAGTCCTCTGGGCACAGAAGTGGGTGAGAGAGGCAGCGTGGGCAAGTAGTGGGAGACCCCTGCAGAGCGTGGTTCTCATGTGCGCATATCAAACGTGGCCGATGTGTTTGGAGGCCAGGTATGAAGGATGGGGAGGGAAGGATTAGACAAAGCTTGATCCCATTTGTCTGTCTGTCTTTCTTCCTTGCTTTTATCTTTCTTTTTCATTACTGGAGAACACATGCACCAGCAGACAGATGGATAAACAGAGAAAGAGAGAGTGAGAGGGAGAAAGCATTACCCAGTGGGGTGTGGGCATGTTGCAATCCTTTCTCCTCCATTTCTTCTCCCTGTCAGAATTTTGGGCCACAATGTGCATGTACAGTGTGTTTTTCAGGTTGTCAAGGCTGTGGTCAGCCATGTGGGAGCTGACTTTCTTAACCATGAGCACATGGAACTGGCCGATGATGGCCTTTGAATGAAGAGTGCAACCCCAGACCTGCCTCAGTTCTGACAGCCTTCATCTTCAGTTCTAGACTCAGCAGGTCTAGGACAAGCAGTCCCTATGCTTACTTCCAACTTTACTTTTCATTTTGCTCAGGCAAGGGCTACATAGAAGGTCCTAAACAGAGACCCTTGCACCTGTGTGAAAGAAGGATCAGAAAGGGGTCTACCACCAACCTTGTTCATAGTAAAGTGTCCCCTTTATGTTTCTTAAAATTATTCTTTTAGAGGTTTTTGCCATAGGGCACATGCACTCGCCAGGGAGAGACAGAGAGAGACAGTGAGAGGGAAAGTGAGAAGTCATACCCCAGGGGGATGACCATGTCACAGCCCCTTCTCCTCCATTCTCCTCCTGGGATCTTGGACATGCCGGCACAAGCACCTGGAGTGATGTTCAAGGCACTGGTTCTGGGACTCACTGGTCAGCCACGGAGTCCAGCAACATAACCACTATGCCATCTGCTAGCCCCTTTAAAATCATTTTTGAGGGCTGGCAGATGGCGTGGTGGTTAAGAGCGCTAGACTCTCACATGGCTGACTGCAATTTGAGTCCCAGACCTGGTGGTTTGCCTTCTCACATTCTCTCTCTGCGTCCCTCTTTGGTCAAATGAAAATAAATGAATTAATTAATTAAAATAAAATCGTTTTGGGAGGGGCAGAGGTGCAGACAACAGCACAGCAGTAATGCAACAGTCTGTGCACTGACCCATATGCCGTGGTGCCAGGTTCGCAGCCACAGACTTCCTCGAACACACAGAACATGCGTGCACATGGCCCAGGGCTGGCTGAGCTCAGGTGGAGCACAGCATCAAAGGAATCAAAGGATCCCTCCCCCTCTCTCATGGAATAAAGAAAGAAACTAAAAAGCAAAAACAAAAACAAACAAACAAACAAACAAAACACACTGCTATGGGACCAGCAGTTACATCTCTGGACTTCCACATGGTAGGAGTAAGTGGTTCAAGTTCTGGACCCTGTGGCTGATTTCTCACTTTCCCCCTCCTATCTCTCTCCAACAAGCACATGCACCCTAAGACAAAAACCTTTTTTTTTTTTTTAAAAAATAACTACTCTATTTTTTGACTGTGAAAGTCTATAACTCCACCAGTAGTTGATTTACAGGAGGTGAGAAGTTAAGATTTTGAGCAAATCCAGAGGCAACATCTTTGTAGGAATATTCATAGCTGTGGGTCATTGGACTGGCTGATACAGCAGAGCCAGCATTTGGGATGATCAAGCATTTGTCTCCCCAGAATTTTAAGAAGGGAAAGAAAATAATGAGGGATGGGAATGTTTTGTGCATACTTGAAATGTCTTAAAACTTCCCTCTTTATAAGTTAAGAAGGTAGTTTTTAAATGCCTTCATTTGTCTTTGATAGAAAGATCAGAACATCAGAAAATCACTCAGAGTCGTCACTGCACCAATTCAAATGAGGGCCACCTCTTGGGACCTCCAGCCACTGGTAATAACAACCATGTAAATGTCCTGCATTAAGGAGTTAAGGACACCACCCGCTCAAAGAGAGGCGAGATTATAATTTTTCAAACAAAATTCTCTTCCGTTTGGATTGGAACTAATTCTTGAATCCCATTATGATTAAGCGGAGTGAGCAGAGGCTTAGGCCAGCAAGTTCTCCTTCTTAGTGAAATTGCTTTATAGGTTGAGGGGGGAGAGGCCTACATCACAATATGACTTTGACCAACATCTTGTCTTTCTATTATCAACAGCAAACATGTGTCGAGCACCCGTTACGCGTGGCTTGCTGAATCGCATGCTGGACATGTTTTTAATGCCTATTTAAGGAGGGTTTTACCTGTAAGTGGTTTTCAAGGCCA
>NW_006202562.1:4962389-4983448 GCF_000334495.1 Tupaia belangeri chinensis | reverse complement strand
AGTTGCACTGGAGGTTCAGATCTGGGGGACAAAGGCACGCGGCTGGAGCAATACACTGCGATCTCCTTGAGGCTGGATGCAAGGGGCTTTGCTCAGTGCAGAGGCTCCTCTAACCCAGCTGTGTCCAGGATGCAGGTAAGCAGGTGGCCCAGGCAGCCGTGGGCACTGACCCATGAGAAGTTCTCCTGCCTGTGAATCCGAGGTAAGCAATGGTGCTTTTAAGGGAACTACTCTGGAGCATCTACATTGAATAGACACACACATCTGACCATGGGCATGTCTGGCTCTGCAGCAAGTCAGTTTGGATCTAATGGTTACCTGCTTCTCCAGGGACTCAGATTTTACCCCAACTGCCTCCTCTCCCTCCTGGATGACTAGGTCTGTGATGGCATCTGTCATGTATCCCAGACAGCCCTGTCCCCATCCTCTTTCTGCCCTTTGATCTACCTTTCGGGAATGACTCTGAGAAGCATTCTAGCTGCTGCTGAGCCCATGAGAAACTGTGAATGCAGGAATTCAGAGCCCGTGATATAACGCTGCTGTGATTGAGCTCTGGTATGTACTTACCCACTGAGGGACCCTGAGCAATTCTTTACCCTCTCTGAGCTTTAGTTTCCATATCTGCAAAGTGAAGATGGTAGCAGCAGCTACCTCCTAGTGAGAGTTAAATGACAGGACCCATGAAGCTGCCACATGGTAAGTGCTCAACCTATGATAGTGGATATCATCATCGCCCTCACCACACGCAGAGCCTTGAAGGTGTCAGTCAGTATCACCGGAACCTTCCATGGCATGGGCACATGACCCAAGCTATGTTGAGCAGACTATTTCTCCTGGGAATTTGAGTTTTGAACCAACAGAAAGAACAGAAAATGCAAGAAGCCATCTTATTCCAGGTGGTGCTGGGATGATGCTGTTTACCTCCCAGCTCCGTAGATGGCTTTTGACCTTCCCAAGACATGGCTCTTCAGATTTTCCTTGGGCCCATGAGCTGCCTCATGCCCTTCTAATACGTCCCTGCTTTGCCTAAGCTATTTAACATCTACTTGTGTTGTTGGTAACTTGAGCACCTTGGCCAACACAGAGGCCCACGGTTACGCTGGGGACATCGCAATCTTTGCATCTCTGATTCAGCCCTCTGTATGACTTGCTCAGCCATGTTCTCTGGAATGAGAAAAAGTCAAGAGTAGGAGTCCCTAAGATAACTTGAAAGCCCCAAGCCTGTAAACAACAGAGATCTACCACACAGATCCTTTCCAAGGAAAGACTTGCTATCCAACTGCATAAAAAAAGAAGACTCCAAAGTTTAGTGGCACAAAATATTATTTTGCTCATAAATTCTGAGTGAGAAATTAAAAGACAGGGCAGGGATAGCTTGCCTGTGTTCCAAAATGTCTGATGTTTCAGTTGGAAACTTCCAAGGAGGGGGATCTGAATTATCTGAATGCCGTTCACCAGCACATGGGGTGGGCTGGATCACCTACATCTAGCCAGAATGCCTACACGTGGCTTTGCCCTACATATTGGGCTTCCTCACAATGTGGGGACTGTGTTCCCAGAGAAAGTGTCCAGAAACAGACAAGATCAGATGGACTCTGTATGGCCTTCTATGACCTGGCCTCAGAAGTCAAGCGGTGTCATTTCTGTGAAATCTTCTTGTGCCTAATTTCAAAGGGGATGAGAAATGGACATCTCCTCTTGGTGGGGGAGTAGAAAAATTCTAGAACATGTAGAGCTAAAAGTATTGTGAGAACATTTTGGAAAATACAACTTGCCATGTGTTCCTTTAGAAAGAAAATAAAAACAGTCAAGTTTGGTTCAACGAGAGAGCTGTAGCTTAGCCATCAAAAATGTAAGAGGAATAGGGTCTTCTAAAGAGTTCATGAAAAGTGTACATTATGAATAAACAATGCATGGATTTCTACTTTTGTGCCAAAATGAACAACTATTTTAATTATATTTTCCATGAACTTTGCAAGTTCCCTCATAGATTGATTATAGATATCTTTAGATTTTCGGGACCAGCAGTCGGCGTAATGGCTATGTTGCTGGACTCCCATGTAGCCAGCCGCAGTTCGAGTCCCAGACCCAGAGGCTTAAACTCACGCCAGGTGCGTGTGCATGCATGCCCATGATCCCGAGAGGAGAATGGAGAAAGGATTGTGGCCATCCTCTCTGGGAGGTGATTTCTCGCTTTCTGTCTCTCTATCTCTCTCTGTCTTCCTGGTGAGCGTGCATGCCCTATAGCAAAAAACCTCTCCAAAAAAAAAAAAAAAGATATCTTTGATTTTCAACATACACAATGATGTCGTTCATTAATAAAGACAAATATATCTTTTTCAGATGTTGTTTCCTTTGCTTGTTGAGTTTTCTTCTTTTATTTTATGGTATGTGCTTTTCTTTCTTTTTTTTCTTTTGCTATAGGGCACATGCATTAGCTAGAGAGACAGAGACAGAAAGTGAGAAATCACCCCCACCAGAGGGAATGGCCACACCACAATCCTTTCTCCTCTACTCTCTTCTCGGGATTTTAGGCATGTACGCACATGTGCCCAGTGTGAGTTTCAAGCTGCCAGGTCCAGGACTTGAACCCCAGTCGGCTATGTAGGAGTCCAGCGAGGTAACCATTATGCCATCTGTTGATCCTGGTATGCACTCTTCTTAAATGCTTGATGTTTCTTGAAGGTATAGACATCTGGATTTGACAGGAAGAAATGGCAGAAGCATCCAGAGAATGTGGACTATCCATGTGGTTACTGAAAATTTCCAGGCAGAGCCTTCCCTGGCCCTGGAGCCTCCCCAGTCTGTGTGTGGGGCAGGCCACAAGTATCAAGGACTCAATGTCCCAGAAGCATCCCTCACTCCATGGGATTGGTGGATAGCAGTCTTGGTGGATGAGGCTCAACCATGTTCTGCACAGTATTTCAGAGGTCACCAGCAGGAGTGTCCCTGTTTCTCAGCTTTGTTTCTTCGTGCCCTTACCATGTGCTGAACTTTCTCCCCAAATAAACTACCTGCGTTTACATCATGGTCTTAGTGTTGTTCTCCAAAGGATCCCAACTTAAACTCACCATCTACATTCCTGAGAGAAAGAAAATTGGAGGCAGGAGGGAAGGGACTGAAACCAAAGAAGCAAACAGCTTGGGATGTTCTGCAAGTGGGACTTAAATTTTAGATCTGTTTTGTAGTAAGATAATCATTTTTACACAATGTCAGAGGTCAGCTGACCAAAATGTCATAATTAAATTATTATTTTGTGAGCTGCAGAGTCTCAAAACCTAGTTGATAGGTAACACAAAGTTGGCTGGAGCCAGGCAGGACCTAAAACTAAGTCCTTCTGCTGTGATCCAGTACATTCATCTGTAAGTGGAAGTAACAATAGTAGCTTCCTCGCAGCTTGTGTAAATATTATGTGCTCCTAATTCCCTCAGAACGGTGTCTGTAGCAACTGTCCAATGCACACCGCATACCACTCCTTTCTGTGTCTCCTCTTGAAAGTCTAAAAATGGTCCCAAGCTAAGCTTACTTTTTGCATGCATGCCCATGATCCCGAGAGGAGAATGGAGAAAGGATTGTGGCCATCCTCTCTGGGAGGTGATTTCTCGCTTTCTGTCTCTCTATCTCTCTCTGTCTTCCTGGTGAGCGTGCATGCCCTATAGCAAAAAACCTCTCCAAAAAAAAAAAAAAAGATATCTTTGATTTTCAACATACACAATGATGTCGTTCATTAATAAAGACAAATATATCTTTTTCAGATGTTGTTTCCTTTGCTTGTTGAGTTTTCTTCTTTTATTTTATGGTATGTGCTTTTCTTTCTTTTTTTTCTTTTGCTATAGGGCACATGCATTAGCTAGAGAGACAGAGACAGAAAGTGAGAAATCACCCCCACCAGAGGGAATGGCCACACCACAATCCTTTCTCCTCTACTCTCTTCTCGGGATTTTAGGCATGTACGCACATGTGCCCAGTGTGAGTTTCAAGCTGCCAGGTCCAGGACTTGAACCCCAGTCGGCTATGTAGGAGTCCAGCGAGGTAACCATTATGCCATCTGTTGATCCTGGTATGCACTCTTCTTAAATGCTTGATGTTTCTTGAAGGTATAGACATCTGGATTTGACAGGAAGAAATGGCAGAAGCATCCAGAGAATGTGGACTATCCATGTGGTTACTGAAAATTTCCAGGCAGAGCCTTCCCTGGCCCTGGAGCCTCCCCAGTCTGTGTGTGGGGCAGGCCACAAGTATCAAGGACTCAATGTCCCAGAAGCATCCCTCACTCCATGGGATTGGTGGATAGCAGTCTTGGTGGATGAGGCTCAACCATGTTCTGCACAGTATTTCAGAGGTCACCAGCAGGAGTGTCCCTGTTTCTCAGCTTTGTTTCTTCGTGCCCTTACCATGTGCTGAACTTTCTCCCCAAATAAACTACCTGCGTTTACATCATGGTCTTAGTGTTGTTCTCCAAAGGATCCCAACTTAAACTCACCATCTACATTCCTGAGAGAAAGAAAATTGGAGGCAGGAGGGAAGGGACTGAAACCAAAGAAGCAAACAGCTTGGGATGTTCTGCAAGTGGGACTTAAATTTTAGATCTGTTTTGTAGTAAGATAATCATTTTTACACAATGTCAGAGGTCAGCTGACCAAAATGTCATAATTAAATTATTATTTTGTGAGCTGCAGAGTCTCAAAACCTAGTTGATAGGTAACACAAAGTTGGCTGGAGCCAGGCAGGACCTAAAACTAAGTCCTTCTGCTGTGATCCAGTACATTCATCTGTAAGTGGAAGTAACAATAGTAGCTTCCTCGCAGCTTGTGTAAATATTATGTGCTCCTAATTCCCTCAGAACGGTGTCTGTAGCAACTGTCCAATGCACACCGCATACCACTCCTTTCTGTGTCTCCTCTTGAAAGTCTAAAAATGGTCCCAAGCTAAGCTTACCAACCTCCTCCAAGCTCATTTTCTATTAGTATTTTCTATATTACTTAGAATGATTAGCTACTAATAGTCAAAATCAATTCCAACTGGCCTACATGATAAAAGCTTAAACAAGAAGTCACATTTTGGGTCAATCAGTTCATGAGAATGAAGTCTCCCAGGAGAGCTCGGGTTGGTCCAGCAGCTCCAGACCTGCATCCAGGGTCTTTCTTTCCAGTTCCAGCACTGCCTTCTCGACATTCATTTTACTCATGGCAGCTTCACTCTTCTAAGCCAACGTTGACCATGTATTTATTTCCATCTGGTGCCAGTGGGGTTTCCCACACAGAAAACCCAAATCTGAGCTTTAGTCTGATTGGACCATTTAGTTTACTTGCTCATCCCTAAGCCAATCATACTGGCCAATGAGAAGGAACACCACTCATTGGTTCATGCCCAAACCACCTGCTCCAACCCAAAAGCCACCATGTCCTTAAAGGGGGTGAGAGATAGACTTGGGAGCAAAAGTAGAATGCTTAGTCAGAAAGGCTATGATCAAAAAAGTAAAGAACAAGTGCTGGCAAGGCTGTGGGGAAAAGGGAACCTTCCTACACTGTTGGTGGGAATGTAAATTAGTATAGCCAATGTGGAAAAACAATATGGAGGTTCCTCAAAAAACTACAAATAGAATTAGCATAAGACCCAGTAATCCTACTCCTATCCTTGGTATTTACCCAAAGGGCAGGAATACATTCAGCTGGAAGGACACTTGCACTTTCATGTTTATTACAGCATTATCATAATCGCCAAGACATGGAATCAACCTAAGTGCCCCAAACAGATGACTGGGTGGAAAAATTGTGGCACATATACACTATGGAATACTAACCAGTCGTGAGGAAGAGTGAGACTCTCATTTGATTCAAAATGGATGAACATGGAAGATTGAATGCTAAACAAAGCCAGTCAGACTTTGAAAGACACATACTGTCTATTCTTACTCAATATATACCAAATGTCTGCATTCTATGGCAGAAATGGAAAAGACCTAAAGACATGACAGTAGGGAGAAGAATGTAGAGACGGTAAGGGAGGGAAGTGGATAGTAGAGAGTGAGAGGGAGGGGCAAATGGAAGAAACACTTAACAAACATAAGAATGTAAAGTTCTCTATTGAAAATTATGTATACAGTAACATCTTGATTTGATGGTAATGTACTGCATGCATATTTTCCAAAAAACATCACATCGTGAGCTTTAGAGATATACATGTCTAAACGTAAATAAGAAATAATAATTTGTTTTTACATGGAAAAGAAAAAAATAGGGATACAACTTGAAAGAGAAGGGGGAATGTAGGCTGGTGACAAAGGTGTCAGGAATTGACCTCACCTACTTTCGCTTCTGACACTGCCTTCCAACAGTCGCTCATTTTAGAAAGCTAAAGTCGTTCCTCCTCTTTTTCTCCTTTACCCCATAATGTCCATGACCTTTTTATTAATTGACCTTCTAATTATCTTTCTAACCCATCTCCTTGCCTCTGTTTCTGTTGCCGATGTCTTCATCTTGCCCACTCCTCCAATGGCTTTGGTAACAGAAGACAGAAACCTCACCTGTTATTTTAACAAAGAGAATTTAATACGAACTACTATTAACTTTATAACTGAAAGGGTACAATGTGGACTCTAAGGCATCACAGAGGCAGCAACTTCAGGAAGCTGGGAGATAAAAGAATGAGGTGGGAAGTTCTAAAGTGTAAAGGCTCGGAGATGGAACCCCATGGAGCTAAAGTCCAGACCCCTGAAGAGAAGCGCTGGCCAGCTGGGACTGATGTTTCCAGCAGACGCAGCGAGGCCAGCTTTGCCCATGTTGTAACACCTGTAACTTACTTTAGTGGAAGGGACCACTGCTGTGGTGAGGAAGCCAGGCCTAAGAGAGTCCGTCAAAAACAGGAAATAATCCGGAAGGGGAAGCAGTCAGAGAGTGTGGCTTGGGTGAGGTTCCCATGAACAGGAAGCCAACTAGAAAGAAAGTGTATTCTAATTCCAGCTTTGAAGCCTCATACACCCAGTGTTGCCAGAGCCCAGAAATGAGGCTTGCAGATTCCCCGCCCTTGGATCACAGAGCAGAGTATAAAGAACTGAGCTTGGAGTTAAGAGACTGATCTTAACCAATGGCTTCTTGGGACCAGTAGCTGGCATAATGGTTACATTGCTGGACTCCCATGCAGTGAACCACAGTGCAAGTCCTGGACCTGGTGCTTAAAACACACCAGGCGCATGTGTATGCCTGCCCAAAATCCTGAGAGAAGAGTAAGGGAGAAAAGTGGAAGAGAAGGGATTGTGGTGTGGCCTTCCTCCCTGGGGGGTGGATTTCTCGCTCTCTGTCTCTCCAGTGAGTGCACACTCCCTAGAGCAAAAACTTCTCTCTAAAAACAATCAGTGGCTTCCTAAACAGTTCCCTTCATTCAGTTCTGGTTTTTCAACCTATGCTCCATCCCATATCCCCTGCTAACACTCTTATGCATCACAACTGGCTGATGAAGACTGACGGAAAAGTGTGGAGTGGAGAGAGGACTGAGGTGTCTTGGAGCCCAGATTCTGCGGCCATGCTGAAAATGAGAAAAGGTGCACTGTGGTGGCCTATTGGTGCTGTGAAGTGAGATTGAGATCTTCCAAGATGGTCTCAATGTTAATTTAGCCTTAATGGTGTGAATATTGTAGGGGCTTCTTTTGCTTAGGATTTGCAACGCTTTTAATATTACATAAGAGTTGGAATCCTGGAAGGATAATACACCTCTGAATACTAATAAAACCTTTATAATTACGTTTCATAGTCTATTTTAGTTTAATGATAAAGACAAGCTATCACTGAGGAGTCTCAGAATATTTTCCCTTTAAAAGAAGAGAAGGAAGTCCATATGTGACTGAAGCTGATGGGACCGGAAGTGCCATCTGCCTCCTAGCCAGGAGGTGCGATGGGCGGAGGCACTGACGCTGACGCACTGTGGCCAGCCTGCCGGGTGGAACATGGCGGACTGTGAGTGTGCAGAGAGCAGGAGGTGCTGCTCCTTTGGGGGACACCTTGATGTAAATGAGGCATTAGGCTCAGGATTCTAGCCAGCCACACAAGAGCCACAAAGGCATAACAACGACGTGGCAGTGACAAGGATGACAGGGCTGGATAGGTGGTTCCAGAAGCACAGGTGGAAATGCAGGGGGCACCATCTAATGTGACTCTTTGCGTTTAGAAATGTGGCTTCTAATTCATCTGCCATCTGTTTCTATTCAGCGAAGGTACAGATGTGCTGAGGAGACAGAGAAAAACAATTAGGGACCATCAGGAAGGACGGTGTGGCTCCGAGTTGGACTCTAAAAGATTAGGAAGATCTTGGGCTAGCTAGCAGGTGGCATGGTGGTTAAGGGCGCTGGACTCCCACATGGTCGACTTCAGTTCAAGTCCCAGACCTGGTGGTTTGCTTTCTCACTTTCCCTCCCTGTCTCTCTCTCTCTCTCACTCTATTCCTCTCTGGTAAAATTTAAAAATAAATAAATAAAGTTAAATAAAATAATTCTTAAAAAATAGATTAATAAGGTCTTAAGAAATGGAGATCTGGGGTGAGGGCCTGTTTTCTTTTCTTTTTCTTTTTTTCTTTTTCTTGTTTTTTTTTTTTTTTGGTTTGTTTGTTTGTTTGTTTGTTTGTTTTGAGAGGTTTTTGCTGTAGGGCGCATGCACTCGCCAGACAGACAGAGAGAGACAGAGAGACATAAAGCGAGAAATCACCCCCCGGGGGGAAGGCCATGCCGCAATTTCTTCTCCTTCATTCTCCTCTCGCAATCTTGGGCACTCACGCACATGCACCCAGGATGTGAACCGCAATCGACTACATGGGAGTCCAGCGACATAGCCATTACGCTAACTGCTGGTCCCTGGGGCCTGTCAGGTGGAGAGAACAGCCTGAGCTGTGGCAGGGAGGCAGGGCAGGGCACCGACACCCAGAGGAGAGGGAGACAGCTGCTAAAAGGGCTGCTAAAGAAGGGGTCAGGGCTAGTGTAGGGCGTGGATTCCAGGAAATTTGTTCTGAGACAGGTGGGAGACCCTCTGCTGATTTCTGAAAGGAAGAAAGCAGGTAAAATCCATTTTTTTAAAAGTTTATTTATTTCTTTCTTCGGAGAGTGAGAGAGAGAGAGGGAGTGGGAGAGGCAGCCCCAATAGGGTCCCCACACTGCAGTCCACCCCCAGTCTTCACCAGGCTGGATTACAGATACACACATGCAGCCAGCATGCTCAGCGAGGTCCTGAGACGTGAACCTGAGACATCACTGTGTAGTCTTACCATTGTGCCACCACCTGGCCCCCAAATTTGTTCTTCGAGTTCTCATTTTCCCATTGTGGAAGGTGAGACACAGAGATATTGGTGACACCCACGGTCACCAAACAATTTAAGCAGAGGTGGAGAAGTGGTACCTGCTTGACGACTCCAGGTCTACCCAGAAATGTCACTTCTGTTCCTGTTTTACAGGCGGATCAGAGAAAGGAGGGGTGACTGTTATGTGTCTGGCTTGAATCCTGAGCCAAATACCTTATTTACATATCTTCTGGCAGAAAAGAACTGCCCGGCCACGGGCCACCACAGGGAATAGCCCACAGCACCTCAGACCGGCGAAAACTGGGGCCAGAGGTGTTCAGAGACCCCAGTTCATCTGGGAGATGAACAGCCCTGCAGCAATCCCTGGGCTGCCATTAGTGCTTTATCTGAAAAGGCCAAACAGCTCCTGCCCTGTAAATTATCTCTCATTTCTTTAAAAAATGTGTGTGGTTGGAGAAGGGGCCAAGGGATGCAAGGGAGGGCAACAGGAGAAGGGGACAGCAGGAAGGGTAAATAGATAAAATAAATGAGCGTGGTGCATGCCTTTTGACCATTTTGCACGAGTCTATTGATTTGGATTTTTCCCCCTACCCCGGGAGTAATCAATTTTTCGGTGGATGGGCAGAATACAATAATTTCAAGCAAACTCTTCAAATGGCTTGTCATTAATTTGCCTTTTGCTGGTCCTGTTCACTTGGAGTAAGATGTGTTTAGCTTTCTCCAAACACTATTGGAGGCATCCCCTGGGGACTTTCTGGGGCTGATTGGCACAGGGCAGGGAACGCAGGCTTGGGAGGGGCGGGGAGAGCTGGTGAGGACTAATGAAGGCACAGTGTTTGCTCATCTTTATAGAGTCACTTATTACTGCTAATTGGGAGGGACAGTTCAAATAAGCACAGAGGAGCAGTTGTCACACGAGCGTGACATGGTTTTAAAGAGGCCTTCCCAGCTCCCTGAACTCCCGCCGCGGGCTGGCTGGACGCCTGGGCTTCGCAGCCTCCTTAGAGTGGAGGCTTTGTCAAGGTTCCCATAGAAGTCAGCAGTCTTAAGAAACCTGGGCTTGGCAAGTTGTCGCAGGGAACCACAGACAGACACGCAGCTGCCTGGGACACTTAGAAAGTCAACAGCTGACGGAAGGGGAGGACTCTGAGCTCGGTTGTAAATGGACTTGAAGATGTGATTGGAATTAATCTGCAGAACATAGTCAGAGGTTGTTTTCTTTAAGGAGCCTAATTGGTTTTAAAGAACATTCGTTTGCATGAGTGTTAAAATATTTATTAATAGCCCGACATATATCTCCTCGGGTTCTGCCATTTTATCTTTTGATGATTTCCTTTGTAAGGAGACATTAATTTCCTCTCCTGTCTACAACATAGATTGGAGTGAATCCACCATGCTCATCCCTCACTATGGCCAAGATTTGCAAATTATTTGGTGACATTTGTGCCAACTAATTAGTCATTAGCCGATGCTATTAAAAGACACCTGGGGGCTGGCCCTGTAGTGCAGTGGTTAAGTGCTGTCCATATGGGGCATGATTCACATGGCTGACTGCAGTTCAAATCCCAGCACCGGCAGTTTGAGAAACATGCCAGGTGCTTGTCCATGCATGCCCCAAACTGAATAGGATGGATAAATGGAGGAGAAGGTATTGTAGCTGGACCATGTCCCGTTGGGGGGGGGGTGCTTTCTCTCTCCCTTCTCTGTGAGAGCATATACTCCCGGCAATAAATAAAAGAATTTTTTTTTGAGAGGTTTTTGCTATAGGGCGCGTGCGCTCGCCAGACAGACAGAGAAGAGACAGAGAGACAGAAAGTGAGAAATCATCCCCCAGGGGGGATGGCCACACCGCAATTCCTTCTCCTCCAGTCTCCTCTCGGGATCTCGGGCATGCACGCACACGCGCCTGGCATGAGTTTAAGCCACCTGGACCAAGACTCAAACTGCCGTCGACTACATGGGAGTCCAGCGACATAGCCATTACGCTAACTGCTGGTCCTAAGAATTATTTTTTAAAGACACTTGGATTTTCCTGATGCCCACTGGGAAAGAATCACAACTACCCCACACCATTCATGCTACGAAGGTAGTAAGTGCTTGCAATGGACCAAGAAGCGCCCATTGGACCAGCACACAGCAGGAAGGAGCTCTAAGGCCCTGCAGCCATACGTTTCCGTTCCCATGGAAGGTGGGGATGCCAAGAGTGAGCAAGTAATGACCAAGGTCATTTCCAACGAGGGCGATAAAGCGGGGTGCGTTCCTGCCGCGTTTCAGTTGGCTTTTCAGACTCCCAAGCTTACTCTTGTGGAAAACCAGATATATCAACACCGACGACAGGCACGTGGCTGAGCTCATACCTTTGAGGGAATTCTAGATAAGGCTCAGTTCAGTTGCCTGGTTTTAGAGACAGGCAAAACCCACTGATTTAAGCTATAATCCCATCCCAGGGAAGTGTATGTAAGAGATTCTGGTGTTATGTTGTTGTCAATTGAGAAAAGTGATCATAAGCCAAGTTTTTGCTGCAAAGCCTATAAATCAGATTTTTAAACACATCATTAAATATGAGGGATCCTCCAAAAGTTTATGGAAAATGCATCTTATGGGAAAACTGTGCATGGATTTCAAAAAATTCTTGTGCCCAAATAAACCCATACTTTAATTCCATTTTTCCACAAAATTTTCAAAGTCCCCTAATACACAAAATATATTTTACTTAAAAACAAGTATAACAATCAAGAATTTAGCCTGACCGATCATCTGCAAGAACTTCACAGTTGTGGAGGGGAGTGTATCCCAGGCCCAGGCTGATGGATGGTTGAAGCAGGAGCTGAGCGTGGAGACTGGTTTCATCCTTGCTCTATCTTAGTTCATGGTTGTCCTCATGATTTATACTGCACTCTCAAAATATACACATGAAAAAATGCACATCATCATCATCATTATCATTGTCATGTACGCATACATCCAAATAGAAAAATTGTACATGACAGCACCTTGAGAGAAAAAAAAAAAAGTCATTCCTCTTCTCCTGAGCACTGAAAATTGCATTATCTATTTATGACACAGGCTGATGGTATGAATCTGGGCTTTCGCTTTGAAAGTATTTTCAAGAAGGTGACAGACCTTCCCTAGTGAAGAGAGCAGGCCTAAGACAGGAATATCGGTTTATGAAATTCATATCAAGCCGATCCTGCAAACCTTTGCATTTGTTTTGAAATTTAAATTGGAATGATCAGCTGTTAAATCAGACTTGTGGGTAAGCAGTCAAATGCTTTCCTGGAGAATGTAAGCCTTGGTACTTAACAAGAAATTAGGTTTGGGTTTCTCAGCATGGAAAATAAGAAATTATTGGCTGGGTGATACATTCCATTTTAGATTTCCTGTGATATATTAAGAATGAATTTGTTGTTCATTGATACCTTCTAAGAGATCCCAACTTAGGGCACACAATGCCCCCTTCACTTCTGCATGAATGCATTCCGTTTGTTTCTACACATCTGGAAGTCGTTTATTTTGCCCTGAGACATCTGCAGGGACTGTCGACATATGACGGAGCAGGGGTGCTGGCCGGCCTGGGGAGACCCTGGACGTCATCGTCCTTGGTGAGGCCTGGCTTTGTTGGAGACGAGAAGCGAACCCGCTTCCCTACTGGGTGATGAGGACAGATTGACCAATTAAGACTCTAGCTGAATAGGTGTAAAAAAGAAAACATTTGTGGAAAAAGGAATTTATGTTGCTAACATGAATCCTTCATTTTGAGACCTAAAAGGAAAATGTCTGGCTCAGCTCTCTGTGGGGTTTCATTCTTAATGGGCCTAAGCAGAAAATGCAGACAGAGAGATATATGTGTGCATTAATAGATGAGTAACACTGAACATTGGTTGTTTTGAAATAATTCCATGTGACAGATGCTTTGGCCTCTTTGTATTCTTCTTGGTCAGAAAGTGTGCTCGGGAACCCACCATCAGCTAGCATTGAGGAGCGTGTTATCAGAAGCACTGAGCTGGGTGCCTTAGAAAGGCAAACAGCATCTGTTGATGAAGCTGACTGGAGAGTCTTCCTCTGCTGTCACTGGGAACAGGATCTCTGAGAGTAGTCCACACCCCTATGTCACAACTAAACTGGAGGGCTGTGCCGTGTGAAGAATGAGCACCGATGCTCCAAATATGCAAAGAAGGCTATAGAAAGCCCTGTGGATACCCCAGCAGCATCTCATTCCCAGCCCAAAATGTCATCATTGGAACTTCATGGGAATGGACAGCACTACCTTTTCCTAGTAGGCTCATTTGCTACACAGATATTCCTGCAAGGGGCGATTCTTGACGTTTGTACAACTGGGCAACCCTACTCATCACAGAAGATGACAAGAGGGAAGAAAGTGTGTTATTTAGGAATGGAGGTGGGGGATGGGACTCCAAAGACTGGCTCAGTTCCTACATAATTTTAACAAAGGCCTGCCCTCCTGAAGACCCAAGGGTTACAGTTTGGATAATGGTTAGTCCCCCAAAGTTTCACGTTGTGGAATTTGATGTTGGTAGGTAATGACTTCCTCACGGAGGCAATACTTTCATGAACAGATTAATGGTGTCTTTCAAGACCTAGTGAACTCTAGCTCCATGGTTAGTTCTCATGAGAACTGGTTGCTATAAGAGAGTGAGCTGCCTGCAGCTGGCTCTCTCTGCAAGCACCTGCCATTCTCTGTGCCATGTTATAGGCCAACTTGATGCCAGGCCTATGCCTGCAGACTTTCCAGTCACCAGAATTGTGAGTCAATAAAACCATATTTTGTTTTTTTTTAAGAAATTACAAATTCTCAGAAATTTCTGTTAGCAATGCAAAAACAGACTAAGACAGGGTGGATTTGAATGGCTGCAGAGAAGGAACAGGGATTTGATGTGGGAGTTATTCCCCACAAAGCTGAGTTCTTACAGGCTAGTACAGAGCACCCTAAGGGGAAGAAAGCAAAGATAAATAGCCTCATGGATTGTGCAGTGGGAACTCATGGCAGTGTTGCGTAGAAAGATCATTAGGATCAGGTCAAAAGGAAGCCATAAGAGAACATTGCTCTCTATGGAGCAGAAGGATAAGGCATTAAGTTTGGTCCACATGGTAAAGGGCCCGCCATTGGCCTAAAGTTAATGTAGTGATATAATAATCCATAGTACTAATCACTGAAAACTTTTACTTAAACCCAGGAGCTTCTACCAGCCTCTAAGAATCATGTACTTCCGAATTAGAGACCAGATCAACAAATGCAACAGGATGTCAAAAACTGATTGAAAAATGGAACTAAAGTACAAGCTTATTTCTATAGAAAGAATAAATTGAGGGACCAGCAGGTGGTGTGATGGTTAAGGGCACTGGGCTCCCACATGGCCAACCATGGTTTGAGTCCCAGACCTGGCGGCTTGCTTTCTCACTTTCCCTCTTTCTCACTCTGTCCCTCTCTGATCAAATTAAAATAAACAAATAAAATCTAAATAAGATGATTCTTTAAAAGAAAATAAAGAAGAAATTGAAATCCATCCATAGTTTTTTCACAAGCACATTTTCCATGAGCTTTTTGAAAACCCCTAGTATTGCCTACTGAGGACCAGGAAGGAAGGGAGAGGGAATCCAAAGATCATGGTATGTTACAGAAAGATTCAGAGTTATAACTTGCAAGTTTTTCTTGCTAAAAAAAAAAATAATAAAATAAAATAAAAATAAAGTAGATGTTTCCGTGATCTGAGCACTGAGGGGAGAGGACACCACAGGGACAAACCCTGAGCAAGCCTGCCTTTTCCCGAGCCATACTCAGGAGTGGCAAGGAATTCATTCATTCATTCACTCAACAAGTATTTCTCAAGTGCCTAACAGATCTCAGCTACTGTTACACTCTTGAAATATGTCCAAGAACCAAACAGAAGAAGAGCCCTGTGTCCCTGGGTAGCCTATATCCCAGCAGGAGACAGACAGTAAATGATCAACAGATCATTAAATCAGAATTGTAGTCTCTTAGAGGATGAGGTGAAAGAACTTCAAAAAGTCATGAAAATGTGGAATTAAAATATGAATTTATTTTGGAACAAAAATTTCAAAATCCTTGCATAGTTTTTTCATAATATATATTTTCCACAAACTTTTTGAAGATACCCTCTCTATCTCTCCTACACACACACACACACACACACACACACACACACATGCACGCACACACACACACAGGGTAATGGGAATTGGAGTGGGTTGGAGAACTATCATTTACTGGGGTGGCAGTGGGCCTCCCTGTGCCTGATTGTACAAGACTTGGAGGAGGTGAGAAAGTGAGCGAGCATGCTGGGTGGCCCTCATGGCCCATCATGGCTGCCCAGAAGTGCCATTAGTTCAGGAGGTAGCCTGTCTACTGAAATAAAATTTGCCTTTGACATGAAAATTTTCTTCGGCCCTCCATGACTCATTCGCTAAAAGCCACTACCTCCTGACAACCCTGCATATGCCCAGAGTGAGGAAAGAGGACAGGAATTTTTTGAAAAGGTGTTTTGAGGTTTGGGAAGTCTTAACAAGTACTGAGTAGAATGGGACAGAAACATGTTCCGAGCTTACCTACTAAGCCAGGACAGCAGTGGGACACCCAAACAGGATATCCCCCCAAAGCACAACTCCAAAGAAGCTTTTGGACACTTGACTGTTTTATTCTTGTTGTGTTTTGTTTTGTTTTTCCTTCCTGACTGGGCTTTTACTTTACCACTGAGCACCCCCAGAACCCAACCTACGTGTGTGATCGCTTCTCATTTTTATTTTTTTCAGTCTTACTTCATTTGGGCTATTGAGTCATCACACTTTATATTAATTACACTATTTTTTCTTGGTAAATTTTGTTGCCAAGTGCTCTATTTACAAAGTCACAAGTATATTCTAAGTAAAATAGGGCATAAAGAAACTCCAAAATGTATAGAACTATGAGATCCTGATGTCTCTAGTTTTCTGGAATTGCCTTGATTTGGAAATGCTATTCTCAACAATATAACATCACACTAGAAATTCAAACTTTATTTCCCAGTTTGTCATTAACACTCATAAATAGCCTGGAAAATGGGTTACTGACAGGTGTGACCAGGAGTCCTAATTTTTGGTTCAGTACATATGACCAACACACAAGAGTGTGTGTGTGTGTGTGTGTGTGTGTGTGTGCGCGCGTGTGCCTGTGTGTCCATCCATTTTGTAGTTTATCCTCTTCATGAGTTCTCAAAAATATTTGAACCTTTATATTTTCTTTATTTGGAAATAACCCCAAAGGCTACCATCTTGATGAGGTTGATTTGGTCCTCAGAGTCGAGAATCTCAAGTTCCCAGAAACCTTTGTCATTTTCTGGTAGAATCTTTCCCTTGGATATATATAGGAACTTTCTCTTTTTTTATTCCATATCTACCACATCTGTATCCATACCTTTCCAAAAGACCAGTTCAGAGATCAGGAGTGTAGGTTGAGATGCTCAGAGTTCAGAGTTAGGATAGCTATAGTGGTCCAGCAGAGGCACAATGCTCAGCAATGCCGAGGCCATATGAGAAGGTCCCAGGTTCACATCCTGAAGTCTCCCTGACCACACTGGGTGTGCACTGATGTTCGTAACCCTGCTGGCTGAAGCTGGAAGTGATTTACTGTGTGAAGACCCTGTCGGAGATGCCTCTTTCTCTCTCTCTCTCTCATGAAAGAATAAAATAAAAATAAATGATCTTTTAAAGAAGAGTCTAGTTATATCCCTAAATAGATGCCCCCTCATTTTTTACTTTTCCCATGTTACAGTCATTACCTTTGTGGGGTACACAGAGAAACAGACCAGTCTGGATGTGATGGTGCCATCATGCCTGCGAGCATGAAGGAATATGAGCAGTGAGCCTAGTGAAAGGGAATTCATCGACAAGGATTATGGAAGTGAAGCCCTTCTCCCGTTGCAAATGCCACTATCCCCACACGGGCCCACCCATCATCATGACAGTCTACCCCTTCCGCATCTTGCCACCAAATGCATTATTTGAGTCTTTCCTCACAGCCAACCCCAGTAGGCCTGATTGTACCATAAGACCTATGTGGGGGTGGGGGAAAGATGGCTCAAAGTGAAAGGAGGTGTGAAATATTAACCCGAGTAATTTGACTATGAACCCTCATCTTGTATTCAGCGAGTGACTAACTGGGTCCCCACTTCTGGTAAAAAAAAAAAACAACTCCTGGTTGCTCTTCTTCTAAATGAGAGTACGATGCTCCCTTGCATCTTGTCCCGTCCATTTACTCAGGGGTAAATTTGGGGAATGCACTGTCTGTACTACAGGGCAGGCATGAGGATTCAATGATGGGTAAAACCCTTACACACTGCTTAGAGTGTTGTCCAATTTAAGGGTAATGATGGTGAGAACTAATGAGTGGGAGCCCATTTTAATTATTTTATTAAGTGCCTCCCCCACATGTCTGTGGGCCCCCATGGTAAGGCTACCCTGGTTAGGATAACTCTGGATTGAGCAAGAAGGTTGAGCCCCACAACAGGTGTCTCCAACCTCAGTCTCCCTGAGCTTCTTTTTCCATCTAGAATGGGACCGATGTTATCTTCCCCAACCTACCTAATAAACCCCGAATGAGGATGTAAGAAAGTGAACTGAATGATCCTTCCTGCTCTAAACAAAACAAACAAAAGCATAAAACGTATGTCTACTTTCCTGATGGGATATATGAGACAATACACGACAACACGCTGAGAGCTTCCTGGTAAACCAGGTCTTTTTCATTCAATCTAAACACACAACTCTGGGGAAAGTGTCAGACATCGCTTATTGCTGGAAATAGACTTCTACAGGCCTTCAAGTTCAATTTCAATAAATATTCATTAAGTACCCACTGTGTGCTAGGCAATGCTAGACCAAGAAAATGTTCTATGTCTACCCTGCGATGAATGAGAATGTTCTATATTTGCCCTGTTGAGGAAGGAGGCCAGGAGCCCATGTCATTACTGAGCATTTGAAGTGGGGTTAGTGTGACTGTGGAACCAAATTTTAAATGTTGTGTAATATTAATTCATTTTAAATTATATTTAAGCATCCACATATCATTAGTGACCACCTTCTTAGTGCAGACCTGGACACTGGGGATTTGGCAATGGGCAGAACACCCAAAAACACTTGTTCCCTTGAAACATATATTGCATAAAAGAGGTGGAGACAGATAATAAGATAAATAAATAAAATACAAGATAAGTCAGATAGCAAATTTATATATATACATATATATATATGTATTATTTATATATGTATTGTGTTATTTAACAAAATGATAAAACCAGAATAGAGTTGGGAAAGGTCAGAGGAGTAAGACTTAGCTTCTTCAACTCCCAGTGGATGTCCTGTGGAGGTGAGCTGCTCACTTTCTTTTAGGTACCGTCTAAAGTGAACAGGGGAGTCCAGAGCACATAGTTAGTAATACATCCGTGAATCAGGCGTCTGATTTGGACGGTTGCTTTTATCCTTCTCAACTCTGTACTCAAATGCACCACTTCTCACTTGGCGCAATAATCAGGAATAATGTGTATCTTAATGCATCTTCTCCATTAAAAGGTTTTGGAAATAATATATAAAATTAATGGTTTACAAGAATAGTTTTAGACACTTGAAAACATGGCTAACCTAAAGACCTTCAATGCACCATGAATACATTCATTCCCCGACTAAAAATGAATCCCAAAATTGGTTTTGATTTTTATTTAAAATTCAAATGTCTGATGTCCTTAAATTGAACAAATGATATTTAAAAATATCTGTATCAGCCTCCAACATCTGCAGATTGCGATTTGCATTTTGAAATTGGCTGCTTGAAATGAACCAGGATGAGCGCTGTCACTCTTCTTTTTCTCCCTCTGGTTACTTAATGAAATGCGAGAGGTCAACCCTTTGTCCTTAAATTAGTTCCCATAAAAATCTTTTTGTACTTTGCAGCTTGTTATGATGTCTTGAGGCTGCAGGAAACGTTGTCATTAATTACGGCTTTGTTGAATATGGATATCTATTCAGAGTTAGTTGAACAGTTTCAAACAAAATTAGCACCGAGCGACACTCGGGCCAGCTTTGGGTTGGTTATCAAGAATATTTTTCTCTTTTTTTTCCCCTTTTTTTTCTTTTAATTTTTTTTTTTTTAATAGCTGAGAGAATGCTCTCCGGCAAGTGTGTATTATCTAATATATTCAGCTTTCAGTTGCTACTTTCTTTCCAGATGAAGATGAGCTTAATTGAGGTTGTCCTTTTAAGTTTGTAGAGTCCTTCAGCATCTCACACAAAAGCATCTAGAGGCTTTTCATTTGTCTTGAGTATGTTTCAGATGTACAAATATTATTTACTTTAAACTCCAAATCAAAAGGTACACCGAAACTGTTTTCAATAAAACATTAGTCAAGACTGAAATATATATAAATTCAAAGCAAACCTCTTTTTTTCCCCATTATCAAGTCATTTATGCGAAAGGAGCTCAGTTAACAAATTTTAGGATACATATTGGAGAAACTGTTTAGCAACACACTTCAAGCAAGCAAGCACTTAATAAAGGAATTTATTCCCAGACCTCCAAGGATAAACATTACAAACCTACTCCACAGCTTAGCTGGGAACTTCGGTTCCTGTGACAGACTCTCCTAGGTGTTTGCACAATGACACGGGGTAAAATTTGATTTCTGAATAAATGAAGACCATTAGTGATATTTACGTAGTGCGCTCATCTATGGGTAATTTTTTATGGGGGGGGGGATTGAAAAAGTACAGATGCAGGCTCCCCTCCGTATAAACCCGTTTGTAGTATGAGGGTCATGGAGGCTGATGCATAGAGGGACCCAGCCCTGAAGGAAAACCCTACTCTCTGAGCATTTAAATCAATGCATAGGAAATTATACTATTTCCTAGGGACCGTGGAAGACATTGTGAAAAGGGGATAAGATCTCTTTTTGTTTTTAATAATAATAATAATAATAATAATAATAAGCCCCACGTACTACACCAACAAAGTAGATTAATTGGGTTAGAAATAAAATTCTGAAACGACTCAGTGAAAGGTAATTATTCCCTATTGTGGGAAAGACAAAGGGTAAGAATCTTTTTTCCCCCCTCAATGAGAGTCTTGTTTAATATCTTTAGAATAATGCGCAGTGATTTGTATTTTCTTTCATTCTTCCTCCCGCTACTTTCCTGAATATGGAACCCGAGTGTTCCTAGTTGTTAAGCATTCCTGGGAAAGAGGCGCTAACCTTGTATCGCTTTTAAGTGTAATATACATTTTTCATTTTAAATGGGACTCATAATGACATTGTGTAGAAGGGATTCCAGGCCTCCCTGATTATCACCATGTCTCCTTGAGCAGCGCCTCTGGAAAAAAAATGTGAAGGAGGTAGCCTTCTGGAATGAATAAATTCTGTAGCCTGCCTGTAATTATTTATTAAAATAGATTAAAGAAACCGGCTAAAAAGGAACCCGCCACACATGTTAGAAATAGCATAATAAGAGTACACAGAAAGGGAAAATTAACACTAGGAGGAAAGAATGTTAGATATGTGTGTTCAGTAGTGCGACCATCCCTGCATTGTCGGCTCACACACGGACACACTCGCTGGTTTTCCATTTGGCAGGGTGGGCCTCGGTAATGAAACCGTGGGTTCCTAATACGGATGTGTATGTCTCTAATTAACATTAGAATTGAGTGGTAAACATAACCAGGAGAGAATTCAAGGGAGAAATGGGCTCAAAAGAGAAGCCAGGGGATTGGGGGGTGG
>NW_006202562.1:4935822-4961574 GCF_000334495.1 Tupaia belangeri chinensis | reverse complement strand
AGGATACATATTGGAGAAACTGTTTAGCAACACACTTCAAGCAAGCAAGCACTTAATAAAGGAATTTATTCCCAGACCTCCAAGGATAAACATTACAAACCTACTCCACAGCTTAGCTGGGAACTTCGGTTCCTGTGACAGACTCTCCTAGGTGTTTGCACAATGACACGGGGTAAAATTTGATTTCTGAATAAATGAAGACCATTAGTGATATTTACGTAGTGCGCTCATCTATGGGTAATTTTTTATGGGGGGGGGGATTGAAAAAGTACAGATGCAGGCTCCCCTCCGTATAAACCCGTTTGTAGTATGAGGGTCATGGAGGCTGATGCATAGAGGGACCCAGCCCTGAAGGAAAACCCTACTCTCTGAGCATTTAAATCAATGCATAGGAAATTATACTATTTCCTAGGGACCGTGGAAGACATTGTGAAAAGGGGATAAGATCTCTTTTTGTTTTTAATAATAATAATAATAATAATAATAATAAGCCCCACGTACTACACCAACAAAGTAGATTAATTGGGTTAGAAATAAAATTCTGAAACGACTCAGTGAAAGGTAATTATTCCCTATTGTGGGAAAGACAAAGGGTAAGAATCTTTTTTCCCCCCTCAATGAGAGTCTTGTTTAATATCTTTAGAATAATGCGCAGTGATTTGTATTTTCTTTCATTCTTCCTCCCGCTACTTTCCTGAATATGGAACCCGAGTGTTCCTAGTTGTTAAGCATTCCTGGGAAAGAGGCGCTAACCTTGTATCGCTTTTAAGTGTAATATACATTTTTCATTTTAAATGGGACTCATAATGACATTGTGTAGAAGGGATTCCAGGCCTCCCTGATTATCACCATGTCTCCTTGAGCAGCGCCTCTGGAAAAAAAATGTGAAGGAGGTAGCCTTCTGGAATGAATAAATTCTGTAGCCTGCCTGTAATTATTTATTAAAATAGATTAAAGAAACCGGCTAAAAAGGAACCCGCCACACATGTTAGAAATAGCATAATAAGAGTACACAGAAAGGGAAAATTAACACTAGGAGGAAAGAATGTTAGATATGTGTGTTCAGTAGTGCGACCATCCCTGCATTGTCGGCTCACACACGGACACACTCGCTGGTTTTCCATTTGGCAGGGTGGGCCTCGGTAATGAAACCGTGGGTTCCTAATACGGATGTGTATGTCTCTAATTAACATTAGAATTGAGTGGTAAACATAACCAGGAGAGAATTCAAGGGAGAAATGGGCTCAAAAGAGAAGCCAGGGGATTGGGGGGTGGGAGGGGGGGGGAAGAAGGCGGTTCAAGAGAAGAAATCGGTCAGCCCTTGTTCAGATGGGTTTAATATTGTCACTTAAGTCAAAATTGGAAACCCGTTTTCTAGTGCAATTACATCTGTGTTTAGTGGGGGTTGTACTCATAGGCTCCTTTTATTGCTGGAGAATTTTATAAACTTAGCACACCATCATCAAACCATCTTGGGGGTCAACTTCCCACTTGTGCCTTTGGCTCTTACGCAAGTATTTTATAGTGTCTCCTAATATACAGGATTTATCTTCGGTTCTGAGAAGAGCTTTTAAACTTAATCCCTCGCTGGAGCACACTAATTTGTTTCTTCATTCTTAAACCAGTACTTCCGGTTAACGCTCATCAGCTGCAGATTTCTTTAGCATAGCCGCTCATGTAACGTAGGTTTGCATTCATTTTTAGTTTTGTCTTGTTGCTGTTGTTGTTTGTGATGGCTGGGACAGTGGTGGGGGCAGCTTTTGATTATGAATGCTGATCTTGTTGATGTATTTTTTTTTTTAAGTCCAAACTATTGAACTGGAAATATGTGAGGACAGTTTCCTTAAAAATATTCCAAATCATACTTGACTAGAGAAAACAAAAAATAAATACTATAAGGAGAAAAAAAATTAGAAAGGAATTCCGGAACTTATTTTTGCTTCTGCTTCTAGCTTTTCCTGCAATAGCTGAGTAAGATACTAGGCTAGGATTTTTATGCACAAGAAAGAGACTATGCTTGCCAACGTTATGGAGAAGAATGCTTTTTCTAAGAAAATGAAATCTTTCTTTTCCATGTGTTTTTGGAAATGATTTATCAAAGTAGCAAAACGATTCATTGGGAGAGCTGCGTTATCGGTGGAAGCGGTCAGTGTTTGACTTCCTTTCATGTTTGCAAGGCTCATACAGTCGCAAGGAGGGTACAGAGGCAAAAATCCTTTTAACCATACAAATACTCATCAATTTTATTGAAGCTCTATCTACCACTCTATTTAGCCAATTTAATAAAGGGTATGCTTTTCCTTCATATTTAATAGTCAGCCCCCCAAATCATATCCCCAAACAATTTGCATTTCTTGTGTGTTAGCTGCCTTTGCCTGTTAATTTGCTAAGAAAAAAAGATATGAATATATCCAGAAAAATGCTTTGGATTTGTTCTAAAGCAATAGATGTAGGAATAGGTGGCCGTGAGACTATATATACACTTGAACAGCAAGTGCCGGGGTCTAGAGAATAAAGAGAACTTGTAAAACATACAACTGGAAATGTCATTCCAATGGATCTCCCGAGCACAAAGTTATGACCAGCTGAGCAATGTTCATTAGCTTTACCGATATTGGACTTCTGTTTATCTGCCCGTTACCATCTTAACAAAGTAAATCATTCCTGTTCTACCCAGATTGTGCCCCTACCCCCACCCTCCAAAAACCAACATTTGTTCCCCATAAACAGGAGGAATGCTCCATGGTAAGTACAATAGCTTAAATTGAATTTCCCTCCGAATGATTTAGTGAAGGCTAGAACACATTTTTACTTTGTTGTTTAGACTCAAGAAGGCATAAAATCTCTGCCATCTATTTATCATGTAGTTATTTTAATGTAAACATGTGTCCATTTAGATGAAGTGTTTTCATTATGAAGCTAATTCTAACGTGTCTCAGATAGACCACGGGAAGGGAGCCGCGCTCTGACGGGAACCGAAACCTGCCTCCCTCTGCCTCCCTCCGCTCTGCCTGCTGTCAGATACGTCTTCATTAGTTTTTTGTCATTCACCGGTGGCAAATGCTGTATAAATGGAATGACGATCAGGCCCGCCTTGATAACTTGTCTTATCTCATTAGTTTTCACATCAAAGTTAATCAGCAATGTGAATTGTAATTGCTGGAGGAGACAATGCTCAGATCGCTGGCCGCTTTCTTGAAACATCAGCAGGCTGGTGGGAGCAGATAGGCTCGGAAGGAAAATGATGTGGAAGGCATAATAAGGAAGCTGCTCAGAATTAATGAGCTAACCCAATAAGAAAAGAATGGCCAATCAATGTGAGTTGGGCAAATATAATTTAGAAATAATTGCTTGATTGGTTGCCTATAGTAGACTGATTTGACCACACACAAGGATTAAGAATTAAGATGTCAAGGCAAAAAATAATTTGGCAACTGAGGGCATGTAATTTTTTGTGTCCTTCCCTTTATGGTGGAACGAGATGGGTGTTTGATACGCTCTTCGCCAGGATGAAAACATTAGACACCCACTCGTTCTCTTTCTGTTCCTCTCACAATGCGAGCCCATTCAGAATGCAATTGTGATACTCCTGGACAGGACATGAAAAAGGTGTGGATTGAGCGAGAGGACGTGTATGTTCCCATTTATCGCAGTGGTGCCCACAGGATGAATGGGCTGGGACACAAGGGTTCCGCGCCTGCATCGAGCCGCAGCATCGCTGGGAAGCGTGGCAAAGTAATAGATGTGACTATTTGCAAAATGCATCAGCCCTCTGTCCTCGGCCCAGAGGGTTCTGCTCACATCCTCCCCATTCCTAACACAATTTCCCCTCCAGCCATTCACCAATTAGTAAAGGGCCCTTGCTATATAGTCTTCTGTCTAAACTATGGGGAGGTTCAGCCAGAAGGTAAATTTGCTTTGATCTGCATTACACCTAATTGAGTCACCAGCAATGTCTCTATCCCAACATCAAGAAATGTGAAAATGTTAGATTATTTCACTGGGGATTAAACCTAATTTTCGCGTGTTCTGCATTAACCTATTAGGCTGGCTAATCTGCATTGCTAATGCGGCTGAGGCAGCTGTCACAGCTAAAGAAAAACATGATCATGCAATCCTTGAATGAATGATTCCCGGCCTGATTAGTCTTAGTGAAGTTAGCTGAGCCTTGGTGATAAGGAAGGAAAATTCCCAGGTTGCCAATAGCTTTGAAAATTATCAGACTGTAGGCAAAAATATACCTCATGATTCACAGGCTTCGGTCCAAATGCCGAGTTGAGTGACATTATTTAAGACTGACTAAGGCTAACTCGAATTGTCACTCGCATAAATGTTTGTGTTTATTTTAAGGGACTAATGTAATGGATGCAGATTTAAATGCTAATAGAAGCCAGGCAGACACATAAAACCCTAGGCATTGTTACCCTGTTGGTCTTTTATTAACACAGATTAAATTGTAATATTTTCTAGATAAACTGGCAAAATCAGAAAGATGCATGGCCCCCCCGGAATGCTGGATAAGGACGACTTTTGCAAGACTTGAGTTTTACTCGTAGATGTACTGAGGATTGGTTACACTTCCGCCACTCTCCTTCATTGTCAGTTTGAAAAAAAACTTAGGAGGAAAAATATAAACATGAACATCAGTTTCTGCAGCTCATTGGCCAGAACTGCTTTCTCCTCTGCCCACTTAATTGCAAGGACTGGGTGTGCATTTTTCCCCATTCTGTTACTGGGTTCACTCACCGCAGTTTCCTGCCTTGGCTTGCTCCTCACCATTTGATTGCTAAGAGCAAGAGAGCACCGTGACGGGCACCCTTTCGTTGGGGACAATGTTCAAGGGACTTTGGGGGCTGCAAATAGAACTGGGAGTCCATTTAATCCGATTAGCAGTTCCACACAATGGGCCTGCCCGACCCATTGTGGACAGAAGCCTTTACTTTATTTGTTTCTATTAGCCAAGAATCAGTTATCAGAAAAGTGGAATTTTGCCCCATCAGATTGCCCAGACAATCAACAGAAAATAAATGAGGAAATCGTCTAATGTGTCAATATTTATCTTTTGGCCCTAATTGTCCAGAGAGAGGACTTGTTGGGTGTGCAAAGTTGGCAGCCCTGGTTTATCTGCGTGCTCTTAATTGTTTTTCCCATTGAGTCAGCCCCGCAGCAGCAACTCGCGGGGTAATGATAGCTCGGAGACCAAGCACACAGGCTGCAGAATAAAGGCATTTGAAAGGCCCGACAATGCTGGCTTGGAGAGCCAAGGAGTGCACTTGATGGTGGAGAGGAAGGCAGAGCCCAGCAAGTAGCATGGCGTCTGCGTGGGTTTCCATCGCTGGGGAACCACAGAACAAAAGGACTGAAGAGACAGGAGTTCCTCTGCTGCCCAGGTGCCCGGTCCATTGTTTTGTTCCTCCCTCACCTGGTTCA
Source organism: Tupaia belangeri chinensis (assembly GCF_000334495.1). Classification (NCBI taxonomy): domain Eukaryota; kingdom Metazoa; phylum Chordata; class Mammalia; order Scandentia; family Tupaiidae; genus Tupaia; species Tupaia belangeri. The sequence continues at coordinate 4,956,144 of NW_006202562.1, read as the reverse complement.
GGAGGCTGTGGGGGCCCAGACTTCCTCTTGTTTTTGTTGTCAGTGATGGTAGCAAAGTTGTTTGTTGTTAGTATGTTTATTTCTTCCATGAGAGAGAGAAAGAGAGATAGAGACAGGATACAACACCCCCAACTCCACCAGGCCCCATGACGGGCATGTGTGTGCCCTGAAAATGCAAGAGGTCTCCAGATGTGAGACTGGGCCTTCCCCTGGGATCAGCCTCACAGAGTGTCCCATCTCATGACTGTGCCCCCCATCAGGCCCCCAGTGGCAAAGCTTGATTATCTAAAATGCCTTCAAATGGCCATTTGAGATCATGCTAATAAATGTTATTTAAGCTACGATAGTCATTCATTCATACATACCAGATATGATTCTGAGCTCCTAATATGAGTTTAGAATATCTTCAACAAGTTATAAAAAAAATGCATAGATTTCAAATTTTTTTGCACCAAAATGGACTTATACTTTAGTCTGTATTTCTGTGAACCTTTTGAAATCCCCTCATATTTTATTTCTTCTAGGTCCCATGCAATGGCTCCAAGCATTAGGCCCATTTTACAAATGAGTCACAGAGGCCCAGAGAATAACTTGCCCAAATTCACTCAGCTGGGATCTATAGTGCCAGGCCTTGAACCCAGGCACCTGAACAGGCATGCACTTAATTACTACTGGAGCCCTGAGTCCAGGGCCAGAGAGACAGAGCCAGTGTCTCATTAAGTCTTGCACTCTAGCACCTCAATTGCTTAAAGATCCCTTCCCTAAAGACCCCCTTCCCTTTCCATGCTGATCTCTCTCGCACGCCTACCTGCAAAGCCCAAGTTTGCAGTAATGGTTGACATAGTGTGTAAGCTGGTCCATTGCAATCCCCTTAACCAAATGTTTTCAATAACATAGTCCCACTCAGGCCTCACAGCATTTTTTCATGGAAAGTGGGACAGAAATTTTCATTATCCAAGCCTTCTTTAAGTCTCTTGGACCACAGCGACACTTGAGTCCCAAGCCAGCAGAGATCACTGTGGAGGAGTCAGTCTCAGCAACTTATCTGCACCAGGGACAATAGTTGTGGACTGACCCCTTTCCCTTGCTCAGCTCCAAGGTGACCTCCTCTCCTTTGGTTCCCTGAGATGAGCTATGGCTCCCTATTCACTCCAAGAAGACAGCACTTGGATCTAATCAGGGAACACGGCACACACTGGATTGGCCGTAGCCACAGAGTGGTGATCTCTGCCGGAGTCCATCTGTAACTCTGGCCCTTCGCACGCAGTTAATGGGCTCTTTTCTTCCTGGCTGGATCTGATAGCCTTCCAGGGAGCCTTTGCTTCATTTTCTATCGCAGGATCCCTGTACCTGCGAGGGAGTGTTAACAAACCTGTGGTTATGAAACCCTGATATTATCTTTTAGTAAATTAAATCTGCCTTCCTTATGAATAGCAGAGTTAAGAAAGCTGAGACAAATTCGTTTTAGAAAAGTATTTCTTTGAGTTCTATATTACACATAGATTATCTTCTCTTTCTAGTAATCCTACTGGGCTCATTTATTCTCTAATAACATGAGGTATCATCACAATGCCGAGCATATTTTTGACTCCCAATAATGACATCTGAGAGAGAGAGAAATGAAGGTCATTAACCTTCACATTGATGTCAATGCCAGTTGAAGGTCCACAAGATGCCCAATGAGGGTTGATGCGTGTTAGTCTTCCATTGCTGCTATATCTAATTACCACGAATTTAGTGGCTTAAGACCCAGCAGTGATGGCACAGAAGGAGGGTACCACTGTGCAAGACTGGGGCCATATGGGAGGTTCAATTCCTGGGCCAACCTCAATAGTGACGGTGTGGTCATGCCTACCTATGATCCTTGCTATCTGGGAGGATGGGACAGTTATCACCAGAGAGACTCTGTTGAAAATACCTGTCACTGGCACTCATGCTCTCTTTCATAAGAAAAAAAATTACCAGCTTAAAATCTAACAAGCTGATGACCCAGCCACCATGGCATAGCAGTAATGCAAGTTCCCTGCAAGGCTGGAAGCCATGTGGCCAAATACAGGTTCAGATCTCCAGACTGGATTCAAGACATGCTGGGGTGTGCTTGTGAGCACCCAGGATCTTGCAGAGCTAGAGAATTGAGGAATTGTCGTTTGACAAGACCCTGTAAAGGGCACTTTCTCTTTTCTTTCTTTTTCTCTCTCTTTCTCACCTGCATATGTGTGCTCTATACTATTAAAAAATTATACAAATTAATTTTCTTGCAATTCTGGAGGTCAGAAAGTTCTGGAGGCTTCAGGAGAGAGTTCTTTCCTTGCTTCTTGCAGTCTTCACAGGCTGTCTACCTCCCCTGGCTCCTGGTCGCATCACTGCAGCCTCTGATGCCCTATCTCTGTCTTATCAGACTCCCTGAGATTACACAGGGTTCATCCAGGTAATCCCCAATCATCTTCCCATCGTGAATTGATCATATCTGGAAAGTCTCTTTTGCCATATAAGGTAAAAGCCACAGCTTTCAGTGCTCGTTATTTGCTCGTTCATTCGTCTGTCCATCCACAGATACTGATTGTGGTCATCGTGCTCAGCCCTGGGCTGCAGCAGGGAGCAGGATGGTCCTCACATGGTGCGGTTAGATCTAGAAAGGACAGGTGATGGATGAGGGCTAATCCCACCCCGGTGGGCACTGCTGTCCAGCATCTGCCCTGAGAACATGGTGCTGAAGCTAGGACCTGAGGGAAGAGTAGGACTTTTTTCAGAAGAAGAAGTTGTGGAAAGGTAGAAAAGCCAATAAGACAAAGTGATCCTCCAAGCTTCAAATAACTGACACCCCAGAGGGGAAACATTCAAATGCAGGAACGATGATTATTTTCTCTGTCTGCTTTAGTCAATGTTGGGATCCCTGTTATAAGTCAGCATGAATGTTTCTGTTATTTACCTAAAAGGGTAAAGGACCCCAGGCAGTGGAAGGAAGCAGCTGTCAGTGTTAGTGCAGGCAGAAGGGCTCCTTCAGTCTTCCACTACTTGAGCCTTGTCTGAGAAGAGGTGGCCTTCGGTTGTGTGTATTGCACTCATCTTCAGGGTTATAGTCAGGATAGAGCCAATCGGCCCTGCTTCCCAGAGGGGCCGGTGTCCTGGAGATGGTGCTAGACCAGCTTCCATCACTTCGCATCAGATCTGAGGGTGGCAAAGCTTCTCTTCTAGTTTGTTCTGTTGCTAAAACAAACAAACGAAAATACCTGAGTGAAGGTAATTTAAGAGGACAGAGGTTTATTGAGCTTACAGTTTGGAGGTCCAGGGTCCACATGTGGTGGGGGTCTTCTGGCTGCATCACCACATGCAGAGGGGAGGAGAGTGTGGTTTGTGGCCATGTATCTTATCCCCTTCTCTCAAAAACCCACCAAGGGTCAATCAGGGGCCCCACCCTAATGACTTTAACCCAATCTCCTCCCAAAGGTCTCGCTTTGCAACATCATGGTCAGATTAAGTTTCATCTTCTTAATCCTGTCACAACCAAATCTCAACACATGCGTTTTGGGGAAAATATTCAAACCATAGCAGCCAAAAAGTCCTATGCTAAGGATATTTACATAGCCTCAGGAAAGCTCCTCACAAAATACTTATTAATTACAGGGGGAAAAGTAGTCATATATTGGATCATCAAGAAAAGCTTTCAGGGGGCCAGTCGATGGCATAGTGATTACTTCACTGGCTTCCCACATGGCCAACCATGCTTCAAGTCCCAGACCCAGTAGCTTGAAACTCACACCAGGCACATATACATGCATGCCCAAAATTCCAGGAGGAGAATGGAGGAGAATGGATTGCAGCATGGCCATCCCCCATGCTGGGGGGGGAGGGTGATTTCTTACTTTGCCTCTCACTGTCTCTGTCTCTGACTCTATTTCCAGTGAAAATACACACCCTAAGGCAAAAACCTCTACAAAAACGAAAACAAAAGAAGGGTACAAGATTTAAGAAACACCCTGGCTCTCTCTGTCTTGTTCTGGACTCTGGAGTCTTGTAATTAAGTGCCCATTCTGCTGTAGCTACTGGCAGAGTGAATTTGGGCAATTTTCTGGGACTCATTTGAAAAACAGGCCTAATGGTTATAGCCATCTCATGGGGCCTTGGGGAAATCAACTATGAGGGAAGCTCAAAAGTTCATAGAAAGATGGAATTCAAGTATGAATTTATTTTAGTGTAAAAATTAGAAATCTATACATAGTTTAAAAAAAAATAATAATACATTTCCCATGAACTTTTTGAACACCTCCCCACCCATGTATATCCTAGGGATAGGAGGAGAGCTAGGGACTTGAGTGCTAGAAATTTGAATACTTGTGAGTTAAATGTTTTCATTCATTCACTCAAAAATCTTTATCAGGCTCCAGTTACAAGTTTATAATGAGATGAGCAGGGTTCCGTCTTAGAGAGATTGTCTCCACGTTATGGGGAAATAGATTTGAACCAATACTGTCAGATTGCCTTTCTATTACTTATTACCTTCCGCTTTGCTACAGACACTACAACCTTCTGTTGTCTGTCTGTGTTACTCATTTATCCACCCTTGCTTGGTCCCGTTGGCACTAAACTTCACAAACACAGTAGAGGGAGCAACTGACCATTTGACAGAGTCAGAGAACATTTCCCTGGGGCGAGATGCTGTTAGTGTGAAATCAGGTTGTGCTTTATGTACAGAATCCCCCTGACCTGACCTGTTAAACCCTACAAAAGAGAAAATAATATTTGCCAAGATGTTTGCACAGCTAAATAGACTCTTGATAACTTCAGTTTCTCCCTCAATGCTCACAAATCATCTGCTTAATAATGCATCTGTTGGTCAAAAATTGACATCAGTATTCATTGTCTTTAGTTGGTTACAAATAAAACAAACCCGTTCAAATTGGCTTAAGAAGAAGAGACCCAAGACTGTAGCAGTCCAAGCAATAGATGTGACTGAACATGGCTGGACCTGGTACCTCTTTGAACTCAGCTCTGATTTCTTCTTTGGGTTTCATCCCAGAGAATTCTCTCCATAGACTGGTCCCCCCTAACCCTCAAGCCTTTACCCTCCTCACAATCGGCAATCCCAATAGCTCCTAAAGAGTCTTAGAAATGAGTATCTTTAGCTGATCCTGTGCACTCTCTCCAGCTTTCTCACATCTCATGCTCAGTCAGGAAATCATGTCAGCTTTCCTCACATGAGATCCTGAATCTGGTAGATTCCCACCACTTAGCCTCTGCTACCTATGCCGTCCTTATGTCCCATGTGGAGCCTGGCCATCTCCTCCTGTTTTCCATTCTTTTTTTTTTTTTTTAGTTTATTTATTTATTTCTTCCATGAAAGAAGTAGAGAGAAGCAGGCATCCCCTAGAACACCTTCACTCCATGATTCACCCCCAGCCTCAGCCAGCCAGTATCAAGGGCATGTCCGTGCTCAGAATGTCCAGGGAGACTTTGGGATGTGAATTCAGGACCTTCCCATATGGCCTCAGCATTGTCGAGTGCCATGTTGTACCACCATGGCTGGCCATCATTTTGTTTTTCATTCTTGACGTCATTGTCTATTATTTATACAGCATCTGGAATAAACCTTTCGAACCTATGTCAGATCATGTCACTCCTTTCATCAAAAATTTTCAAAGACTACCCTATAAGACAGAGTAAAACCCAGAGTCTTAACAAATCCTGGCCTAACTGGGCCACCAGGTTCCCAGGACACCTCATCTCTTGCTTTCGTCTATCTCTACCCAGCTTTTTACTGCTGGCCTCCTTATTTCCCAAACATAACAAAGAGTATTCCCAACTCAAGGTCTTGGCACGTAACCATTCTTTCTGCCTGATATCATTTCATGGTATACTTCTCTTGCTCACTCACTTCATACAGGTCTCTGCTCAAATGTCTTCTGATTAAACATCTCCAGGCTTTCCCTGACAATGCTATTCAGCACAGCTATACTCAACCGCTAGCTCCTTACCCAATCTTATTTCTCTTCGTTGTACTATCAGCACCTGATAAATGAAATGTTTACTATTTTTCTTAATTCATTGTCTATATCCCCCCACTAGAATATAAAGGAAAGGATTTATTTTTTTTCTGTTGACTGATAAATTTCTAGTACCCTTAAAACAGTGCTTAGGCAATAGATATTTACCCAGTGAATGAAGAAATGTCTGGATTCTTCCTTCACAAAATTATTATGGCCATGGGAAGGTAACCTAGCAATAGGCTGGGCCTAGTTCATACACCCTAAGTCTTGCGGGGCAGACAAATCAGCTCCATCCAAACCTACTTTTCTAGAAAGCGAGTGTGAAACAATTGCTCAGTACAGATGATTAATTTGGAGGAGTGCTCCCAGAGAATGGGGAGGAGCTAGAAATAGTAGAACAGGGAGTGCCAGGATAGGTGTGCACTAAACAAAGCTCACTGCCACAGGCAGCTGAGCCTTTATCCTAATGGAGCCTCTGAAAGCCTCAGTTATCCACTCAATGGACAGAAGCAGAAGCATGTATCCATGGGTTCCCATTCTCCACCAATCAAGGTTTTTCCCATGAAATGTTAATGACCCAGAACTGGACCAGGTTTGTCAAGTGGAATCAGGTTGTACTTTATGTGCACATGTTTCCACACATATCTCGTGTCCTAAGCAGAAAGTGACATTTCAGAGAAGCAGTGGTGCAATTAAGGCAGCCAGTACTTTCAAATTACCCCTGTATGAAGGTGGTTGCCACATCATTGGTTGGAATAAAAGGTAACCAAAGAAAATGTAGACAGAGCACCAAGAGTGGTCATCCCTTGGTCCACTTGGCTCTGCTGGTGCAGATTTCACTAATGCTCAGCTGGTACATCAGAAAGTTTAGATTCCTCCTCACCTAGACATTCATCCCTGAAGGATTCAAGGCTGTGGTTGCTTCACCCTGATGGGTTGCTAAAGCACTCTTGCCTCTGGACATGGAAAACACCAAGAGATGCTTAAAATAACACAACTCTTCATAATAATTAGGACTGATTACCCTCCACAGAACAGTAACTCCTGGGTCTACCTGCTGGTCTGTCAGTGTGAAGAGTCCGAAATGCTCATAGCTTCTGGTTCAGTGAATCCCTTCCTTAATCCCACTCTATGAGCATCTTCTTTTGTGAAGGCCAAGACCTCTAACTGAGCAGATAAAACAGCTGGGAGACGGAGAGCACAATATCTGAAAGTGGATTGGTGGGAGTGATAGAAAGGCCAATCATACTAATGCTTCTTGGTTTCCTGACCCATGAATTCTAGAGACACAACACCCTACATTGGCTATTGGCCTACTGCATATACTGTGTCTTAGGCAATAGCATCCCAGCTCCACAGGGGTCATCCCTGAGCTGATAACTTAGCTGAGCCTTTAAAGTCTATCCTGTCATTCTATTGAGCTGGCTATTTTTCGGTGGACCAATGGATCCCAGGGTTATTTGCCTATTGTCACAACTCCTCCAGTAAATGGTTCCTTATCTGAGGCAAAAGTGTTCAAGGCCCATGTCAGTTAATCAGGTACTCTGCAAGCCCTGTGGGAATGGTGTTTGCAGAGGCAAAGAGGGAAAATCTATAGTCAGAGTAGTGTCAATTCAAGTATGAACAAATCGCTTCCCAGCTCAGGATGAGAAGGATTTGGTGGAATCAAGTTACTTTCTAAGGTTGGTGGATGTCCTTGAAGGATGCTGCCACAAAGAGAGTACAACATTGGCCTTTTCCACTGGCAGGCTGTGCATTAAGCAATGGCAGAAGAATAATCTTCCTCTTTGCCACCATGGCCATCCAATCAGAAACCCATTTCATAAGCACTACGGAAGCCTAGGAAAGAAGTGAGGTGATATTTGCAGGAAGAGACATCCATTTTGAAGAGCTCCATGGGGTGCTGGGAGGGATTAGGATAAGACATAAATACCCACCTCCTTAGGCCAATTCACATATTTATTTCCAAATTCCTTTGTCTTCCTATTCCAATCTTATTTTACTTAGACTCTTGATCAACTGCCCAAACCATTCACCTTTATCAAAGATTTCCTTTATATTCTTATCTCAAGTCCTTTCTCCCTCAATATAAAGTGAATCACTGCTTTGGTTCTTCCCACTGAGAAGTCTTCCCTTTACACTTAGCCTCTGCTACCTTCAGGAACACCATTAGTGGACTTGGGTACAGCAGCAGTTTAGCTAACACCAACTTGTCAAGCTGCCCTGTATATGAATCAAGCCCATATGTTTCCCTCCTCCATAAGGGAGAGTGTCCCTCCTCACCATGAAGTCAAAGGTGCCAGCTGAGATTGAATGGCCAGTGCTACAGAAGCTGTTCGCATGGTAGTTTAGACCACCTAATTAGGTAACTATGTGCCCTCTGGACTTGCCCAGGACCAACCCTAGTGGGCTTTTGAAATATACATTGGAATGGTGCTCTGTTTACATACCCACCTTATGAAGACATCTGATGACATTAGTTTACATTGGGTAATACTAGTGACATAGTCACCTGTGCCCATAGTCAGGTGATCTCTCTACTAAGAACTAGAAATTTATGATGGGTATATTTCAGAGAGTAAGTATGCTCTGAATGGCATGCCTTACTCCGGAATCCTATGGCTATATGTTGGAACTCTACTCTAAGGGCTTTCTAGAAATTCAAGACACATTCTTATCTACAACAGACCTCTGACATCATCTGGTTTGATGATGATATGATATGACTTGAACAAACTGGGCATATTCCAGAACCTAATTTTGATTGAAGTCTTTAGTCATGTAATAAAGGATTTAGAGCAATATTTTCCAGTACAGGATATGCTCTCCCCAAAGCTGAGGAGTACCACTTAATGTGCCTTTCTCTTATGGGCAGGATATGGGAAGTAACAACTTCTTACCATGGATGGGACATCCCTGCATGCCCCCAGATCATTGAGACCCTGGAAATTTCATGGTTGAGGCTAGTCCCTAGGTCTCTGTAAGAATTGTGTCCCATTTTCTGGTAATATGTGTTTCATTAGGGCATCAGAAGTATTTTCAGAGTCAGCTGGTGGCATGGTGGTCAAGGAAACTGGATCCCACACAGCCAACTACACACTTCAAGTCCCACACCCAGAGGCTTGAAAACATGTCAGGTGCATGCGCATGTGTGCCCAAAATCACAAAAAGGAGGGAGACATGGAGGAGAACAGATTGTGGCATGGCCATTCCCATTAAGGGTCACTTTTCTCACTTTCTCGCTCCCTTTCTCTCTTTGGTGAGCACATGCACCCTGTGGGGTGAGGTGGTAGGGGGAGTACTTTTAACCTCCTGCTCACCAGATCTTTTGAATAAAAGATCTCACATTGTGAGTGAGAGCAGGACTATTGATATATCCCAGGGGAAATGTGTACTGCTATCCTTCTCATGTAAAAGTGAACTGCTTCTGAAGCCCCTTCTTGGTGGGGATAAATGTGAAATGTGAAAAACACATTCACAAGCCCAGTAGATGCACACCATGTTCCAGAGGCTGTATTTACCTGTTCCAGTATGACACCATGTTTAGCATTACAAAGTGACTAGAGCTATCATTTGATTATGTTTACAGTAGCTCACTGTCATCTACCATAATCCATCTGGGTTTTACGGAAACTCACACAGGTGAATTAGATGAGGATATAATGATGAACATCACAGTTTCATTCTTAATGTCCTTGATAATGATGCAATTCCTCCCAGATGTGTTTTGATTCACTACATTAGCCAGAACAGAGAGGTACAGTTTCATTCCATAATACCTACCCCTTACTGCACATAACAGAGAACCAATGTGAGGATTCTGCTACCTGCTAAGAGTCAGCATCCTAATTATGCAGATGGGTATTGAGAAAACAATCATACGGGGGAGGGTGTGGGAACTCATTAGATCCACTGTGAGACGGACTGGCTCATTTGTCACCTGATCTCCATAAACCCCTTCTAATAGGGGGCCATATGCTGCTTTGGGTCCTCTAGAATCAATGTGACGTCAGATCTATGTCCAATAGCTCTCTAAAGGTCTGGGTATTGCCCTTTTCCAAATGCATAGTTGTTACGGCAAATGACTATACTATGATGGTCTGATTGACTATAAACAAAATGGAAGACTAACAAAGTTTAGAAAAATGTGGGGTAAACTCAAAAACTCTAGACCCATAGAAAGAGTATGGACTTTGGATCCACACATCTCTGGGTTGGATTCCTGCTCATTGGCCAGGGAAGCTTTAATATCATCTGTAAAGTGGGACTGCTAATGCCTGCCTTGCGGGGACATCCCGATTAAGTATGTACGGCAGAAGGGCCAACACAGAGCGGTCTGTTGCTGTTGATATTACCAACGGAGTGTCCTGCACTGAGGTTCTTACAGCCCCACCTTAGACAAGTAAGTATGACAGTTTCTTTCGGTGATCCCAAAGACCAAAGAACAATGAGTACCTGCAAGAAAGTGTCTTTGGGGCCGCTGGATTTTGTCAAGGAACAAGAATTGAGTCTGAATGTTATGAGAATGAAAACGAGGATCCACACTTATACACTTAGTTTTGGATCCCACTAAAACAGTCTTAATTAAGGGTTAGAGTGCAGGTAGATGATTCCGAGGAAAGAATGGGGAAGAGTGTTGTAGAAGGGAAAACCCAGTAAAAGACATGTTACCGTGGGGGCAACTGAGGCTCAGATTTACTGGTAAATCCTACAGAACACATTTCATTACTGTCCCTCCCAAAGACTAGAAGTTGGAGGACTTATCTTTTAACACCTATAGGCCATTATTTAAGGGTTAGCCTGGAGGCATTGCTTCCATTCACCTGGGCACACCTGTGACTGAGCAAGCTTCTGTAGCTTCAGAGAACCCTAACAGAGGCCTGCAGAACTTCGTGATGGGTCCTTAAAATAGGTCACTAAGGTGAGGTTAAGAAAGACTGTCTGCAGTCTATGGTAGAGACTGAGAGACTGGAGAATGTAAAAGTATTAAAAAATTGTACTGGACACTAGAGACAAAGTGGGAAGAGAGTGTGAGAGGAGAAGAGCATAGGAAATGTGGGGGGGAGTGGAGAGGTAAGACACTTGTGGGACACTGATAAGGTTTGTTATCTGTTGACGAGGATGTGTGTGGTGGTCTCAACTGGGCTGGGCTGAGGTGTAAATCAGGCTGGGTAAAGTCTCTTCACAATCTAAATGATGTATAGCAATTTAGTGTATGAATAATAATAATAAATATATAAAATATATATATTTATTATTTTATATATATATTATTATTAATAATAAATATATAAATAATAATCAAAAAAGAGATACCTACCACAGCTAAAATCAAAGATGTGCTACGGGCAAGTTGCATGGGGCACAAAAGGACTCCAACACACACTCTTTTTTAATTTTTTTTAAGACTTATTTACTTAACTTTATTTATAATTATTATTATTTTTTAACTTGCTATAGGGAATGCACATTCACGAAAGAAAGAGAGAGAAAATGAGAAAGCAAGTCATAAAGGTTTGGGATTTGAACTGCAGTCTACTATGTGGGAGTTCAGCACCTCAACCACCACATCACCTGCTGGCTCCCAGCACACACTCTTACATCTTCAGATTTCATCATCATTCCTTGGGCGAGCCACTGAGGAGTTTTGTTTTTAAATTAACCTCAGTCTATCCATCCAGTCAGATAACCTGACATCCGGGGCCCTGAAGAAGACTGGAACATTTTGTATTTGTTGCATGGCTTTCTGTCCATTGCTTCCAAGGATGCCTGACATAAAGCAAGAAATTGCTGGAGAATCTTTTGCATATTATGGCCTTTCCTGATGTGCAGCCACTGCACATGGTAGGGAGCGGGGAGCGTGGGTAACAGGCCCAACATAAATATCAGAAGCAGAACATAGTCCTTGGATTTGGAAGAGTGTCTAAAGGATTTGAGTTCTACAAACACAGTGTTTTTGGCAGCTTGGGACAGCTATAATCCTGGTCCATAAATTTCATTTTCTTTCAGGAGGAGCTGTGCCTATTTTCCTTTAGCTGATAAGAATTCTCCTTGCATTATAAATACAACTCCAAAGCTTATGTGAAAATTCATTTGGCTCTACCTTAAAAATTTCCCAACTTCCCATTCCAGGCCTGTGTACAATAAAATAGCTTTCTTTTCATTGATTCTGGAGAGAATTAAAATCAGTCTTTGGCCTGGGCCTTGCAGCATTAGGAGTTGGAAAAAGTGTTACAACGATGGCTTTCTGGCTTCTCAGTAGTCCCACAGCGCCATGCGCAAAGCCATGGGCCACTCCACTTCTTCAGAACCTGGCCTGTGGGAGGACCGCAGAGGACTGGCAGAAGGAAAGCAGGCTGAAGTCTCCACATCAGTCCAAATTACCACCCAGACTCCTGCCAAAAACATATTAAAAACAAAATAATTTTTTTTTACTGAATACTTTTTTTTGTTAAGCCCTCTGAAGAAACCATTAATAATATAAGCCCTCATTTTAGTGTACAATTTATAATTCAGAGAGTGTTCTTTTATCTCAGGATAGCATGTACATCTAACATCACAAGTTAAAATACAAAGGGACATCAGAAAATTTGTGGGGAAATGGAATTAAAGTATGAGTTTATTTTTATGCCTGCCCCCCTAATAAAATCCAAGCATAATTTTTTCAGAATAAACATTTTCCATGAATTTATTTGAACACTGGCTATACAGCCTTCTTCCCCATCATCATTCCCTTCTTTGAAATCTGGAGTCTATTTGTTAGGACAGTTGATTTTAAGTGACAGAAACTGTACTGGAACTGGCTTAAACACAATGGGACCCTATCTTTAGGATCCTGGGCTATTTTGCAGGAACAAGAACAGCAATTTAGAGCTGTGAGAGGAATATGCCCTACCTCAGCAACAACTCGATTCAGAAACCTCCTCAGTCCCAGGGACTCTCTTTCTTGAGTACTTCTCTCTTTCTGTGTGTATGTACAACTGCATCATTCTTCTCTCTATTATAAGTTAATGTCTTGTCTCTCCAGCCCATGTAATCAGCCATATTGCCCTGGATACTCTCCCAGACCTATGTCAAAAAGTCCAGCTACCCAAAGAGGGTTAGACATTTCAGCTCCAAAATTCCCAGGAAAAGCCTCTGATTAGCTCATCTCATGCCAATCTGCTATGGTCAGGTTAGAGACATAGGATAACATAGTGTATCCCTTTATAACTAAGGTGTTTCCATCCATTCTCTATTGCTAATAACAGTAATACCTAAGTCTACGTGACTTACAAAGAATGGAGGTTTATTTAGCTCATGATTTTAGAGGTCTAAGGTCAAGGGGCTGCATCTGGTGAGGGTCTTGCTTTTGAGGACTTTCGGAAGAGTCTTGAGGTGGAGTGTATCACAGGGCAAAACAGACAAGAGTGTGCCTGTATTTGTCAATCGCATTCACTCTCCTCACAAACCCACCAGGATTCTATCATGAAAGCTCCACCTCAAGACTTTATTTACTCATGATTTTAGAGGTCTAAGGTCAAGGGGCTGCATCTGGTGAGGGTCTTGCTTTTGAGGACTTTCGGAAGAGTCTTGAGGTGGAGTGTATCACAGGGCAAAACAGACAAGAGTGTGCCTGTATTTGTCAATCGCATTCACTCTCCTCACAAACCCACCAGGATTCTATCATGAAAGCTCCACCTCAAGACTTTATTTAATCTTAACTCACTCTCCTCACAAACCCACCAGGATTCTATCTTGAGGGCTCCACCTCAAGACTTTATTTCATCTTAACTTTTTCCCAAAGGCCCCATCTTTCAACCTCATAGTCAGAGTAAGTTTTCACCCTCTAGCTCCTATCACAACCAAACGTAAACACATAAATTCTGGGGAGATACATTTAAACCATGACATATGATGAAGATAGGTGAAGTTCTCAGGACAAGGGAGATCATAGCCAAACCAGTGTTGGGTTGGGCTCACAGGTTCCTAAGATTCCCTCTGGCTTTTACGGTTCACTTTTCATTCTCTGCTTGATTTAGGCTGACACTCAGTTCTAGGGAATCAGTGATTGCGTGTTTCCCAAACACAGGTGGGAATCCACTGCAGCCAAAGGCCACACCTGCCCTAATGGATCCTGAAGCATCCACAGTCACTAATACTGACAAGTCCCCCGTATCCCAGGGCTTTTCATTCAATGAGTCGTTACACATTTAAGCTCACAAATAGCTCCCTTGGGCACAATGTAATACCCAACTGAAAATCCTGCCAGCTGAGGTTGCCATTGTTCCAAGTCAGAAATCTTTGCTCCCAAGATAGAAACCAGGGAATGAAGAGTATTTAAAATTTCAAGCAATCTTGAATGATCCTCTTTACCTTTTGGTTATGATAAAACCAACAAATCTCTTTAGCAGTATGGGAGCCATTCATTCATTTCTTCTAGAAGTCTCTATTACATCCCCACTATGAGCAAAGTAGACATAGATTCAAGTGGCATAACATTAAGGGGTAGGTCACCCCCACCCCTGAATTCATGGAGCTCAGTTCTCTGTTTCCATGTGTTGGACAGACAGACACAAGTAGTTGTAATAGCATATAAAGGGTCTTCAAATGTTTATAGAAAATGCATATTATAAAAAATACATGGATTTTAAGAATTTTTGCATCAAAATGAACTCATACTTTAATTCCACTTTCCTCAAACTTTTTGAAATATCTAGGTGAAAAGGATGCAAAAATAGAAGTTAATTGCACAATAAGGGAATCTGATTCCCTAGAACTGAGTGTCAGCCTAAATCAAGCAGAGAATGGAAAGTGAACCGTAAAAGCCAGGGGGAATCTTAGGAACCTGTGAGCCCAGCCCAACACTGGTTTGGCTATGATCTCCCTTGTCCTGAGAACTTCACCTATCCTCATCATATGTCATGGTTTAAATGTATCTCCCCAGAATTTATGTGTTTACGTTTGGTTGTGATAGGAGCTAGAGGGTGAAAACTTACTCTGACTATGAGGTTGAAAGATGGGGCCTTTGGGAAAAAGTTAAGATGAAATAAAGTCTTGAGGTGGAGCCCTCATGATAGAATCCTGGTGGGTTTGTGAGGAGAGTGAATGCAATTGACAAATACAGGCACACTCTTGTCTGTTTTGCCCTGTGATACACTCCACCTCAAGACTCTTCCGAAAGTCCTCAAAAGCAAGACCCTCACCAGATGCAGCCCCTTGACCTTAGACCTCTAAAATCATGAGCTAAATAAACCTCCATTCTTTGTAAGTCACGTAGACTTAGGTATTACTGTTATTAGCAATAGAGAATGGATGGAAACACCTTAGTTATAAAGGGATACACTATGTTATCCTATGTCTCTAACCTGACCATAGCAGATTGGCATGAGATGAGCTAATCAGAGGCTTTTCCTGGGAATTTTGGAGCTGAAATGTCTAACCCTCTTTGGGTAGCTGGACTTTTTGACATAGGTCTGGGAGAGTATCCAGGGCAATATGGCTGATTACATGGGCTGGAGAGACAAGACATTAACTTATAATAGAGAGAAGAATGATGCAGTTGTACATACACACAGAAAGAGAGAAGTACTCAAGAAAGAGAGTCCCTGGGACTGAGGAGGTTTCTGAATCGAGTTGTTGCTGAGGTAGGGCATATTCCTCTCACAGCTCTAAATTGCTGTTCTTGTTCCTGCAAAATAGCCCAGGATCCTAAAGATAGGGTCCCATTGTGTTTAAGCCAGTTCCAGTACAGTTTCTGTCACTTAAAATCAACTGTCCTAACAAATAGACTCCAGATTTCAAAGAAGGGAATGATGATGGGGAAGAAGGCTGTATAGCCAGTGTTCAAATAAATTCATGGAAAATGTTTATTCTGAAAAAATTATGCTTGGATTTTATTAGGGGGGCAGGCATAAAAATAAACTCATACTTTAATTCCATTTCCCCACAAATTTTCTGATGTCCCTTTGTATTTTAACTTGTGATGTTAGATGTACATGCTATCCTGAGATAAAAGAACACTCTCTGAATTATAAATTGTACACTAAAATGAGGGCTTATATTATTAATGGTTTCTTCAGAGGGCTTAACAAAAAAAAGTATTCAGTAAAAAAAAATTATTTTGTTTTTAATATGCCTCTCAAAAAAAAAAAAAAAAGGACATCATGTTGATATATGTTTTTTATTATTGCCAGAGAGTGTGTGCACTCACTAGAGGGAAAAATCACCCCGCAATGGGGTATGGTCACACCAAGATCATTTTCCTCCATACCCCTTTACTATCAGGACTTTGGGCACACCACACTCACTCAACATGTTTTTCAAGCAGCTAGGACCAGGGTTTGAACTTCAGTGGGCTATGTGGGATCCAGCTGGCTCCATGTGAACCAGTTACTGGGCTAGTCTAACATCATATTTTTAAATGTTTCTTTCTTCTTTCCAACTTTACTCATGGTATAAACAAGTTTACTCTCAAAACAGGAAAAAAAAAAAATCAACTCATTTGGGCCTGGCAGATGGTGTAGTTGTTAAGACACTGGACTCCCACATGATAGATCATGGTTTGAATCCCAAACCTAGTGACTTGATTTCTCAGTTTCTTTCTCTCTCTCTCTCCCCTCTTTCTCTCTCATCTTTCTCTGATCAAATTGAAAAACTAATAACAATAAAAAAATTAGGTAAATAATTTTTAAAAATCAATTAGTTTTTTAAACAACAGCCAGAAAATACTTTATTCTAAGCATTTCGATAGTTAATAGTAGATTAGTATGAGGCATTTTTACAAAAAAAACTTAAAAGCCAATCAATCTTTTTCTTCATTGACCTACTTTATATACATATGAACTAATTTATTATAAAATTAAGTGAAATTTTATTTTGCCAAGTTGCTCTTTTAAAAATTGTTCATAGTCTTGCCCAAGCAAGTACACCTTTGGTAATTAACCCTAAAGAAATCATCAGAAAAGGGTGTAAGACTGCATCTTTGTGGACACTCATCTTCACCATATCATTTGCAACAGTAAACAGTAAATTAAGTTTGCACTTAAATGCCAACAATACTGGGTGGGTTAAATAAGAGGGGCCTGGCCAGCAGGAAAACCTTGCATCTTAGTTTGCTCCTGCTGTCCTGAGTGGAAATAGCACTCCCTTCTTTCTATTATTATTATTTTTTAAGAGAGTTTTTGCTATAGGGCACATGCACTCACTAGAGAGACAGAAAGCAAGAAATTATCCCCTGGCAGGGCAGGGGGGAATGTCTACTACACTGCCTTCTCCATTCTCCTCTCAAGATTTTTTTTAAGAATTATTTTATTTAACTTTATTTATTTTTCATTTTAATTTGACCAGAGACGGAGGGGGAGAGAGAGAAAGAGAGCCTCAAGGTCCGGGACTCAAACCGTGGTCGGCCATGTGGGAGTCCAGCACTGTTAACCACCACGCCACCTGCCGCCCCCTCTCCTCTCAAGATTTTGAGCATGCATGCACACACACTCAGCATGTTTCAAACCTTCAGGTCCAGTACTCGAACTATTGTCAACTATATGGGAGTCCAGTGATGTAAGCATTATGCACTCCCTTCTTACTCTCGAAAGCATCTCAGTCTGAATGATAAATTATACCTCCCTTTATATAATGACCAACTAGCATTTTAAAATTTGAAAACCTATGTATTTGGAAGCAATTAAAACTTTATGTATTTTAAAGCAGGAACTTAAACTATTATTTCTTCTAAGCTTTAAATTCTTTTTTATTTTTAATTTTTGCCAGAGGATGTGTGTGCTCATCAGAAAGAGAGAGAAAACAAGAAAGTAGCCCCCCATGGGGAATGATCATGCCTCACTCCCTTCTCTCCATTTCTCTCTCCTTTCAGGATTTTGGGCATGTACACACATGCACCTGGCATGTTTCTCAAGCCATCAGGTCCTGAACTCAAATTGCACAGTCAGCCATGTGGGGTTGGGCTACCTTAACCATGCCACAGGCTGACCCTCTGCTTCAAAGTCTTACTGTGGCTCTCTCTTGTGTCAGTAGTTTGAAAGGTGTGTATATTTCACAGAAGAGTTAGACACACTATCACTCTAAAAAATCCTTGGTGTATAAGATTATGTAGTAAAAAGGTAAAATTTGTTGATATGTGTAGAATGCAGTTTACTCTCTTCAGATTCTCTCTCTCTCTCACCAGAAAGATATGGTAACCAAGACAGTGCAGTACTGGTGAAGGAATGGACAAATAGATCAACAGAACCAACTGAAGAGCCTAGAAATAGATCCCACATATAAAACTAACCAATCTCTGATGAAGGAGCAAAGACCACTCAGTAGAGAAAGGTGGTTGTGTTGGAACAACTGGACAACCACGCGCAGATTAAATAAGGAAACCTAGACACCAACCTTACATCTTCACAAAAAATTAACTCAAAAGAGATCATAGACCTAAATGTAATACACAAAACTCTACAACTTCTAGAAATAATATAAGAGAAAATCTAGGTGACCTTGGGTTTGGCGGTGACAGTTCTCTTTTTCCTTTACGAAAGAAAGAGGGAGAGAAAGAGAAAGAAAGGCAGAGAGACAGAGATAGGTATTTTGGGGAGTCACACTGTCTCATAATTTTACTGCTCTAGACTCCCAATTAGTTAGGATTACAGGCATGCACAACCACACCCAGTGTGTAAGTTGGCCTGGGACTTGAACCCAGGCCTCCCTTGAGGCCTCCAGCCTCTTAAGGGGTGGCGCTGTGAGCACACGATTAAGTCTAGTGATGACTTTTAGATACAAAACCAGAGGAATAATCTCTAAAATAAAAATGACAAGTGAGACTTCATTGAAATGAAAAACGTGGGGCCAGTAGGTGGCGTAGTAGTTACAGTGCTGGCTGACTGTGGTTCAAATCCTAGACCCAGCAACTTGAGATTCACACTGGGTGTGTGTGCTTGCATGCCTAGGATTCCAAGAGGAGAACAAAGGGGAAGGGATTGTGGGTGGCCATCTGCCCCAGGGAGAAGGGTGATTTCCCACTTTACCTCTCTCTTTCTCTGTCTCTCTTTGGGAAAAATCTAAAACAAACAACCTAACAAAACAAACTCAACAATAAGAAAGCAAACAACTCAAAAAAAGTGGGCAAAAGATCTGAACAGACAACCCACCAGACAAGATGTACAGAGGCAAGGAAGTATACTAAAAGATGTTCCGCATCATATGTTAGTGCTGAATTGCAAATTAAAACAATGAACTGCAACAACACACCTACTGGAATGGCCAAAACCTAAAATGTCAGCACCAACGCCGGCTGAGGTGTGGAACAACAGGGACCTTCATTCTTTGTTGATGGGGCGATGCAGAAGGGTCTCTTTGGAGGACAACTGGGTGGCTTCTGACAAAGCTAAATCGTCTTCCTGCAGTCTGGCCAAAACCAAGGTCACCTCGATTTTCTCCTCTGCTATCTTCTGGCAGTTGTACAGTTTTGTGTTTTACATTGAGGTCTATGATCCATTTTGAGCTAGTTTTTGTGAAAGATATAAGATCTGTGTCTAGGTTTGTTTATCTTGCATGTGGCTGTCCAGTTGTTCCAGCACCATTTGTTGAAAGTGGTAAGCTATCATGCTCCTTGGTGCATATCAAAATGAACTAAAAACTTGTTTCTACACAAAAACCTGTGTACAAATGCTCATCGCAGGTTTATTCATAATTGCTAAAACTTAGAAGCCACCAAGATACCCTTCGAAAGGCGAATGAACACACAACCATCTTGCACTTATACAATAGATATTATTCAGAAAAAAAAAACATTTTTAAAGACAGGATCACCATCCTTCTGCCTCACTCTCCCAAATAACGGGGACTACAGGTGTGTGCCACCAAGCCTGGTCTTTAGGACAGCCCAGGAGTGAAACCTGGACATCCCATTTGGCCTCAGCATGCCAAGTAACAGTGCCAAATGGTATGCACTACAGGGCCTGGGTCTAGAAAAAAATATTTTAGTGAATTAATAAACCTGAAAAAAGTATAAAAGAACCTTAAATGCATCTTAAATGCATATTGCTACATTTAAAAAATAAATCCAGCCTGTAAAGCCTATATATCTTATGATTCCAACTATACAACATTCTGGAAAAGACAAAACTATAGATATATAGGAGAAGAGAGATGAGAGAAGAGAAAAGGGAAGAAGAGAGGAGAGGAGGGGAGGGGAGGGGAAGAGAAGAAGAGAAGAGGAGAAAAGAGAAGAGAAGAATAAGAGAGGAGAGGCGGAGAGGAGAGGAAGGGAGGGGAGGGGAGAGGAGGAGAAGAGAAGAGAAGAGAAGAGGAGAAAAGAGAAGAGAAGAATAAGAGAGGAGAGAGGAGGAGAGGAGAGGAG
>NW_006202562.1:4927463-4935775 GCF_000334495.1 Tupaia belangeri chinensis | reverse complement strand
AGGAGAGGGGAGGGGAGGGGAGAGGAAGGGAAAAAGAGAGCAAAGAGAAAGCAGAGGTTGCCAATGGTTCTGAGGGTTGAGGGGAGGAAGGAATAGGTGGGCCACAGGGAATTTTTAGGGCAGTAAGACTATCTCATCCATATGCTACTGTAATGGTGGGTCCATACCACTGCACATTTGTCCAAACCCACAGAACTACAATGCAAATACTAATCTCCAATGTAAACTATGGTATTTACTCAATAATGTATGGATATTGGTAACTGGTTCAATATATCACACCGTAACAATTTATCACACTGGGCCAGCAGGTGGAGTCGTGGTTATGGTGCTGAACTCCCACAGGGCTGACCACAGTTTGAGTCCCAGACTTGGCAGCTTGAAGATTGCTCTGGGCACATGTGTATGTATGCCCAAAATCCCAGGAGGAGAGTGGAAAAGAAAGGATTGTGGTGTGGCCATCCCCCAGCAGGGGTGATTTCTTATTTTCCCTCTCACTGTGTCTCTCCTTCTCTCTCTGGTGAACGCACGCACCCTATACCAAAAACTACACACAGACACACATATACACACACACACATATATATTTTATACACATATATATATATATAAAATCTCACATATATATGTATATCTTACTAATGCAGAATCTATCTGTTGAGAAAGGGCTGGGGGCTCTGCATTTTCTGCTCAGCTGTTCTGTATTCCAGCCACGTGTCAGAAACTGCTCACCGTATTCTGGTTTCACGTCTCTTGTGCATTTGCATCTAGAGTAGCTAATAGTTAACATCATGGGAAAGGGAAATTTGTAATCATGGTGTGTTATCTCTGGAAGGGAGAATGGGTTGTTTGTGCTATTTATTTCTTTTTAGTTTATTCATTTATTTCTTTCATGATAGAGAAAGAGAGACAGAGAGAGAAAGACCCGAGAAGAGACTGCATGCCTCCACAGACCCCGTCTCCACCGGCCCAATCATGGGCACTGCTGTTGATCAGCCAGGCACACGTGGAGAGCCCCGGGACACAAACCCAACCTCTCCCACGTGGGCCAGCGAGTTAGTGCTGCCCACTGCCTGCCCCTGTGCTTGCTTTTTAAACCATTCACACAGAGGCTGGTAAATATTTCATACCTATATGGAGACTATTTTATGAGCTTGCTACTTTAGAAGATGACATAGCGGTATGATCCTAGAGAAGGACGCGGGTTTTCTCATTCCTGAGACCCACCACAGGCTGAGCACCTTGACCACTGCCTTGGCAGGACTCTCCCAGAAGCAACTCTTGAGCCCCAAGTTCAAGTGTGTCAGTGCAGGATGCTGGAACAGAAAACCACAGACGGGCTGGAACAGAGCACCACAGACTGGCTGGATCAGAATACCATAGACTGGCTGGAACGGAGCACCACAGACTGGCTGGAACAGAATACCATAGACTGGCTGGGACAGAAAGCCACAGACTGGCTGGTTTATAAGCCACAGACATGCACTGATGAGTTCTGGAGGTGGCAGGTCCACAGCTAGGTACAGGCAGATTTGGTGTCTGGGAGGATCAGCTTCCTGGGTCATGGAGAGTGACCCTGCTGTGGCCTTGTAGGAAAGAGGTGCCGACGGAGCTCTCCAGTGTGTTCTTTAGAAGAGCGCCACCCCACCAACTTCATCATCTACCAACAGCCCCACCTCTAAACACCACTGCCCTGGGGATTAGGTTTCTATGTGCCAGTTCGAGGTGATGCACTCAATCAGTGCATAACAGGGTGCAAGCAGCTTGGGTGGCGGGCATCCTGGGTGATGCCAAGGGGGGAGTGCGGTGGTAAGACAGGGAAAGGAATGGGCCAACTCCAGGTATGAGCCTTCAAGCCAGTTCCCACATGGCCACTGGACCATAGGGCCGAGAGGCCTTTCCTACCTGGTCAGGTGGCTGTGCGCTGCCCTCACACAGGCTGAGAGCCAGCCATACCCTCTCTCTCCCTGTCCCTTGACTTCATAGTTACCCCACAGATCTGTTCCCCTAGAAGCAGACCCTGAGACCAGGAGAGTGCAGTAGGGTGTGTGGGGGGACAGCAGGAGATGCTTATGGAAGGGCAGCCAGTAGCGGTGCTCAGTCCACTTACAAATGCTGGGGACAGGGCCGGCAGATGGCGTAATGGTTATGGCACTGGTCTTCCACATGTCAACCACTGTTCGAGTCCTGGACCCGGTGGCTTGAAACTCATGCCAGGCATATATGCATATATGCTCAAGATCCCAGGAGGAGAGGGGAGGAGAGGGGATCTCAGGGTAGCCATCTCCCTGGGGAGTAATTTCTCACTTTCTGTCTCTCTGGCGAGTACACACACCCCATAGCAAAAAATCTCTCTTAAAAAAACAGATGCTGAGGAGTGTAGACATCAAACTCTAATCAGGCCTTTTGGGGCAGGGTGGTGGCAAGGCCTCAGCGGAGAGGCTCCAAGAATCACATGGGACTCTGGCAGACAAAAAAGGGCGATTTGGCCTTCTGGGGGAGAGCAGTGGGCACAGCCAGTCCCGCACCCCATAGGTGTCACTTCTCTCTCGCACCCAGGAGTTGCACTTGCTGGGAAGTTTAGTACTCCATCCAGACATGGGCCTGTGTTCTCTAGGTGTTCTGCTTCCAGAGACTTCATGAATATCCAGAAGGTCCGGGAAGGCAAATCTTCCTCAACTACACTTCTCTGTCTTCCTCCACAAAGTATCAGGAGGTCTTTGAAAACTTTGTGGGAAACGCATAGGATGAAAAAAAAATTATTTTGAACTGTGCATGAATTAAAAAAAAATGGCACCAACATAAACTCTCCTTCAATTCCATTTCTCCATGAACATTTGGAAGTACCTTTGTGAATCCCAGGAGTTGCACTTGCTGGGAAGTTTAGTACTCCATCCAGACATGGGCCTGTGTTCTCTAGGTGTTCTGCTTCCAGAGACTTCATGAATATCCAGAAGGTCCGGGAAGGCAAATCTTCCTCAACTACACTTCTCTGTCTTCCTCCACAAAGTATCAGGAGGTCTTTGAAAACTTTGTGGGAAACGCATAGGATGAAAAAAAAATTATTTTGAACTGTGCATGAATTAAAAAAAAATGGCACCAACATAAACTCATCCTTCAATTCCATTTCTCCATGAACATTTGGAAGTACCTTTGTGAATACTGGAACTGGTTCTCACCCGCCTTTCCCTGTCGGCCTCCTCTGGTAACCGTGAGAGAGGAGATTATGTTGCTGAGCTCAGAAGGGTGGCAGATGGGATGGCACTTTTGTGACCAGAGCGGTGGTTCCAGCTTCTCCTCAATGTGGCGTCAGAGACTTAGACCCTGCTCTGAGCAGTGCTCAGTGAGTGCTCAGTGATTCGTAAGGTTTTCTGAACCAACCACTGTGTGTTTAATCTCCAGTGCTGAGGAAGGCAAAGGGGAGAAAGAGGGAGAGAGTGGCCAATTTAAGGCGTTTTACAAACGATGGAAGGGAGGAAAAACAGACTTGAAAAATTTATTAACATCTAATCCTGTTAAGATTTTTCTCCACCATATGCCGACGTAGCAGCATGTTAGAAGCGTGTACTAATTACCCCTGTCGTATCGTGTGTGCGCGCTCATACACGCAGCCCCTGACCTTTTCGTTAATAACTTCACGTTCTATCCATTGACCTGAAACGAATTGAATTCAGTGGCACTCACTCAAGAATTGAATTACATAGTCTTCTTAATTGGTCTGTTACTTAAATGTGAAAAAGCAACGGCTTGCCACCTGTAATATGTTTACGACAAAATAAAATTGGAATTCGAGTACTGTCCCCAAGCTAGATGATTTTTCTTTCTTCAGGTTGAACTATGAAACTATTCTGATGTTATCTCCAAAGGAACCTCTGAATTTTCTTTTTCATTTCCATTGCCATGGGGCGGGGGGAGTCTCTCTTTCTAGAAATATATTAATTAGGGGCGATTTGGGGACATGCACCAGGCTAGGGAGGTTTTTCTGGGATGCGGCCCTTCAAATAGGTGGCACTTCATCTCTGTGGCCCAAAGCTGTTTACATCACCCTCCCCAGCTCTTTAAATGTTGGATTATGTGATTTAATATCCCTCTGCTGGCAAAATTAGGAGTGTTAAGACAGGGATATGTGTTAAAGCATGCGAAGGTATTTTCCACTGCATTTGTTGGTCTTAAGTCCTTGAGCCACGTTGGCCATTGGCTGGAGGGGACCAGAAATCGAATTTCAGGAATGTAGCGATGTCCTCCTATCGGTAGTCTCACAGGCAATAGATACAGCCGGTGACATTGTTCTTGACGCCGTTCACTCCTCTCTTCCCTCGGAGGATTCTTGCAAGCGATCGAAGAGATAAGAAGCCACTGGAAATTTTTGGCTTTGCTTTCTAATTCCAGTGTGAAATTAATTGTCCCGACTGCAAAGAACTACTTATTCCTTTACTTATTATATTTAACTTAAAAATGCAAATGTTATTAGTGGACTGATCGCTGATAAGGGCGCCTTTGTGCCCGGCTTTAACCTCTATTAGTGAGGATTATGAGGACGTAGCCACGTTGGCATTTTCTAAGTGTCACCGTGACAGCACTTGCTGCACAAATGCCTAGCTGTCACCGTGAGTTTTATCACTCGGTTTTTCCCTCCGAATGTAGACTAATAAGCCCAGAAATTACAATTGCCTCCCTGCCGAATCTGTGATAGGCGGAAATAATGATATCAGTGCCCTGCTAATCTTCTTGCCTCTGCGCTTGGCACTGTCCTATTGAGTCACCTGTCACACTCCGCTTTGATGAGGCGAATTCAATCTCCCTGCTGTAATGACAATGGGGCCATTTTAATGTTTGGAAATGATTATGTGGAAGCTTCGCCGTGCTCCATCTTGGCAAGCAAACCAAGGTACTGTGAGCAGCTCTGGCTGCCGGGCAGGCGGTGGAGACGCTGAGTTCTTAGGAAACAGACGTAGCAGTCAGCTTCAGTGAGCCTTCCATGGTGGCCTGCAGGAGGGAAGAGGAAAGGACGGGGAGGGGAAGAGGCGGGACCGCTCTTGCAGAGGCAAAGCCATTGGCTAATCTCTCAGGATTTGCCTTTCGGATTTCCCAGGACAAATTTGCCTTTAGGATTCCCTTTAGGATTTCCCAGGACTTCTGTGTTGTTCAAGGAAGCAGGGTGGCTGGGATTCATAAATAATTACTGTGACGCTACCAACATCATTCGCTGAGGCTGCGGGCCCGGCAGCAGTAGATGGATTGCAAAGTTCTTCTCGAGGACATGAAGCAAATCGAATTACTCTTGTCCCGGGTCTATGCTTTTCTTGTTCTGTGAGAGCCATCCTGTAGCAGAACTCAGCAATACAAAGAACTTGGAAACTATCAAGTGTTGAGGATCTGGGACAACCGAGAATCCACTGCTGGTGTCAGTTTCTAAAATCGCTTTGGAAACCCAGTAGTCTGCACAACAGCCAGCCATATGTAAACCCAGCCATGTTGCTCCTAGGTAGATCCCCGACAGACATGCAGGGGCATGTTTATAACAAAACACGCAACCCAGAGCGCTCATAGCAGCCTCCGTCATGATGGTGCCAAACCGAAGTTCCTCCAAGTGACCGTCAACAGTAGGGCGAATAAGCCAGTTGGGAACTGGTGTCCAAAGAATAGACATTGCGGTCAGAACGAAGGAACTGCAACGGAATCTCACACACGTGAGGTGGCACGAGAGCAGTCAGGTGCATATAAAAACACGCTGTTTCTCCAAGTGCAGGGGCAGGTAAAACTGCTCCGCCGTGTGAGACAGCAGGATCACGGTTACCCTTGGTGGAGGTAAGGACGGGAACAGGATGAAAGAAGGGGCTTCTGGTGTTGGTTATGGCACTGTGTTCAGTTTCAGAAAAGTCACTCATTTGTGTACTTTTCTGTGTGTGTACATTATACTCTAATAAAGGGTTTCGAATTACGTTTAATGGTTTTAAGATAATCCGTGCAGTATCTGTGTATTCACCCTGCCTCAAGAGCACAAGCCACTTTGTAGATGACCCTTAACGGTGACCTGTTGCTTATGACAGAACCTGGAGATGGGTGGGAGCATTGCTGGGAAACAGGCACATTGCTCTCAAAGGCTGGTCACCGGAAATGGAAGGGGACAGTGCCCAGCAGGCTGATCCCCCCAGCAGTCATGGCATCTTGCCTGTGCATCTCTGTGGGTGAGAGAACTGGGAAGGGGCTGCGCCATAAGAAGTGCACTAGCTGGTCGGCTTCACTCTTCAGGAGGCGTGCCAGGTGCCCGTTCCATCGAGGTGAAGACTCAGGGACCCCAGGACTGCTTCCCAAACTCCTATGAATGCTTTTTTTTTTTTTTTTTTTTGCTATAGGGCCCATGCGCTCGCCAGAAAGACAGAGAGAGACAGAGACAGAAAGTGAGAAATCACCTCCCAGAGTGGATGGCCATGCCGCAATCCCTTCTCCTCCATTCTCCTCTTCGGATCGTGGGCAACATATGTGTCCAGCGTGAGTTTAAGCCACCAGGTCTGGGACTCGAACCACGGTCCACTGCATGGGAGTCCAGTGACATAACCATTACGCTAACTGCTGGTCCCAACAGCTTTTCTAATGCATTTGCCAGATTGAGTCACATGACTGCACAGTGCTTCCTTCTGGAACTACTGCTTATGTGTGGTTGCCCTATTTGAACAATAAAGCTCATGGAAAGCATTTTTATGTCTGGTAATCACATCCCAGAGGGATAGCAGCCCATGGAATATACAACCCACAGCCTCTGATCCCTCTAAAAGGACAGCTCCCAAGCTCCCTGTTAACATGAAAAAAAAAAAAAAAAGGTGTGCAGAAACAAACCACAATTCAGCAGGCAAAGCCACGTGCAATTGGACGAGGCTCTGTAATGTAAATTTCTTGGCTTATTTCCAAAGCAAAAGAGAGATGCTGCTGGCCAGTGAAATCCTCTTCAGACTTACCGTCCGCCTTCCTGTGCTCCATCCAGTATTCCGTTTCATTCATTCTTGTCTGTCCAGACACAGGACTCACTTAGGTTCGTGTTCAGTGGTTTACAGTCACAATAGACTCAACAGCATACATGTGTTTGCCTTAGTACACAAGATCCTTTGCAGGCTCTTGGTCTTATACATGGAACCAGAGCAGTGCTTTGGTTTTTGATATCATTAACTATAGTAATAATAATACCTACCCAATTCTAAATTATTTCCAAGGAAATAGGATTTTCTTTCTTTCTTTCTTTTTCTTTCTTTCTTCAAGAGGCTTTTGCTTGCTGGAGACAGAGACAGTAAAAGGGAAAGTAAGAAGTCACCACCTGGGGGGATGGCCACACTGCAATCCCTTCTCCATTCTCCTCCCAGTATGTTGGACACGCACACACATGCTCCCAGCACGATTTTCAAGTCATCAGTTCCAGGACTCGAACTTGGTCAGCCAGGTGGGAGTCCAGCGACATAACCACTATACCATCTGCTGGCCCCGGAAGTAAGATTTTCTCCACTAGCAGTATGATCTTTTCAAAATTCTTTAACCTCTATGAACCTTAATTTCCTTATCTATAAAGTAAGGATGTGAAAAGTCCCTGCACCTGAGGGTTATTGTGAGGAAAAAGGAGATAATGCTCAGAATGGTGCCTAGCATCAGCAACACCTGGCAATTCCTAGAATGATGTTGATTGCAATGTTAATTCCGTGAGCAAACTTTATCAATGGTTTCCTTGCCTGGAAAAAAAAACCCAGCTTGACTATGGCAGTCAGAGCCTCAGGCCTTGACCCCAACCTACTGCACAGCCTGGTTATCTCTGGCGCACTGGACTCCTCCCATTTTCCAAATCTGCCCTGTCCTCTCTTTCTCACCACCTGTTTCACAGTGTCTGTGATAGAACTCCCTCCTTTCCCTCCACCCGTTTCTTTTGGTTTAGAGCCTATAATTGCTTCAAGGCACAGTTAAGAAGGTCTTTCCTTTGTACAGGGGGTCTCCAGGGGCAGGCACACTGCAGGCCACAAGTCTCAGCTCTGGAGTCAGTACTGCACTCTCAGCCCTGCGAGCCGCTTCAGTCCCCTGCCTCCCTTCTTTTGACCAATAGAATGGGAACAGAAGTGATGAGGACCCTTCCAGGATAAGTCCAAGGAAAAAGCCCAAACCCTTTCTCTTGTCCTCCCCTTCACCTGCCATGGCAACCTCAAAGCCATGGCAGCTACAAAAGGGCTCACCTCCCCCAGCTTGGGGTTCTGAGTGAGAGATGGCCAACTCCAGCTAACTTGGATGGATGCTCAAGCCTTGGCTTGTGGAAGCCCCTGCATGCGTGTGTGGTGACG
>NW_006202562.1:4908179-4927249 GCF_000334495.1 Tupaia belangeri chinensis | reverse complement strand
TTTGTGAAAGCCACTGAAAATGGTTGCGTGGAAGCTACTGAACGTGGTTGCATGGAAGCTGCTGAACATGGTTGCGTGGAAGCTGCTGAACGTGGTTGCGTGGAAGTCACTAAACATGATTGCATGGAAGCTGCTGAACGTAGTCATGTGGAAGTCACTGAAAGCGGTCACGTGGAAGCCGCTGAACGCGGTCGCATGGAAGCTGCTGAACGCAGTTGCGTGGAAGCTGCTGAACGTGGTTGCATGGAAGCCACTGACCATGGCTGTGTGGAAGCCGCTGAACGTGTTGCATGCATGGAAGCCACTGACTGCGGTTGTTTGCTGCAGCAACTGAGTCTGATTAGTACACCTTCCACCTCCTGACTCACAGATCCCTCAGAACCTTCATCTTAACAGGCCTCATCTTGGAGTAACTGGGCCACGCACGTGCACACTCATGTACATCACAGCGTGTCCTCCCAGCCAGCTGCGTGTTCCTAGAATGCAGAGGTCGAGTCGGCTTCCTCTGGCTCTCCCAGGGCCCCTTCAAAGTAGAAATTCGGGGATATTCATTCAACTCATTGTGCATCCCTTTGTTTCTCAACGAGGATACAATCCAAATGGGTCTAGGGACAGCTTTATGCAGGGACATTTTTCCCTGTGCAGACCGGAGACAGAGTCATTGTCCAGCTTGAGGAAGGTCTTCCCTTTCAGTAGGAGATTTCCCCTAGTGAGTCTGGAAGACATGACCTGAAGTGAAATAAACCAGGTACAGAAAGAGAACTACTACTGACGTGTGGAAACTGAAAAATGAACGCACAGAAATAGGTGTGGAGTGACCAACAGAGGTGGGAAGGGTATGGAATAGAGGGGCATTGATTAACAGAAACAAAATATCATAGATTAAAAAACAATTTCTAGTGTTATAAAACACAGAAGAGTGGATATAGGTATCAATTTGCTGTGCATCTCAGGATAACTACAAAAGAGGAATTTGAATGTTCCTAACACAAAATAATGACAAATGCGCAAGATGAGAGTGGACTAATTACCCTGATCTAATCACCACACATTGTGTTCTCTTTCTTTTGTAATTACCAAAGGGTGTATGCATTGCCAGAGACAGAGAAAGGAGTGAGAACAGACAAGAAAGCACCTCCAATGGGGTGTGCTCATGCCACATCCTTTTTTCTCTCTCCATTCTTCCATCCTGTCAGGATTTGGGGCACTGATGCTCTCACACCTGCCATTTTCGAGCCTCCAGGGCTGGGACGCAAACTGTGATTGGCCATGTGAGAGCCAGCTCCAGATACACAGAGCTAGACCTCCAGGCTATGGGGCTGACACGCTGTATCCTTGTACTGAAGCATCACAGTGCTCCACAAATACATACAACTATTATACATTAATAATTTCTTTTTAGACTCCACTTAGATAGCTCCAAGCTAGTGGTAGGTGCACTGATGTCACAGAGACCCAGGGCAGCAGGAAGTCCACAAGGTGCCAGGGCGCGTCCCCTCTTAGAGACTGTTCCCAGCCTCACCAGTTGAGGTTTAGGTCACCAAGGGCAATGAGAACAAAGGGGTAGAACAGAACAAACAAGGGTGTTCTACGTGGGGATTTCAGATGCCATTGAGAAGATCGATACAGAAGAAACAAGCATTAGTGAAGATCAAGTGTGTTTGGGTGCTTAACTGTGAAGGGAGAAAAGATGATTTGGGAGGGGGAGAAGAGTAGTGCAGAGTCGATCTTGAAAGAGGAAAGGGGTTTCCCAGTAGGCTTGAGGAAAGGCCTTCTAAACACACAGAGGCCTTTGTGGAGACCAGCTGTGGTGGAACAGAAACACTTGCAAGAACCTTGAAAATGTTTATATTTCCAAAAGGAGTGATGTGGGATGGCTGCTCCTGCACAGACATGCTTTCAGGTGAATGTCTTACTACTGAGGGGTGTATGCCAGGTTGGGGTTTGCAAATGTAAATGTGAACACCCCACAGGGAGTTCCAACAGTACATGGAGGCGTACATCTTTCAGCATAAGCAAGTTTAAGACATACAAGGATACTTCAAAAGTCTGTGAAAAGAAAACATAGAATTACATACAGTATGAGTTTATTTTGGTACAGAAAATAAAAATGGAAAGCCACACAGATATTTTTTTCATCGTAAGCATTTTCCATTGGTTTTTTGTTTGTTTGTATTTTGTTTTGTTTCATTTTAGCCATAGGGCACTCATGCTCACCAGAGAAAGAGAGAGTGAGGGTAAGTGAGAAATCATCCCCCTCTTAAGGGAAATGGCCATACCACAATTTCTTCTACTCTAGTATCCTCTCTGGATTTTGGGCAGGCATACACACACAGCCAGTGTGATTTTTCAAGCACCAGGTCTGGAACTCAAATCAGAGCGTCAACCAAGTGGGATCTAGCACCTTAACCTCCACATCACCTGCTGGCCCTCCATGGATTTTTTCAAAGACACCAAAACAAGAGTGATTACTATGGGAGTGAGATCCATGTCTTGGCAGACTGGAGACTACTGTAAACCAACCACTGGGCAAGTTAAGTAACAGCTTTCTCCAAACAGAGTGTCCACCAGGTTGCTACTCCTTAGAAAAAATCCACACATGGGGCTAGGTGCATGACGCAGAGTAATGCACTGATCCATTGCAAAGATCACGAGTTTGGCTTTCTCACCAGATCTGTGTGTGCCCACGATCATGCCTGAGAAGGCTGGAGTAGGGAGAACTCCCAGTGTGAGACCCTGTTGGGGATGCTTGGCTTTCTCTCACTCCCTGCTCCCTCATGAATGAATAAATGTTTTAAAAACTTCCCGAGTGATTCATGAACATTATAGATACGCTAAAATTGCAGGTATCTGAAAAGGCAAGAGGGCTCCCTTCCATTCCGTTCATAAGCTAATGAAGACTTCTTTTGAGCCTTACCTTGCACATTGTATGAGACGCTGGAATCTTACCCATGTGCAAGACGATCAAGGATACTCGGTCATCAACCCAATGCATGCCTATTTTTGGAGGCAGTGATTTTTATCTCCCTCAACTATTTCCAGAGACTTGGGAGAAGCCAAGAGGGCTCATCGAGAAAGGTTTTGAGTGAGCTTAATAGCTCCTTACTGCAGAGCGGGTTTAGCATATGCTCTTCAAAAGTTAATGACCCTGCTAATGTGTCGCCAGCACAGGACACAGGGCTCTCTGACCCTCTTTAGGAAATTGAGCAGCAAAGACAGTGAGAAGTGGTTTTGCAGAGAAATAAATGCACAGCACATTTTTCTGTTATTGGCACACTTTATAGTGTTTTAATATTTGCGTATTTCAAATAAGTTCTGTTGTTTATTTTTGCAATCTCCAGTAATATTATTTTAAAAATCTCTCTTGTTCCTTTCCAGAGGGAGTTTACCAACGCATGTGCACATAGCTTATCAAACAAGGGCATATTCTACTATTACAGGAAACAACAGCAATCTGAGGGCAGGTTCCCCAGAAGCAGACCCAGAGACTAGGATTTTCAAACTAGTGTCTTCTTAAGAAAGTTCTCCCAGGGAAGACATGGATAGGATAGGAGAAGCTAGGAAGAAAAAGAGAAAGCCAAGCAAGAGTGTGGTCTTAGAGTCCTGCGAGAAGAAAACGTGAGCCTAACCTCACAGGGAAATCCTAGAGTGAGGTTGCATCTCATAGTCTTCTCAACCTGCGGCAAAGATTCAAAGAACCTCAAAACCAGGGAGAGGGCCCACAACATATAAGTCAAATGTGTCTGAGGCTATACAGGCAAAGTGCTAGTAACAGCCTCAAAAAATGGATCTCTTTAAGGTGCATGACACAGAGGGAGGGGAAATAAGATGATTTAAAGTTGGGAGAATATAATGAGGAAATTTCTAAAAGTTTGTGGGAATATGTAATTAAGTAAGATTTTATTTTGGTGAACAAATTTTCCAAATCTATGCATAGGTTTTTCATAGTACACATTTTTCATTAATTTTTGAAGACCCCACATATGAGGAGGAAGAAAAACAGTTAAATATTCTGGGGGCTGGTAGGTGCCATGGTAGTTAAGGGGATTGGACTCCCACATGGCTGACCATGCTTCAAGTCCTGGGCCTGGCAGTTTGCTTTCTCACTTTCCCTCTCTCTGTCTCTCTTGCTCTGTCCCTCTCTGGTCAAATTTAAATAAATAAATAGATAAATAAAGTAAAATGAAGTAATTCTTAAAAAAAAAAAAGTTAAATATTCTCTTCAAAAATCAAAACAGCACAGGGGACTGGCAGTACAGTCAGCCTTATTATGAAGCATGGTAGCCAGACTCTGAGATGGACTCAAAGGAGCTTCCCCTCCTGGTATTTGTGCTCTCGTGTAGTCTCCTGACACACTGAATGAGTCATGTTTGGTTGGTGTGGGCCAATAGAATGTGGCAGAAGTAATAGTAATGATATGTCACTTCAGTAGGCTAGGTTCTAAAAGGTATGTCAGCTTTTGCCTCTCTCTCTCTCTCTCTCTCTCTCTCTGTCTGTCTGTCTCTGTCCCTCTCTCTGTCTCAGATCACTTGCCTTGGGGGAACCAGCTGCCACACTGAGGAACTCAGGAGACCCTGTGGGAACTGAGGCCTCCAGCCAACAGCCATGTGAGTGAGTTGTTGGACACAGATCATCTAACACCTCTCAAGCCTTCAGGTGACTGCAGCTCCCGCCAACACCTTGACTGAAATCTATAGAGAGTCTGAGCCAGAAACACCAAGTTAAGCCACACCCAAATTCCTAGTTCGCAGAAACTATTTGAGATAATCAATATTTGCTATTTAAAGTCACCCAGGTCAGGAGTAACTTGTTATGCAACAATAGAGCACTAGTTCACAAAGCATTGTTCAAAGCATGATTTTGCAGAGGATGAGGGAAAGTGAGAAAGCAAGCCTCCAGGTCCAGGACTCAAAAGGTGGTCGGCCATGTGGGAGTCCAGAGCCTTAACCACCACACCACCTGCCCACCCCAGCAGGCTATTTTTTTTTAATTACCACCAAATAAATCCATTGTAAAACAAACCACCCTAAACTGAAACTTAAAAGAAAAATAGGGATTTATTTTGTTCCTGAATCTGGTGGTTAATTTGGCTCAGGTTGGGTTTCTCTGCTGTCAGGTGGTGGCTATGGCGAGGGTCATTTTGGAGACGTTTTTACCTATTCATCTGGCACCTGAGTTGAAAAGATCCGATGACTAGGGGTAGGAAAAGCTAAGACGTCCCAGTCATCTCTCTCTAGCTATGTACTTATCCATCCGCTGGCCTCAGGGAACTCAGGTCAGACCTCTTACATGGTAGCCAACCTATCTCTCCAGAGAAAATGTTCCAAGACGAGAAAACCTTTCTGAAGCTAGCGTCGGACGTCTCTACTTCCCTTTCATTACATTCTATTCCTCATGCACTCACACCAGTGAGACCGTAATTCAAAGGGAGGGGACACAGACTTCACATCTTAATGAGGGGAGTTTCAAATCATTTTTAGAAGTGTTTTTAAACCACCCATCGCAACCTAATGGATATATTTGGGTTCCACTGCCGGCTCTAGGTAAATACAGTATGGCTATTTATTCCTCTGTGATGACTTCTCAGATCATCTTCATTTGGAAAGAGTCTCTTCAGAATCCTTATAAACTGTCCCCTGAGAGACCTGGGACGACTCATTCCAGTTAGCAGGAGAGGGCTTTCCCGACTGTGGCCTGAAGGAAGAGTGAGCTGCCAACGTGCTTCGTTGAAAGGGGAGAATTTTTAGTAACTAACGGTTAAGAAATACTTGGCTCCACGGAAGAGGAGGATTGCATGTTTATTAACTGTATTTGCTAGGAAACTAAGGGGATGTTAAGTATCAGTTGTGGGTAACTTCGTAGAATTTCGGGTGCCCCACCAAGCTAAAGCAGACTCATCTGTGAAGTGATTCCAGGAAGTAGTCTAAGGGAGCGTAGAAGGGAGACAAGCAAGGAGAACATGGAACGTAAATGTGTTAATGGGCAGGTTATCACTGAAGGAAGCCAGGAACCCTCCCAGCCTCTGCTCAGGGCGGTGTGAGGCTGCCCAATGCTCGGTACACAAGGACGCCTGGGTCTTTGTTCACATCTCCTGTCCTTCGAGGGCTGGGGGTCTCTGTTAGTCCATTTTTCTGTTGCTAATAACTGAATATCTCAGACCGGGTTATTTCTGAAGAATTAATGATTTTAGAGATCTAAGAGTCCACACCTGATGAGGGCCTTCTTGGTGGTGGGAGCTGTGTGCAGAGTCCTGAGGTCGAGCCAGGCATGACACGGTGAGAGGGCACAAGCACATGCTGGCTCTGGTCTCGCTCCTTCTTATATAGCCACCAGTCTTCAACCCTGATGACTTTATCTAATCCCAATTACCTCCCAAAGGCCACTCCTCTTATTGTTTAGAGAGATTTTTGCTATATGGTGCTTGTTGGAGAGACAGAGACAGAGAGCTAGAAAGTGAGAAATCACCCCCACAGAGGGATGGCTATGCCACAACTCCTTCTCCTCCATACTCCTCTCAGGATTTTGTCCACACACATACACACACACCCATCCAGTGTGAGTTTCAAGCCACCAGGTCTGGGACCTGAACTGTGGTCAGCCATGGGGAATCCAGTGCCTTAACCACCTGCTGGCCCCAGGCCCCACCTCTTAATACCACTGTCAGATTAAGTTTCCCTCCCTCTTAATACCATCACAATAGCAACCAAATTTTAACACATGAATTTTTTTGAGGGACACATTCACAACCATAGCAGGGTCACTCCTAGGGTACTTCCTAACACCTCTGGACTGCCCCACCTACAGAGACACGGAAAGCCATTGCCATGTACAGGCACTGTCTACAAGAGACCTCCACGGAAGGGCGAGGGGATGTGGCAGAGCACTGGCAGCATTTCCACCCCCGGCTTCTTGTGCAAACTCTCTTTTCTATGTACCATAACTGACTTTCCACTGCCTCAGATTCTTTTTTTTTTTTTTTTTAAGTAGGCAGAGTACACATTACTTTTCAAAAACAAGATTTGTTCATTAGAGTTTGTTACATATTACTTTGGAGTGTATTTAAGAAGTAAGCCTTGGATTTGTGTGATGGAAGAGCCACAGTGGGTCTTAGCTGATTATGATTCAAACTGATCAAAAGACCACAGGAGAGAAAAGTGCTCACCTCCAGTAGACCCCTGGTGCTAGTCGACTCATTAAGCAGAAATTGATGATCCAGATCTTTCGCTTCTCCCCCCCACCCCACCAGCTGCTCGCCTCTTTCCTGTTCGCTGCTCATTAGCACCCATGGCAAAGGAGCAATGGTGAGATCAGAACCACAGGAGTTTTGTGTTTTATTTTTGTTTTCTTACTTGATCAGGCCAGAATGAAACTGAAGCTAGGAACAGACAACATAATTTTTGTGTATGTGTGGTAAAATGCCGTAACAAACTTAATCATCTTAACCATTATTTTCTAAGTGTGCAGCTTAGAGGCATTGAGTTACATTCACCTTGGTAGGCAGCTATTACCAGCACCTCCACAACTTTTTCAACAGACTGTAGAATTTTGGGTTATTTGTGAATTTTGGTTTTCCATCATGTTCTTATTCCCCATTTATTCATAAATTGAAGAATTGGCTGCCCTAAGTAAAATGTCACTTCTGGGGAGCTAAAAATTGACCATTACTTTGAATGTTTTTGATATCAGATATTCATTAAAAAACAAGGATATTGTATCATTTAGATATTGCTATATCAAAATACAATGACTTAAAACAATGATCATTAGCTTCATCACTATGGTGAGGAATGGCAGCTTGGACTAAGCTCAGCTGGATACATCTGCTATTTGGACCAGGTGCAGTTAATCTTGGCTGGGCATGTGTATGTATCTGCCGTCTCTTGCAAAGTCAGCTGAAGACTGGCTGGTGTGAGATGGCTCAGCTTGGGCGGTTTGTCTCGACTCCACATGGTCTCTCATCCTCTAGAAAATCTATTCACAGGGCAGCTCAACAGAATCTCAAGAACAGCAAGACTTCTGATGCTCGTGTTCCATGTCTCTGCTTACATCACATTTGCTACTGCCCTACTGGCCAAAGCAAGTTACGTGACCCAACCTAAAGTCAGTGTCAGAGAGAACTACCAAGACTTACATAGGGAAGTATGAATCAAGTGGTGCCATTTATGTAATTATTCACCATGCATGTTCTCCTTACTGGGGCTAGAGTTCTATATAATGATAACTCTTTTTCTAAAACTGTTTTAATATCCCAGTCCCCTTCTGGATACCCAAACATTCTCAAGGGTTGAATTTGTGTAACTGATGTAACTGAACCACAGCAGTTGACATTCTGACTCCAGCAGTTGGATATCTTTATGATCGATCTAAGGATACTGAATCCAAGTCATATTTGTTCCTCTGATCCAACTCTGGCCAGCAGTCACAGTCCATTTACATTTCCTAATGGTCATTGTGCATCATGTCTTCTGCTATTGAGAAAGACAGGGGATTGGAAGAGAGCTTGAGAGACAGAGAGAGAGACAGAGAGAGGTAGGCACACCCAACAGGATCTTCACACAACAATCTGCCCTCACCCTCAGCCAGCCAGGATCCTGGCTTTGTTACACATACAGGGTGACCTCAGGATGAGAACCCGGGACCTTCTCAAGTAGGTCAGCCTTGCAGAGTGTTGTGTTACTTCTGCATCACTGTGTGGCCCCTTTATATTTTTCCCAAAGAATTATTTATTTAATTTTATATATTATTATTATTATTATTATTATTATTATTTTAAGTTGCTAGGTCCCAGGCCCCAACACTATGCTTTTACTTGTTAATTTTAGAATAATATTTTCATTTAGACCTTTAAAGTATATGCTAAGTATAAAATGTTCAAATGACACATAATAGTACAAAGAAATAGAACAAAACTTTTCTGCCTAGAAATTATGATTTCCAACATTTGGTGAACATCCTAGGTCTGTCCATGTGCCTACATAGCGCAAATGTTCAAAATATGGATAGTTGGCCTATGTCTTAGTTCATTATTGTGTTGCTAACAGAAATGCCTGAGACTGGTAATTTATAAGAACAGAGGTTTGTAGGCCAGCAAGTAGCATGGAGGTTAAGACACTGGATCCCACATGACCAACTCTGTAGTTTGGGTCCTGGACCCAGTGGTTTGACAATCATGCTGGGTGCATGTGTGTGCATGCCACTGAAACTGATTGACCTAAGGTTGTGCAAACACAAGAGATGGGGGTGAATGCCAGATGTGGTGTGTGTGGAGGAGTGAGTCCTAAGGAAGGACATTTGGAGAAGGGATACGGGGGCAGAGCATTGACAGGATGGGAAGGTGTGGTGTTACTGGTTGAATATATTTTGATCAACTGGACTGGTGAGAAATGTTCACATATTGAAATGTTCACTTTGTAATGTAATGTGATTAAATAAATATAAAAAAAATCTCAAGAGCAGACTGGAGAGATTGTGGCATGACCCTCCTTCTGGGAGATAATTTCTCACATTGTCTCTCACTCTCCATCTCTCACCATCAAGCACATACCCTGTAGCAAAAAGAAAACAACACAACAACAAAGAGGTTTATTTAGCTCACAATGCCAGCAGCTGGTAAGTTCAAAAACATGGGTCCTACATCAGACTGGCTCCCCGTGCTACATCACAACATAGTTGACTGAAGCAGAGAGAGAGGTGGGCACGTGGAAAGAAAGAGAATACATAATTTCCCACTTTCTCTGTCCCCATCATGCCTCCAGCCAATTGGATTGTGCCTTTCCACTAGGTTCCACCTCTGAAAGTTCTGACCAAGTTCCCCCACCTCCCCAAAGCCATTACACTGGGGACCACATCTCTAGAACATAAAGCTTTGGAGGACAAACTATTATCCAAACCACAGTGGTCTATTAGAGGAAAAGAGATCATAATAAGTACTCTATTTGTTTACTTGTTTATTTCACTTGTTTTCCAACACTGCCCCCAGCTCCAAATCTTATAGCAGAAAAGCCCAGGAAGGCATAAACTTTTATTACCATATTTGTCATGGAATGCTCTGCACTTCATACCGTACCTGGCACATAATAGGCTCTCAAAAAATATTTGTGAAAAATGAAAATATGTTTACTTAGATGTCCTTCTGATTCTTTCTTTAGCCTGGGAGTTCAAGAACTTCCCAAAACATATCTTAGTATTGATCATCGTGCATCATTTTTTGTTCCATCAATATTCTTTTATTTTAGCAAAGTTCCTGTCTGTTATATTCTTAAGCACTTCATTCTGTTTCTCTATTCTCTTCTTTAGAAACAGTAATTTTGGGGAACCAGCAGTTAGTGTAATGGCTATGTTGCTGGACTCCCATGTAGTTGACCGCGGTTCGCGTCCCGGACCCAGTGGCTTAAAACTCAGGCTGGGCGCGTGTGCGTGCGTGCCCAAGATCCCGAGAGGAGAATGGAGGAGAAGGGATTGCAGCGTGACCATCCCCTCTGGGGAGTGATTTCTCGCTTTCTGTCTCTATGTCTCTCTCTGTCTGGCTGGCTGGCGAGCGCACGCACCCTATAGCAAAAAAAAAAAAAAAAACCAGTAATTTTGACTGTTGGGCATCTCCTTTGTCTCCCATATCTGTCAATTTCTTTGACATCATTATTTATAGTTGACTTCTCCATTTCATTTGTGTGATGACCTGAAGTCTACAGACCATCTCCGGTGCCTTTGTTTTTAGGTATTTAAAACTTACTTTCCTTAATTTTGTTTTTAGGTATTTAAAACTTCATTTTCCTTTACTTTCTTTATTCTAAGGGCACATCTTTTCTTGGGTCTTGTGCTGGATCAATGTTGCTCTCAGAAAAGCTCTTTTTATTTTATTATTATTATGATGATTATTATTATCATTGCTTTTTTAGAGCAAGATTTTTGTTATAGGGTGTGTGCACTCTCCAGAAAGTGAGAAATCACTCCCCAGGAGGAATGGCCATGCCACAATCCCTTCTCCTCCATTCTCCTCTCAGGATTTTGGGCATACATGCACACACACCTGCCATGAGTTTCAAGCCTTCAAGTCTGGAACTTGAACCACAGTCAGCCATATGAGAGTCAAGCAACATAACTATTATATCATCTTCTGATCCCTCCAGAAAGATCTTTAAGGCACACACCTGTGGGTTAGAATCATCTTTGTCCTTACCCACCCCTCCCTTAGCTTCCTTTATGGAAGATTTCCTTGAGCAGGAAGTCGGGACACAGGCAACAGAGACTAGTTACCCTCCACCTTTGACCTCACTGTGAGCAGTGGACACTTTCTCAGAGAGATAAGGACATTGTCACCTCTCCCCTGGCCCACTCATGAAATTACTGTAGATCTTGATACACTAAGCCTCCTTGGACACGTTTTTCTTGACATTGACAAATCCTTTTAGAGAAATGCATATCCTTCTTGGAGCTTGAGACAGCATATGTCGGCCATAGGCTTACTCCCTCACATCAGTCTAGATTCTTAATGTTTGCCAGGAATGTTTCATAGCTTGGCGTGATGCTATTGCAAGTGTCTACTTCATTGACAATGAACTATGTCCCCTATATCTTTTGTCCCCTTTTCTAATTTAGGTAGAATTCAAAAGATGGGTAGAACTACAAGTCTATAATGTTACCATTTTTATTGCATTGCTAGATTGATCAGAGGGATTAAGCTTGGCCCAGCATGAAAGATTTTTGTGACTGAAAATTGTGGGACTGAAACCCATTCATCTTTATGTTTCCTAACAGCGATACATGTCCTAGTGATTTGCAGAGATGAGAAGGTGTCTCTAGTAGAAGAATAAGTAGGATTTATTTCAAAAGGAAAAAGGGGCTTTTAGTCTTCCTGTTACAGAAAATGGAAAATCAGATTGAGGAGGGAAACATCTGCAACCTTCAAAATAGTCCTTAACCATCCAGTTGACTAACTTGAAATGCTATTGTGGGAAGGTTGAAGAAAGTTTAAGGGTAGCTAACACCCACAGGTGAAGACAAGAGAGCTCCTTTTGCCTTCACCAGTCAGAAGCTTCCCTATTGTTGTGAAGCCAGACAGAAGTTATTTCGGTGGTAAGTTGCATGTCCAAAGTCTTCCAAGTCTGTCTCCCTGTGCACCCACATTTCAATTCCCGCCCCTGACATGTCTCCTCATTAACTCTTCTCCAATGCATAAAACCTTAGTAAAGTATGACTAGTTGTTATTGTTAGTAATCACTTGCCCATATTGCCTATGAATACAATACCATCTCTACTTCAGTCTTTGATTGGACTATCAAGCTCTTGTTTTCCTAAATTTATTTATTTTATTTGTGAAAATGAGCAGAGAAACCAAGAGAGACGAACACCCTCAATAGGGTCTCATCATGCTGCCATCCCTTTCCCCCTGCCCTCAGTTCATCAGTATTTGGGGCACATGTGCTCCTGGTGTAGTTCAGGTCAACTAGGGATCTGAACCTGTGGCCGACATGTGGCTTCCAGCACTGCAGTTCAGGACACTACCTCCTGTGCCACTAAGACTGGCCCAGTTATCAAGTTCTGACAGCAGAAATAAACAACCCATCCGACAGGGTGGGGTCAGGGCACAGCCAAATTCCGACTGGCTGAATTTCTGTGACTCATTGCTTTACATCAGAACAGGTTGAGTAACCACTATTCTATGTATTACCAGGTCTATCATCTTTACGTATTGTGTAGTTTGTATTAGCTTTAAATATCTGGCAAGGTCCAGTTCAGCAGACACTGTTGAACACATGCAATGCCCTCCCCTGTGCACACTTTTAGAATGTCATTTCTGCAAACTGCACTTGTGTTTATGAAGTAAGAAGAGTCATCGTAGGAATCCCAGATGATGTGAATCATGATCTGCAGAGGCCCTCGCCTCACTTAGCAAGGAGGTGGCTTGGCTTGCCTGATGTTATTTTAAAACATATCTTCAAATATTCTGACTCTCAACTCATCAAAAGACAGGGAGTCAAATCTCCTATTGAATATGAACTGGCATTTTGGGCTCACTTTTAAAAAATAAATAAAATGCAGCAGAAGTAGTTCTGAGCGACTTCTGGCCCGAGATTTCTACTTGACTATTGCCCCCTGCTGTCCCAGGCTTATCCCTACAAAAACGTGGTCTTGTTTCCCAAACTGAAGCCAGTGTCAGAGGGCCCCAGTCCTTACAATCAGGAGCCATGTCAAAACAGAAAACCAGAGATGGCATTGACCAGTGAGCCAATTCTCCCATTTCAGCCACTGGGCTGTGAGGAAGCCCAGGCACGTGGAGAGGTCACTCGAAGGCATTTCAGCTGTGGCCTCAGGGAAGGACCAGCCACAGCCAGCCTCAACCATCAGATGTGAGTGAGAAGCTATTGAACAGATTCGGCCCCCACCTTTGACCTGCCCCAGTTAACATCTGTTATGGCTGCCTTAACAAGGTACCACGGACTGCGTGGCTCGAAGAGCAGTTATTTTCTCACAGTTCTGTGGGCTGGAAGTATAAGACTGAGGTGTCTGCCGGAAAGGAGAGATCTCACCAGGTCTCTCTCCTTGACTTGAGACAGCTATCTTCTCCCCTTGTCTCTTCATGCCATCTTTCCTCTGCCTATGTCTGTGTCCAAATATCTTCTTCTTATATAGGGTTAGGGCCCACTTGAATGACTTCATTTTAACTTAATTACCTCTGCAGAGACCTTGTCTTTTCTATTTTTAAATAATTATTA
The DNA here is from genome assembly GCF_000334495.1 of Tupaia belangeri chinensis. Classification (NCBI taxonomy): domain Eukaryota; kingdom Metazoa; phylum Chordata; class Mammalia; order Scandentia; family Tupaiidae; genus Tupaia; species Tupaia belangeri. The sequence goes on along the minus strand of NW_006202562.1, from coordinate 4,913,537 downwards.
ATTTGGGACTAGCAGGTGGCATGATGATTTTGTTGCTAGATTCCCACATAGTCAACTTCGATTTGAGTCCAAGACCCAGAGGGGCCTAAAACTCATGCCGAGTGAGTCTCCTGAGAGGAGAATGGAGGAGAAGGGATTGCAGTGTGGCGATCGCTCCGGGAGGTGATTTCTCATTTTCTATCTCTCTGTCTCTCTCTGTCTCTGCCTCTCCAGCAAGCACATGCACCCTTTAGCAAAGGTCTCTCTAAAAAAAAATGTATTTATTTAATTTTATTTATTTATTCATTTTTTAAATTTGACCAGAGAGAGATACAGAGAGAAAGAGAGGGAAAGTGAGAAAGCAAACCACCAGGTCTGGGACTCAAACCATGGTCAGTCATGTAGGAGTGTCCAGTGCCTTAACCACCACACCACTTACTGGTCCCAAGACCCTATCTTAAAATGCAGTTACATTTGGAGGCATCACAGGGTGGGACTTCTACATGATTTATTTTATGGCTGCAACCCAGTCCTAACAGCTGCCAAGCCCTACCCAATTTGCAGGCTCATGAACAAAAGGGAGGTTTCATTGTTCTAAGCGACTAAAATTTGGCATGGTTTGTTATGCAAAGAAAGATACCAGCATGCCTGTGTTAGAGCTAGCAATTTGGTTCCTGATAACTATCAGAATTCATTCAGCAAATGCCCTCTGACATCAGGACAACATTGTATGGGTGTGCCTAAGGGACCTAGGCCAGGCTGCAGGCAACACACCCGGAAGGGAGCTGCAGGGACCATGTGTTCAATTCCATCTCTGTTTTTCTGTGTTGATATTGTTCCTTGGTTACAAGGAATGGGACCCTCTGAGACAGTTTCCAGTTTAGGAAGTGAGGACACCAAGTTATTGCCAGGATAAGCATGGAGCAATAGATGGAAATACTGAAGTAGAAATCTCCAGCCAGACATGGAAATAGGATTGGACCTCATGGCAGGTGACTTTGAGACCTACTTTGGAGGCAAGGAGGTCCAGGGCTCTTAGCTGAGGTAGACCACAGTACTAAGAGCCACTTTTGGGAGTCAGCCTCATTCAAATCCGGGCTCTACCTAGGACCAGCTATGTCATCCTAAGAAAGTTATTTAATCTCCCCATGCTTTGCTTCCTTATCTATTAAAAGAGGTAATATTAGAACCTATTCCATAGGGTTATAATCTACAATCATTTACTTGATGGGGCTAACTATTTGCAGTTTTACTGTGGGACACACAGTGACTGAGTTTTGCTTCTTTCTCCTCTCTCTCTGACTGGCTCTCACAATGACTCACAGTTGCTGCTCCTCCCTAACTTCAGCTCATACAACTGAGTCATTCATTCATTCAGTGAATGTTTACTGAGTGCCTACTATGGGCTAAGGACTGATGTTAAGCTCTGGGGTTGCAACACTGAGTCAATCAGACAAATTGATCCATTGGTTATTGGGTCCATCATTCAAATATCCCTGACCTTGATTTGATCCTGCTTTTTACAACAAAGATTTTAATGGGCTGTCTGAAAAGTCCTGACACATTTTTGCACAGAACAATATGTCATGACTTTGCTGACAACTCAATACCTTATGACCTCCCAGCTGCTCTTCCCACCATTCATGGACGTGTTTTCCCAGATTCTTGCCTCAGATCCTTGAAAGTGTCACTCCAATTGGCCCAGCTTCTCTTTTCAAGTTAAATCACACACAAAAATATTTTTAATAAATGCATTTATTTTACTGAGAGAGAGTGAGACAGGCTCCCCCACAGGGCCTTTTCATGCGGCAACCTTGCCAGCCAACTAGCATCATGAGCACAGCACACTTCACATCCACCCCAGATCCCGACCAGGGTCCGACGTGTGGCTGCAGGACTCCAGGGTGGCGCTGTCTGCCTGCACCACCGCAGCTCACCAAAGCCACAGAGTATTTCTAACAAGCTTTCTATGGGTTGAGAAGGATCAGGTGGCCGTCCCCAAATTGACTGAATTCCAGAGTGAGAGGTGGGAGAACTCAGTCCCCAGAGAAGGATGAACATGGAGCGATGGCTGTAATGAGAGACTTTGGTGGAAGTCCTTAGAGCAGTACTTCAGGGATGTAGGAGCTCGCCATGTACTCTCATGGAAACTTGGAGTGCCCCAAGGAATCCTGTAGTCAGCTTCACACCACACTGGCCCAACGAGGGCATGTGACTTTCAGAGCTCATGCATAGCCTATTAGCAACAGACGCAGGCTTCGAGCCAGGCTTTGGACCAACATCCTGGCACTGCATGCAAGTGCATCCCACCTCGTGTGGCAGAAACAACTGGCTCCTTCCATTTCCTCTGGACACTCACCATTCTAGACCAGCCAGCAACTTCAGAGGGGTCTTTCTCTGGCCAAAACGGATGTGCCTGACCCCTCAGCCAATAACGAACAAGAGTTGACAGATAACTGCAGCTTTCACATCCCTTGGGTAGGACGGGTATGAAACATGTCCCCTAACACCAGTTGCCCACACCTGAAACCTGTCTATTAATGCAACCTTACTGTTTCCTTCCCTCCCAAGCATACTGTTTCCTTCCCTCCCCATCTCACTTCTCATCTTCTCCACCATCCTTTCAGTAATCACCTCTCAAATAAACCACTCACACTCCAAATGTCATCTGAAGAACCCCACAGTAAGACACTTTGCAAAACTAATAAATAGTAAGGCCACGTTAGTAAGAAAGACGCAAGAAACTCAGGCAGAGTCAGATGCCTGGATAAAAAGACACCTAGACCCAGACCACCCTGGGGCCCTCGCTGCACCCGTCAGATTCGATGTTGGTCAACCTCGTCTTTGGAGCCACGGAGAAAGGCAGGCTGCAGATGGTGAGGTGGAGCCGCTGTGGGAGTGGCTGCTTGTAAGCCGGGTGTCTGGCTAACCATTCGTAAAATGTTCCATTCTTCCATTCTAATCTCATTCATTATTGAATCATTAATAATGATTTATATGACATTGACTTTTTTTTCAGAAATCTTGACTAACTCTTTGACAAGAGATTAATAAAGAGTGAGACTTCAGATGTCAAGTTCTTATGAGCAAAAGTGTCCAAGGCCGTCTCTAGATGGGTATTCTTGGCTGCATTCACCACTCTCCAGGGACTGAAAAGCAATTGTTTACTGGCTAGAGAGAGCCCAGCTGAATTAAATTGACCTGCATGATACAGAAAGTAGCACTGAGCACATTTAACTAAGGGGCCTTTGAAAGAAATCTATTTTATTGAGGCTGAGTGCTGAAATTATTTTAAGGAAGTGATTATCCATCTAATAATTTAAAGTGCATGCATGATGTCAGCATCTAAAATTAAGACCAGCTGGGAGGACGACATGTTTGGTCTTAAATGAGAAGTTAAACGCATGTTTATTTCTTCCTGTGCTTTTTTTTTTTTTCTTTCAGAAACATGAATTTGACTGCTTTCAAAAGTCAACTCTTAAGCCTACTTCCTGAAAAGAGAGAAGGAATTTCCATTTGTGGTAGAATACCAACAACCTCGCTTAACCCAGATACATATATACCTAAAAGTACTTTTATTCCAGATATAATTATCACTCTGCAGGGAAAGCTAGTGTGATTCTCAAGCCTGTCTTTAATTTCACATAACTTGTTTTAGAATTCCTACAGAGGAGAGTAGACATGGTGGGAAAAGGTAGCTAATACAGTAAGAACATTCAGGGAAGCTAGAATTCGCTCATTGTAGCCTTCTGGCTGAGCTCAGAGCTCAGAACTCAGACGCGGTCTGAGCCCTCTCCCCACTTGGGCAGTGAGTGAGCAGATATCTGTTTGAAAGCCCTCTGCAGCCTGCAAGTCCTGCCCCAGTGCGCCCAGAGGACGCCCAGAGCACTGTGGCCATAGTCTGAGCAAACCCAGACCCTTGTGGAAAGGTTTCCTCTCACAGGCTTCTGCAAAAGTCACTGTTCTCTGGGAAAGGCAGCAATTTTTTTCTCCTCTTCAAAAGGACCTTTATGTACTAACTCGCTCCCACCTACTGTGCATGTAAATTATTCATCAGTGATACGGCCTCTATTTATGACTTTGATCCGTTCCTCCCTCGGATGCCCGAGGAGCATGATAAGGCGGCGAGTTATCGGAATACCTTTGATCGCAAATGGCATTTTGTGGCGGAACATCTGAGCCCCGTCTGTAGCCGCAGGGTGGGCCGCAAGGAGGCAGAGTTTGGGGTTTCTAAGGTGTCTGTCTCCTAGCTTCAAACCATCTTCAAGACAAAATGGGATGGGACAAAAATGAGCACACTTCTCCCTGGAACGATTGACTGTTCACACACAATGATTAACAGGCACCCACGACCGCCGTGCCAACAGGCAGGACAGCGTCAGGGTGGCTCCAAGGTGCAATCCTCATCCAGAGCCTGTTGCAGAGGACCTACCCAACTTCAGAATAAATAAATCACGGGGGAAGAAAGCAAGGGGCTCATGAAGGACAGGCTCCCCCAAATTGTTTTCTCCTTCTTACAAGGTAAAACTAAGCTTTTCCTTCGAAAATGGCACAGAGCATGCTGAAGGAAGGAAGGGGGGGAAGGTCTGCATTGCTCACAGCTCTGACATGGGCCCTCCCTGCGGCTTGTCATCCAACTATTACTGACTGCAGCTTGCGTCTGGCATTGAATCTTCAGAGCGCTCGCAGTGTAGAGACCAAGGACAGTGGACTCTCTTTCATAATGGCAGTGTAAACCACTTTGCATTAAGTAGGAATAATAACCTTTTTAAAAAGAATGTGTCAAAATAATTACATTTCTTGTTGCTTTCCTTTCTTCCACATCACATCAACAAGCACATCAGCCTCACTTGAGTGGATGAAAGGAGGACTTTTTTTTTTTTCAGCGAGGGCTGTTCTAAGAGCATCACACCCCACCAGTGAGGAGGCCTTCATCTGTCATGGCCGACTGGGATTCTGGGCACTGCATGAGCTAATTCTGCCCCACATTTGGGACCTGCTCAGGCCGCCTCTTCCTGGGCTGATTAGGAAGCCAATATCTACCCTACAAATGTCCTCTTTGATGTCTGGGACATGGTGGTATTCCCACCATTCCTCCTCATTTCTTCTCTTCATTCTTCTTTTTTCCTTTTATTTATTAAAGATGCATCTGAAACGTGAATTCTTTTTTTTTTTTTTAAGATTTATTGGGGCCAGCAAGTGCCATGGTGGTTAAAGGAGCTGGACTCTCACATGGCTGACCACGGTTCAAGTCTCGGACCTGGTGGCTTGCTTTCTCACTTCCTCTCTCTCTCTCTGATCAAACTGGAAAATAATAATGATAATAATAATAAATAAAATTAAATAAAAAAAATTTTAAAAGAATTATTTATTTAATTA
>NW_006202562.1:4902360-4907862 GCF_000334495.1 Tupaia belangeri chinensis | reverse complement strand
TGGTGACTTGCTTTCTCCCTTCCTCTCTCTCTCTGATCAAACTGGAAAATAATAATGATAATAATAATAAATAAAATTAAATAAAAAAAATTTTAAAAGAATTATTTATTTAATTATAATTTATTATTATAATTAACTTGCTATAGGGCACTAGAGAGAGAGAGAAAGCGAGAAAGGCAAGCCACCAGATCCAGGACTTGAACTGCAGCTGGACATGTGAGAGTCCAGTGCCTTAACTACCACACCACCTGGCAGCTCCCAAAACGTTTATTCTTTAACTCAGAAGTCAAACTTTATAAAGAGATTTAGTAGTAGATCAGTTAAAGGTTCCGTCATTTTGTGAAGAAGTCTGTTCAAATGCATTTGAAATTCATTTTTAGAATTTGAAAATAAAGCCCATTAATGCTTTTCAATGATACATTAAAAATTCAACAGCTTTGTTCTCGGTGTGGCCTGTTTTGATGCAGGTTAGCTGGTTGGCTTAGTTTAAAATTGATGTCACGAATGGCTTTGAAGTACGTTTCATCAAATGTTTATAGCCAATGAGATATTTAGGGGCCATATCATTTTTTACATCTTGAATGGCCTGTTGTACAAATCACCTCATCTCCAGAAAGCAGGAACATTATTTTAATTTGGTAAAGTGGGAACAAAATTATTGGAATTTTTTCTTATTTTCTAATAGTATATCAGCAATAAATAGCCTTGGTGGTCCAGAAAGCAAAAATCACTGAGCCGGGCAGAAAATAACCAATTCTTTCTCTCTCTCTCACACACACACACACACACACACACATGCACACACTCACATCTGTCTTCAGCTTCAACCCTGCTGTTTCCTCGTGTGGAAGGACAGAAAGTGTCAGGAGGAACGGGAAGGAACGTGAGGCGTCAGAGTAAACCTGGGCGCTTGTGACACAGTGGGGACTATTCTTTCTCCTTCTCCTCTCAGCATCGAGGTTCCCAATGAGAACTGGTTCCCTCAGAGTCTGCTCTCATCCTCCCACGTGTCCTAAGGCCAGGCACACACATGAACCCAGGCACACACATGAACCCAGGCCAGGCACACACATGAACCACGATCTGATAGAACTGAAGGAAAGGGGATTGCAGCATGACCAGGTCCCACTAGGGGATGCATTCTTTTCTCATGTGCATGCGTGAAAGTGTGCACACACGTGTATGTACACCTTCTGGCATAATATATATCAAGAATATATATCAAGAATCCTAGGCACCATAACTGTTCAGTAAATACTGCTTGGAGGGGCAGCGCCGAGGTTAAGGCACTAGACTCCCACATAACCAACCGCAGTTCGGTATCGGACTTGGTGACTTGAAAATCACCCCAGGCGTGTGTGCCTGCATGCCCAAGGTCTCAAGAGAAGAATGGAGGAGAGGGGATTGTGGTGTGGTCACCCCTCTGGAGCAGGGATGTCTCACTTCCCTCTCTCTGTGACTCTCCAGCAAGTGTACTGTTCTATGGCAAAAACCTAAAACAAAGTTAAAAATACTGCTTGGCAGTCACAAGCCAGTGTCCCCCAGAGGCGTTCTGTGCCCACGGCCACTCTTCTGCTGTGCTGGGACACCTAAGGCAGTGACTGCTGTTTGAGTTAGCCGGAAAACCCTGCCGGGTGGACATGGTCACTCTGGTCCTTGGTTGCTAAAGAGCAAAGTGCTCACTTGGGATGTTGACTTCTATGCTGGGGTAGGGGCCCCACGCTGAGAAAAACCACAAGGGCCCTTATCCCCAGGGCACACCAGCCTCCTCCCAGTCTCCAAACAGGGCACCCGGAGTCCGCATCCAAGTTTTCCTCCTGTTTGCTTTGTTATTTCTGCAGGGGAGATAAAAAGCCAGATGACTGCTGTCGTTTTGGCAAGACTGTTACTTGGGGGGGGGGGCAGGCCCCTACCCACACCCCCTGGATTCACAGACCCCACGGGGTCGCCTTGGATGTACAAACGCCAAGAGCGCGTGCGCGATCGGAGGGCACAGCTTTGAACTGCGGCCTCCTGGGACGACGCTGCAAACCTTCAGATCCCAACACAGGCCCGCCGCCTTCCCTCTGCCCACGAACTTCTCCTAATTAAGCCAGTTCGTCTAATTACGGGCGTTCCATCAGATATTTCTCCAGATGCTTCCACTGCAGCCTACGGGCCCTGGTCGAAGCTGGCAAGGCTTCTGATCAGGGATGCTGGCCCTGTGAGCAGCACACACGTCCCCCTCTTGCCTGGCCGCGCCCGGCTCCAAGTGCTGCACAATCCGCCCTCACTCATTTGCACGGTTGCTTGTCGAAAGCATAGAGCGTAATTACTAAAGTTAAGAAAACATCCCTGTAATTAGCCAGGCAACTCTAAGCACAAGAAACGGAAATTAGTCACAGTATCATAAATTAGTTTGTGCATACATTACGTTCAAGGATCGCCCCTGGGGCTGGATGTTTGCAGTCTTCGCTGGGCAACCCCCTGTATCTCAATAAAGCATTTCTTCCCCGGGTTAGTATGTCGCAGGAAAGGGAGTTTCACTTGAATTACAAATTTTTTAATTCTTCTGCAGATGACAACCAGGAGAAAGACTAATATTCAAGCTGGGGAAAGAGAAACCAACACACAGTGATTTTTCCCCACGATCTTATTTTCCTTTGCAGGCATCTGTTTGGTGTCTCCCAATGGTGGGCTCATCAACAGTATTGTTTCACTCATTAGGAGCCATAGTTAGGAACTCTTTAAATATCCTTGATTTTCACCTATTTTCAGTCACTCCTCTTGCTAGCAAAAGCCAGGAAATTGGACTCAGGCACACACAACATAGCATTTGCATCAAAATAATATAGCAGGCAACAGCAAGCCACAATCACATCACTCAGAAGAAAGGAATAGAATACAAATTAAAGGAAGAATGTAAATTTTTTGCCATTAAGCTTCAATGACCATTTGAAATGGTGCAAGGCACAAAGGTTCTTGATGAGCGTCATCTAGTTTGATTATTCATACTTGTGTTTCTGCTTGAATTAAAGCAGGAGTGCTAGAGCCTGTTAAGGGAAAATATTTGAATTGATAGTGAACTCTCACCTTGCCGTGCATCCATTTACTTTTCAAATGAATACCAGATAAGTTAGTGCATTTTCTAATCGGCCTGTTTTCCAGTGAGTGCTGTCATTACATACCAATTTCTTCTAGAAGTGCTTGCTAAGAAACATTAACTACCTACAAATAAGGAGCTGTGTGTCACGGGCTGCAGCCGAGCTCACGGCTCATTTCTGCTAGGACAGTCGGGGGCTCTGCAATCCACGTTCGCCTGGCTTGTTTTGCTTCAGCCTTTTCCCTATGTCCTGAGCAAGTTCTAGGCAGGACTTTGACCAAGTATCATCTTTCCAGAGGTGCTGCAGCCATAGCCTGAACTATAGAATAACGATCCTTCCGTGCTGATAGCCTGGGCCCGCCCCATCCTCTGATCCTCACTGCAGAGGCCGCTCAGCCAGAATCGATTCCCACCCAGACTTCCGAGGATCCCATCTGGACAGGTTTCATTTCCAGACACTAGTTCTGCAAGGGGAGGTGAACCGGTTCAACAAGAGAACATGGAAAAGATAGATCCTGGCTGTGTGGTGGGAAAGGAAAGTGGGGACTCTCATTTAAAAACACATGCCAAAGTTTGGGATGAGGACACCTAAACAGAAGCCGTTCCTTTAAGTAAAGAAAAGTCACCAGAACATCGCTGTGCCTCGAGAAGAGACTTCGAACAGTGCAGCTGGGACTGGCCAGTCTGACAGTGACCAGGGTTAGCGTGCGGGCCCTGCTGGCTGGCAACCCAGGCCAGGCACACACATGAACCACGATCTGATAGAACTGAAGGAAAGGGGATTGCAGCATGACCAGGCCCCACTAGGGGATGCATTCTTTTCTCGTGTGCATGCGTGAAAGTGTGCACACACGTGTATGTATACCTTCTGGCATAGTATATATATATATATATATAAATATATATATATATGTATATTTATTCGAGGAGAAAGAAAAATATATGACTACTAATCAGGGTCTGCATTTGGCATCACAAAGAGCATCTTTGGGGTATTCTAGTGTTAAATGTTATTGGCTAGACATTTATTGAATCATGTCAATTATTTTTTGATAAGCTCTTTTTTTGGAGGTGCTGGACAGTGGCACAGTGGTAAAATGTGACACTTCCCAAGGCTGACTCACATGAGAAGGTTCTGTGTTCATGTCTGGAGACCTCCCTGACTGTGCTGGGCATACGTGTACTCATGATCCAGGACTGAGTGAGGCTGGGGATGGGTCGTGATGTAAAGACTCTGTTGAGGGGCAGCCTCTCTCGCACGCTCTTTCTGTCTCTCTCTCTCTCTCTGTCTCTCTCACTAGTGGAATAAATAGACTTTCAAAAAACTTTCCATGTGGGCTGGCAGGTAGCTTGGGGGTCAGAGACCCTGGACTCCCACATGGCTGACCGCAGTTTGAAACCTGGACCTGGCGGCTTGCTTTCTCGCTTTCCCTCTCTCTCTGGCTCTCTTGCTCTATCCCTCTCTGGTGAAATTAAAAATAAATAAATAAAATTTTACAAAATAATTCTGGGGACCAGCAGTTAGCGTAATGGCTATGTCGCTGAACTCCCATGTAGTCAACCGCGGTTCGAGTCCCAGACCCGATGGTTTAAACTCACGCCGGGCGCATGTGCATGTGTGCCCAAGATCCTGAGAGGAGAATGGAGAAGGGATTGCGGTGTGGCCATGCCCCTCCCCTCTGGGGGGGGGGGTGATTTCTCATTTTCTTTCTCTGTCTGTCTTTCTGGCAAGTTCACACACTCTATAGCAAAAACCTATTTTTAAAAATTAAAAATAAATTAATTAATTAATTAACAAAATATTGTAATCTTAAAATCAGTTAATTCCATAACTGAATTGAAAATCAAATAAAAATGTGGAGAAAGGTGAACATTAAAATATATGTGCCATGAATACGTGCTATAACACCTACGTTAGGGAAAGTTGTAAAATCCTTTTAAAGTTAAATATTTATTCTGTCCAAATGCACATGTGTGCATGTGTGTGTGCACACACAACGGTACTGAAAAAAGTATTCTTGTCTCTTAGTTAATTATCATTCCTTTTTAGAAGTGTGTACATGGTCACAGATCTAGAGAGGCTGGAATATCCGAAACCATTTTTTAAATTCTGTTTTTTAACATACATATTCATTTGTGTTTTAGGTCTTAAAATCCTCACAACCTATTTATAGATTTATAATTTTAAAGTAACATATATATCCATGTATGTATACATAGGTATACATATGTACATACGATACGATTTTAAAATAACATATATTATATATGACTTCAAATAAATCATTTTTGTACAAAGGGATGTAGATATTTTCTTTTCTTCTGTTGTTTTGAAAGCTGGATACATTTTCCAAGAAACTGTATAATGCACAAGAACCTAACAAAAATATGACTGAGGCAGATCACAAATGGTCTTCCGT
>NW_006202562.1:4901447-4902329 GCF_000334495.1 Tupaia belangeri chinensis | reverse complement strand
CCTACACCCATGGCACCGGTTGGCAGTGCCCTCCAGATCTGACTCTGAGGGTGTCTGTGTAACTAGCCATGGCCAGAGGACATCAGTAAACTTCACACGAGCCGGTGCCTGCGAGGCATTTCGTACTGTCCTCTCGCTGCACTTGGAGATCACCCCTTGAGTGAGCCCGAGCTCACTCTCACCCTGCCGGAAGGTGAGAGACAAGCACAGAGAAGAGCTGACAGCAGGCCCAACCATCAGCCTTGTGAGTGAAGCCATCTTGGGCAACTGACTCTTGAGGGCATATTTATGACTCTCTTGTTGTTCCTCATTACCCACCAATTACATCAGACCATCCGACAAAGCTGGCCCTTAATCATATAGGCAACTGTATTATAAAATTGGCACTTATCAATATTTTGAAGACTGAATGAGTGTGTATGTGTGCATGTGTGTATGTGTGTAGCACATGCTATCAGTGCCTTGCCCAGGCCCCCTACGAGCCCTTGTCCTTTGTATGTATGTGCATTCACTATCAATGTCAATGAGGCCTGGACATGCATGTCATTGTCAGCCAGCCCTTGAGCTGCTAGAGCCTGCTATTTGAGAGCCTGGAGAAGAAGCAGTGCCCACATCCCTTTGTGACTTACCGACAGGCACTGGATGTATGAATACTCCAGTCCCCATCCCATGAGCAGAACAACTCTGGGATTTGATCCTGACTCCAGAGCCCTGGGAAGATTAAACCAAAGTGAATTTCCATGGTTTTTTCTAGATACTACGCATTGCTCAGCCTTCTTCCCTCCCTGAACCTACTTTCTGACTCCCTGCTGAATTTTCCTAGAACCACTTCCTTTTTAATTTGTTTTTCCTTTTATGCCAAAGGGTGCATGAGAGAGAGGG
>NW_006202562.1:4900030-4900825 GCF_000334495.1 Tupaia belangeri chinensis | reverse complement strand
GGGAAAGAGAGAGAAAGCAAAGCAATCCCAACAAGACGCAGTCATCCCCCACTGGGATCCCTTCTTAATAAATTCCTTACATGTTGTTTCAGAATCTGATTCTGAACAACCAGTATTACATAACAGCTTTCTCCCCCAGGCCAAAATTCCCTTCTGCCCCAAGAGAAGCTTCCAGCTATCCCAGAAAGTCTGTCAATGTTAAGAACAACTTATGTGTATGCTTTAGTAGATGAGCCATCCTGTTGACCATGGCTGTCCTGCCGGCCCATGTCCAAGCTTGCTACACCACTAGCCAACATTACAACTCCTCGACCCCTGTGCAATATGGGAAGACTGGTGACTCTTGTTCCCCAATTTTGCATCCATCCCTCCTACATGCCGATTCCCTTTTTGAAGGGAAACAGATCCTCATCAACCCAATTATGGGATTCTCATGGACTGACAATCCTCCTTCAACCCTACCAGAACCACAGTGTATTGATCCATCACCAGAAACTGACTCAAATGACACAGATTGGAATCCTGCTCTGAGATTTTTCAAACTGGAGCTTAAGAAAATCATGTAGTAAGAACAGGAGCTGTGTTCCCTTCTAGTCTGATCATCAGAGAGACAAAGAGAAGAGAGATTAAGAGATGATATATCATGGCACCTCCCCATTACATGAACCAACAATGTGTCTTTGTCTCAAGTCAGTTTGAGGTATGTTTCTGTCCATTGCAACCCACAGATCCATGGCTGATTGACATCTTTAGATTCCTATATGAAGTCCAGCTGCTGAACACACCTACAAGACC
>NW_006202562.1:4890732-4899878 GCF_000334495.1 Tupaia belangeri chinensis | reverse complement strand
AACCCACCTACTAGAGCCAGTCCTCACATCGTGGGTGTGATGTGTCTTTTGGGGGGTTCCTGAAGTCTGTTCTGCAGCTTTTGGCATATGGTCCTGAGAAGAATGAAATTCATTGCACTGTGGAGAATAGCATCAGTCTTTCTCTGGCCAAAGCTCAAACTCTATTGGACTTTAGCTCCCTCTTGTTCCCTTACACATCTCAGTCACTGGTGACCAGCATTGACCTTCTTGAGATTGTCTAAAAAAAAAAATCCAGAATACTCTATTAATGTTGACTCATAGATATTTTTTTAATTATTCATTAGACACAGTATCTTTTGGATAAATTCTAGGTCCTTGGGTCACAACGATAAATAGGTTAGTGATTTAATTCAATGTCTGTTGGACATTTAGAGTTGTAACATCCTTTGATATAAAAGATGCAGGTTATCCTATGAGGGTTTCCTACATCTCTTCATTTGTGTCTTGGCCAGACTCTAAAGAACTCGACCACTGGACGGCCTCACACTGGACTGCAGAACATTACTGAAGCTAGAGGGAGGGATTGAGTGAACAGGAAAACGCATTCAACTACGTTGACAAGCCCTGACTCTGCACCGTAGAGATAAGTCTGCCCACAGGATCCCGTAATTGTGGGGTCTTGTAGCCAGAATCTCTCAGGTCAGCCATCATATGTGGAAGACGAGCTGGAGCTTTCCTAAGGAAGGGGCCAAGAGACCTCCAAGAACATTCTTTACAACTCTCCCCAGTTTCTCTAGACGTGGGCTTTCTCTCGGATCCTTGGCTGGGGCCCACTCATGGCCCTTCATCCAGCCACCTTCATTTCCAGCCCACGCTCCCCCTCGTGTATCTTTCCCTGCAGGTTTGCTATGCCTCCCAAGGGCCAGAGTACGAGGGTGTTAACACCACTCCCAGCCATCTGTCAGCCTAACTGAACAGCTTCTTGGCTATTCTGGTGGGTCAGCTCAGGGACACAAGTTCTGCTCTGGCTTCCAGATGCCCGAGCACACAAATGCCATCGCCCATGGCAGTCACGAGCCTGAGAATGCAGCACTTAGGGGCTTTCCTCTCTTCCCTGTGTCACCTCCTCGGCTACAGCTGGCGTTTTCTTCACCTCAGGTAAACTCCTACGCTCGAGTGTCTGCAGCAGGGTCTGTGTCGGTGCCACCCCAACTCAGATCGCAGGCCAAGCCAACCTCGTCTGTTTGTCTATGACCTCTTCCTTCACCAGCCCCTCTAGAACTCTGTCTGTACATGAGAGAAATCTTCACAAACATTCACGGAAAATGCATATTATGAAAAAAAATCATGCATGGGTTTCAATTTTGTTTGTGCTAAAATAAACACATAATTCACTCCTTTTTTCGTGGACTTTTTGAAGCCTCCTCTTAAATAGCAGAATTCTCTCCATTTCCTCTAAGCCTTAGTCTCTCCCTGAAGTTTTCTGCAAGGCTGGGATGCTTGGACAAGCATTTGTCCCAAGGGTATTTCTCAGCCACATCTCAGCTTGCAAACACTTAATCTTTGGAAGTCAGAAAGGCCCAGAGGGTAACAAAAGGCCTAGCTGTTCTGGGGGGAGAATGTCCCCTGCAGGGAAGAATGGGTGAAGACCATCCCACCTTGTCCATGTGTTTTCTTTCTCATGAAATCTTCACAAGAACTGGGTGAAGGAGCAAGCACAAGCACAGGCCCATTCTAGACCATCAGAGGTCAGCTTGGAGAGCTCATCGCAGCCGACTAAATATACCTAACAGTAGGTGTCTGACAAGGTGTGAGCTACAGAGGGAAAGAAAGTGGCAGTGGCGGTTTTGCTTTGTTTATTTACTTATTTTGTTTTGGTTTGGTTTGGTTTGGTTTGTTTTTTTGCTCTAAGGCACATGCACTGGGAGAAGAGGAGGGACGGGGCTCACCCCCCCATCCATGGCCATGCTGAGATCTTTTCTCCTTCGACCTCCTCTCAGAATTTTGCACACACACACACACACACATGCCCAGTGTGTTTTCCTTTCCTTTTCTTTTCTTTTTTTTTTAGAGAGAGAGATTTTTGTTAGAGGGCACATGTGCTCACTAGAGAGACAGAAAGTGAGAAATTAACCCACCAGGGGGATGGCCATGCTGCAACCCCTTCTCTTTTATTCTTCTCTCAGGATTTTGGACATCAGATCCGGGACCTGAACCGCAGTTGACTATGTGGGAATTCATCAACATAACCATTACACCATCTGCTGGCCCTACCCAGCATGTTTTTTAAGTGACCAGGTCCCAGACTCAAACTGCACAGCTGGTCATGTGCGATCCAGCTGCCTTAACCTCCATGCCACCTGCTGGCCCAGAAGCAAGCGGTGTTGAGAGTACTGTCTACACCCACATCACACTCATGACCCCCTCCTGACCTCCCAAATGCAGTCCACATCTCGGGTCTATTGCAGAGTCTTTCAAACATGAGAGGCAGCAGAAACTCCTGGGGAACTGATTTCTGGGCCCCATCCTCAAAGTTTCCATTTCAATAGGTACATTTGCATCTCTGCAAGTTTCAAAGTGATGCTTATGCTATTGTTCCAAGGAACATACTTTGAGAACCACTGCTCTATTCATTTTTAACATAAACCATCTAGACTCAGGCCTCTTCTTTCCTTTCTCTTGACACGGCTAGTTCAGACTCACATTTCCAAGGGTCCTTCCTGCCTCCCATATCCCACACCCCTTTTCAATTCATTCCATGATCTCTTGCAGCTGTGTGTTCTCAGTCTAGCATTGCTCCGCCTCAAACTATGAGTGGCTCACAGGCTGACCACAGGATGACAGCTGTCAAAATCACAGACAAGAACAAGTGTCGACAAAGATGTGGAAAAAGTGAAACCCTTGAGCACTGTTAATGGCAAATGGAAGACGGTACAACCTCTATGGAAAACAGTGTGGTGGTTCCTGAGAAAATTAAAAATAGAATCACCATATGACCCAGACCCCACCATGGGGGCATAGCAGTGGTGTGTTGCTCTGTGATGCTGGGGGCCACGTGGAAGATCAGTGTTGAGTTCCTGAGTCATCTTGTACATACCAGGCAAGCATGCGTGTGCCTGTGATCCTGATTAGCGTCTCTCTCTCTCTCCCTCTCTCTGTCTCTTGATCCAGAAATTCCACTTCTGGATATGTAGCCAAAAGAATTGAAAGCAGGGTCTCAAATAGGTATTTGGGCACCCACGTTCATAGCTGCATTGCCAACAATAGCTAAGGCATGGAAGTGACCCAAGAGTCAATAGGTGGACGAATGGATAAACGAATGTGGCATATATGTGTGTGTGTGTGTGTGTGTGTGTGTGTATGTGTGTGTGTGTGTGTGTGTGTGTGTGTGTGATATAGGGTGGATGTGCTTGCCAGAGACAGAGAGCAGGAAAGTGAGAAATCACCCCCAGGGAGAAATGGCCGCGCTGCAATCCCTTCTTCTCCATTCTCCTCTCATGATTTTGGGCACTCATACACAGGCACCTACCATGTTTTTCAAACTTCTGAGTCCTATCTTGAACCACAGAGTCAGCCACGTGAGGTCTGGCTGCTTACCACAAAACCACCAGTTGGTTTATATATATATATGTGTGTATATATATGTATATGTGTGTGTGTATATATATGTATGTATCTATATATGTGTGTGTGTGTGTGTATATATATATAATAGATATAATGTATATATATTATATCTGTCTTTAAAAATAAGGAAATTCTGACATATACTGTAGTGTCAATGAACCTTGAGGACATGCTGACTGAAATAGCCAATCACGAAAAGACTCCTACAGAATGATTTCATTGAATGAGTTAGAGTTGTCAAAATCCTAGAGACAGGAAATAAAATGGCGGTTGCCAGAGGTGGGAATGGACATTGTTGAGAAGGTACAGAACGTCGATTTCACAAGATGAAACGAGCTGTGGAGGTGGGTGGTGGTAATGGTTGTACACGTTAGGAATATATTCAATAACACCAACTGTACCTTTTGTTTTTAATTTGCCAAGGCACATACACTTGCTGGAAAAAAGCAGAGAAAAGGAGGAGAGGAAATAAGAAAGCATGTCCATAGGGCATGGTCACGCCACAATCCCTTCTCCTCCATTTCTCCTTGTGGGACTTGGGTATGACCACACACATGCACGGTGTAGTTTTGAAGCCACTGGGTCTGGGACTTGAACCACATGATTGGCCATGTGGGATCCAGCCCCCTTAATCACCATGCCACAAGCTGGCTCAACTATATACTTAAAAATAATGGTAAATTTTATGTTACGTGTGTTTTGTCACAATAAAATAAAAGTTGAGGGGGAAAGGTATGTTAGTTGCCTAATATTCAAGATTGTCCTTGAGTCATCCAAAGGGTGTGGTAGGCAGAGTTCAGGCCTTGCAGTGAGAGAGACTGGGACTCAAACGCTCCAGTCCTGCACTGAGCTAGCTGGGTGGTCCTGAGGCAGTTGCCTCATCTCTCAGCCTCAGTGTGCTCATTAGGGAAATGGTAACCCGGAGTCAGACAGTGAGGCAGTGGTCACCCGGCACTCTGAGAGGCTCACCCACACAGGAAGGTCACATTTGGAGACCACTCTGAACATGCTGGGCATGCGTGTGCCCATGATCCGGGCTGGCTGAAATTAGGGACGGGATACCTCCCACTCTTTCTTTTGGTTCACAGAGGGAAAAAATGTGTAAAAGTTTTTAAAATAAACATAGGTAGATAAATAAAATGGTGATTATAATATCTACCTTACAAATATCTAGGATAAAATGAGAGAAGGAATATAAAGATGCTTAGCAAACAGTTGTTAATTCTCTCTTGCCTTTCTGTACTTAAGGCCAACTATTTGCCCACAGAGAACCTTATTCATCCCCTTTTCCAAACGCACTCTCAGCACTGCCATCTCTGGAACCTTCCACTTAACCTTTTCTTCCATGTCAATGTTGTCTTAATCAACATTTATTTATTTATTTATTTATTTATTTATTTTTTAGTTACAGAACCCTCCTTTTCAAATGAGATGATCACTGCTAAGGTAAGGACACACTGCAGCAAGCTTGCCTGGCCTCAGGGCTCAGTGACCAGGCACCTCCTGGCTCAGCGTTCACCCTTGAACACGCCTACTGGAAGTGTCCTCTTTGACCAGTTCCTGGTCTCCACCTGGTGATCCCTTTTACTTTTCCAAACTGCTATTTGAACTGCCGCCTCCTCCTTGAGGCCCACTTAACCCAGTTTGACCTCTGCCTTCTCAACTGCCATCGCAATTCGTGTCTCTCCAGCAGCCCCTGCCACGTCCTGCCTAGTGACTCGTGTGTGATGATCTGCACATCCAGGCTCTGTGGCTGGCTAGCTCTGAACCCTTGGGCAAGTAATGTTACTCCTCTCCATCTCATTTTCCACATCCCTAAAACGAGAGTAGTAACTACCCACTTCAGAGCGTTGCTGTCCCATCAGCTGAATTAAAATGTACAAAGTACTTCAAATAGCACTTTGGCCTGAGTCCTGGATTATCATTCTGTGGCTAGACAGTGGCTCAGCGGTAGCACAAAGCTGTGAGGCAGCCCACGTGGGAAGGTTCTGAGTTCACATCTAGAGACCTCTGTGAACAAGCCAGCATGCATGCACCGGGGACCTGGGGCTGACTGAGGCTAGGCTGGGGACAGAGGAGCTGGCTGAGGCTAGGGGAGATATAAGGAACCTTTGGGGAGTCTCTCTCTCTCTCTCTGAAGAAAAAAAAAGAAAAAGAAGAAAAGGAAGGAAGGAGAAGATAGAAAGAGAGAAATAAAAGAGAGACAGAAAAAAAGGAAAGAAGAGAAAAAAAAGAAAGAAGAAAGAAAGAAAGAGAAGAAAGAAGAAACAAAGAAAAAGAAGGAAAG
This sequence comes from Tupaia belangeri chinensis, assembly GCF_000334495.1. Lineage (NCBI taxonomy): Eukaryota > Metazoa > Chordata > Mammalia > Scandentia > Tupaiidae > Tupaia > Tupaia belangeri. Next base: position 4,894,003 of record NW_006202562.1, on the reverse strand, counting down.
CAGAAAAAGAAAGGAACAAAAAGGAAGAAAAGAAAGGCAGAGTGGACAATGCTGATTACTTTTCCTGCCCTCCCCTATGAGCCCCCCGCCCCCAATCTGGGGCTATGTTTTTGTCTTGGAATCTCATGGTAACTTAAGCCAAATAGTAAATCCTCAGAAAGGGATGAATTATAGTAAGTTAAAGGTCATCTGTATTTATAGCCATGGCATGTTCAGTCCCAATGAGCTCTCCCAGAGGCAGGTCCCCACCTATACCCAGCCTAGCCTCAGTCAACCCCAGTCCCCAGGTTTGCCTCCCAGTTCATGTCACCTTATTCTACTTCAGAACGTGTCTGGCACATGTGCTTGTCTGAGGATGCTCAATTCATGATTCTGTTAAGCAATAGTTTCACACCTGGGGCCTGGAGATGGTGCAGTGGTCATGCAACAGGACCCATATAGGAGAGGTCCTGGGTTCAGATCCTGGCACCTACCTTAGTGGTCCAGGCCAGATGGGACAGGGGTAGATTGTAGCCTGAGGGCCCTATCAGGGTATCTGTCTCTCTCTTTCATGGAAGAAACAGATGAATAAACTTTTTATGTGCTTTTGTTCACACTAATATATGAGCTTTTTTTGTGGCATGGAGTTATTTAATAAGGATTCCAAGCTACCAATCTAATAGTTCAGACACAGAATAACCAACATTCAACATATACTCAGGATGTTTTTAAAGTGTAGCCAAGATCACTTTCCCCTTTAATTGGGCAATTTTTTAAAAATTTGTTGTTGTTGTTGTTGTAAATGGAACCATTTGGGTCATTTTATTGATTCTAAAATACAAGAAAGGTCTATTTGAAGCAAAAGATTTGTGTTTTCAATCATACCCTCTTTGTTCTGCATCTTCAAAGTTACTGGCTTTCCCATCTTGGGTCCGACAGTTTGTTGGTAAAGGTCAGATCTGCATTTTTTAATACATTTATTAATTTCAAGAAAGACAGTTTTCACTTTAAAAAATCAAAATCAAAAAATGTTAAGAGAACTTTGTTTAAGACTTAAAGCCAGGAATTGGCAATTTTTACCTTGGACACGAAGCTCATCTGCTTCTCTGGGATCTGGTGTTGTGATATTTCCCTCAGACTTTGAATCCTTTCTCTCTCTCTCTCTCTCTCTTTTGAGAGGTTTTGCTATAGGGTGCGTGCACCCGCAAGAAAGACAGAGAGAGACAGAGACAGAAAGCGAGAAATCACCCTCCAGGGGGGATGGCCACACCGCAACCCCTTCTCTTCCATTCTCCTCTCGGGATCTTGGGCGTGCACGCACACATGCCCAGCGTGAGTTTAAGCCACCAGGTCCAGGACTTGAACCGTGACATAGCCATTATGCTAACTGCTGGTCCCCTTTTTCTCATTTTATCAATTAAAGACAAAGGCCCAGAAATGAGTTCTACACACTTGCACAGAAGTGGAGGCAGGAAGTGAGGAGACCTCCCTCATTTCTGGGGCAGTGCCTGGGTTTCCACGATTGTTCCACCCACCTGGCCCAGAAGAAAAGTTCTTGAGTGAAAACTATTTTGTGATAGTTGAGAACTTTATCACAACGCAGTACCTACTGTGTGATTTATTCTAACCTGCCTGATAGACAAAAGTTACTCACCAAAGCAGAAAATGAAGCTGCCTTTTCCTTTTTGTCTTTCACTTTGTTTTTTTTTTTAGGAGAGATTTATGCTACAGGTCACGTGCGCTTTCTGGAGAGATAGAGAGAGACAGAGAGACATAAAGTGATAAATCGCCTCCCAGAGAGAATGGCCACACCAAAATCCCTTCTCCTCCATTCTTCTCTTGGGATCTTGTGCATGCACGCACATGTGCCTAGTGTGAGTTTTAAGCCACCGGGTCCAAGACTCGAACCGTTGTTGACTGCATGGAATTCTAGCGATGTAACCATTATGACAACTGCAGGCCCAGTGAAGCTGCCCTTTCAGAAGTGGTTAGAATTCGGGACCAGCAGTTAGCATAATGGCTATGTCGCTGGACTCCCATGTAGTTAACAGCAGTTTGAGTCCCGTACCCAGTGGCTTAAAACTCACACCAGGCGTGTGTGCGTGCGTGCCCAAGATCCTGAGAGGAGAATGGAGGAGAAGGGATTGCAGTGTGGCCATCCCCCCTGGGGGGTGATTTCTTGCTTTCTGTCTCTCTGTCTCTGTCTGTCTGGCAAGCGCACATGCCGTATAGCAAAAACTTCTCCCCCAAAAAAGAAGAAGCAGCAGTGGTTAGAATTCTACCTTTTCCGGTGCCACATGGAATAAGGGTGATCCGGGTGAAACAGACTCGGCCCTTGTTCATGTCCAAGCTGCCCTGCAAAGCAAGACTGCCATCCGGTGAACGCAATTTATCTTTCTCACATTGGAAGTATGTTTGTTACAACTAAGTAGAAATCTGGATTTTCTGCACATCCAACAAGTGGCTCAAAGCTTGTCTGGTATTTTGCCCTGGAGTGATTCCGTCCTACGCAGCTGTTTTCAGGAGTTGTAGTCATTTACCTCCATCTGCCTTCTCGCCCACCTAAGGGTGTGCCACCACCCCATGGAAGATTTGATGGATATGGACATGAGCCCCCTGAGGCCCCAGAACGTTTTGGCTGTGAACTAAAGGCCGACAAAGATTATCACTTTAAAGTGGATAATGATGAAAATGAACACCAGTTATCTTTAAGAACGGTCAGTTTAGGGGCTGGTGCAAAGGATGAACTGTGCATTGTTGAAGCAGAGGCAGTGAATTATAGAGGTGGTCCAATCAAAGTAACACTGGCAACACTGAAAATGTCTGTACAGGCAATGGTTTCCTCTGGGGACTTTGAAATAACACCACCTGTGGCCTTAAGGTTGAAGTGTGGTTCAGGGCCTGTGCACACTAGTGGACAACACTTAGTAGCTGTGGAGGAAGACACAGAGTCAAAAAAAGAAGAGAAAGGATGAGAAACTCTTAAGTATATCTGGAAAACGTTCTGCCACTGGAGGTGGAAGCAAGGTTCCACAGAAAAAAGTAAAACTTGCTGCTGACAAAGATGATGATAAAGATGATGAGGAGGATGAGGAGGAGGATGGATTATGATTTGTTCTCTTTTTTTTTTCTTTTGAAGAGGTTTTTGCTATAGGGCACGTGCACTCACCGTACAGACAGAGAGAGACACAGAGACAGAAAGTGAGAAATCACCCCCCAGAGGGGATGGCCACGCCACAATCCCTTCTCCTCCATTCTCCTCTTGGGATCTTGGGCACACACGCACATGCGC
>NW_006202562.1:4890370-4890626 GCF_000334495.1 Tupaia belangeri chinensis | reverse complement strand
GCAGTTGACTACATGGGAGTCCAGCGACATAGCCATTATACTAACTGCTGGTCCCAATGGATTATGATTTTGAAGGTGAGAAAACAGAAGAAAAAGTTCCAGTGAAGAAATCTATATGAGACACCTCTGGCAAAAATGCTCAAAAATCAAACCAGAAAGGAAAAGACTCAAAACCATCAACACTGTGATCAAAAGGTCAAGAATCATTAAAAAAACAGGAAAAAACTTCTAAAACACAAAAAGGACCTAGTTATGT
>NW_006202562.1:4858140-4890133 GCF_000334495.1 Tupaia belangeri chinensis | reverse complement strand
CCCTACCGTGTTTGATAGAGGTTGTCCAGGTTCTATTGCCAAGAATGTGCTGTCCAAAATACCTGTTTAGTTTTTAAAGATGGAACTGCACCCTTTGCTTGGTTTTAGGTATGTATGGAATACTATGATAAGAAACGGTAGTAATGGTAGTCGGACATGGAAATGGTGCGGAGACAAAAATACACATGTGAAATTAACTCAATATTTTAATTAAAAAAAAAAAAGCTTGTCTGATGTTTTCAGGCACAACAAACCTGCATGCATTTACTTCAGATGCCGCTGGCAGGGTAAGGGCCCTGGCCTAGCTATAGTAAGTATCCCGAAGGACCCTTGCTTGCTGGTGCGTGCATGATTCCGAACATTTCACATAGCTAGTGCTCAGGATCAAAAACACCAACCATGGGACCAGGCAGTGGAACAGCAATAATGTAGGACCCACAGAGAAAGGTCCTGGGTTCCAGTCCCAGGGTCACCCTGTGCACAACAGTTGTATACACGTCACAATCTGGGCAGCACAGGGGCCCTGACAAAGGTGCCTGCCCTCCGCCCTCTTCTTTCTCATGGAAGGAATACAAACTTTAACAAAACCGACTGATTTTTGGCAAGTTCACATCTATGTCTGTGAAATCAAGTATGGATGAAAGTGCTCTTTACAGACTCTAGAACTTTCACCCAGTGGAGAATGAACTTGAAAATTCATTGGTGGATGTCAGGAGAGTGATCGCATAGTTAAAATGACTCTATCTGAGAACCCTCACCCAATTATTTGGAGTCTCCAAATCCTGATTATCTTTTTAATTTACAAACATGGCATTTTTCTTTAGAGTCAACTAAGAGTGCCAACAGCCTGGAGCTGTGTTGTGAATGTCAGGCAGGGAGTTTAATTACATTACCTTAAATTAGATTTAAATTTCACTTTCGAAACAAGAGAAAAATACCACTGGGAGTGGGTGTGGCTATAACTTGGGTTCAAGAAAGGTTAATGAGAAAGCTGAAAAATCCCACTTCGCAGTCAAAAGTTCCATAAAGACTCTGGCCTGTCTCACCCCACTCCCGTTCTTTCTTGATTAATCTTTGGTGGGGGGTGCAGGGATGTTAAAATTAACCCATATGCTCTCAACAACTCTACATGCAAATGAAATGTGTTGGTTTTCAAAAATCTCCTTTGTTTTCTTCCTTCCCCACCACCATCTCTCAACAACTAGTTCTTTTCTGCCATTAAGTCACAGGATGATAATTTGGAAGGGGAGTTAAGCCATGGCATTAGCCAGGCTCTATACTCTGGTTCACCCTGTGACCCAAATGTTGGATTAATGAGGACATATGGCCTGATCCTGCTGATAAAGCCTTTGGGGTCAGCCTTGGAGACCAAACTGGTACCTCTCCCTGGTGGTCCCCATTGTTTAACCTCAGAAAGGCCCAGAAAGATTATCAAACCCTTCCTCTCAGGCAATTGTGTATCTGACCTCGTGCAGCAGTCTGTGGGACACGGTGGGGTCATAAGAGACAAGTCAAAACCTTTAGAGAGAGAAGGACTTGCCACTTCCACAGGTCCCCAACGCCAGCCTGCTAGTTAACCAGCAGCCTTGTGCAGAGACACAGACCAGGGTCTTTGGAAGACTCTCCAAAGGGTACCTACAGGCCTCAGGGTTACCTGTTTATTATCTGGTCCAAAAACACTGCCACACATGGTCTAGAGGGCAGGTCTGGCTTCACTGTGGCCTGAGGACAAAATGGACCAAGTAGGTCTGGAGGGGGTATGGGAGAGGGAATCACCCCCTCATTCTTTCTCTTGATTGCTTCTTTTGCATTCTTTCTCTTTATGGTTTTCTTGAGGTTTCTCCAAAAGAGTGCTGGGGTCCCACACAAAGCACACACTGTATACCTCACCTGGACTCCTTAAGAGGAAAAACCCTTCTTATTCATCAGACTTTATAGTTTACAATATTCGTTCATGCCCATGAGCTCACTGCTCCCCAATAGCAATAGCATAGATTGGATGGTGGTTGTTCCCCAGAGGTTCATGTTCTAGAAGCTTGGTCTTTAGTCTTTAGCATAATGTCACTAAGAGGTAAAACATTTTTCTTTTTCTTTTTCTTTTTTTCTATGTGCACTTGCCAGAAGTAAACAGAGGAAAAAAGGGAAAATGAGAAATTATTTCCTGGGAGATGGCCACACCACAGTCCCTTGTCCTTTGTTCTCCTCTCGAGATTTTGGGCATGCGTGCGCATGTACATACACACAAACACACACACACACACACACACACACACACAGTGTGATTTTCAAGCTGCTGAGTCTAGGACTTGAGCTGCACAATAGGTCAGGTGGGATCCAGCTACCTTAATCTCCATGCCACTTGCTGGCCCAAGAGGTGGCATCTTTAGGAGGCCATGTTCCTCCTGATTTGATAGGTTAATGTCACATTGTGAGATGGAGTAAATTCTTGCTCTGGTGAGAAGAGGTAGTTCTCATAAGAATGGTTATTAGAAAAGGAAGATGGCTGACTCCAATCTCACTCTTGGCACATACCTGCCTACCTTTCTGCTTCTCTCCACAGTGTTATGGTACCAGCCTCTTATCTTAGACAACCCAGCCTTGAGAACTGTGAACCAACTAAGTCTCTATTTGTTAGAAATCACCCAGTCTCACGTATTTCTGTTTAGCAACACAATAACTGACCAAGATATGTACTATGACCATTTCTTCTATTTTCCAGATGAGAAAATGAAAGCTCAGACATTTCAAATGGCTTGTCCAACACCCCACAGCTATCAAGTGAGAGATCTGGTCCTCAGATCTCCTGGTGTCTGGACCTTCTTTTACTCCTATTCCTCCTAGCTCCTTTCTACTCCCTTATTTTATTGTATTGTATTTTAAAGAGATTTTTGTTATAGGCTCCATGTGTGTGCTGGAGAGACAGAGACAGAGAGACATAAAGTGAGAAATCACACCACCCCCAAGGGGGATGGCCACCCCACAACCCCTTCTCCTCTGTTCTCCCGTTAGAATCTTGGGCACACACGCACACGCACCCGGCGTGAGTTTTTAAATTGCCATGTCTGGGACTTGAACCGTAGTTGACTACACGGGAGTCCAGTGATGTAACCATTATGCCATCTGCTGGTCCCAACTCCCTTATTTAAAAAAAAGAAAAGAAAGAAAAGAAAAAGAAAAAGGCAGCCTGCATCCTGCCAAGAGACAGGATTGAGCAGCCAGCAGGGTACAACCTCATAATATCTCTCTGAGGTTCTGATTCCCCCCCCCCAGCACAGGTGTCTCCTCCCTCCAGACACCCCACTGGAGTGCCCTTCAGCTTGCATGCAACAGACATGAGTGAGTGTGAAGTCGGAGCAAAAGAGACAACTGATTTTTCCAAATCCAAAACCAAAGAATCACAGGAATTTCCACTTCCTGTCATGACCGCATACTACATTCCAGACTAGCCCTTCCACTGTAATCCACTAGGAAACTAGATTAAACTGGTTTTAGACACTAGAATACAGTGCAAGGCTGTGGTCCTAAGGGTAGGAAAATATATAGATTATATCCATAATTGCCCCAGCTGTCTACCTGGAGGTACTTCCCAGACCAGTATCGAGAGATGTAGACAAACAGGCCAGATGGCCACTTCACCAGAAGTGAGGAGTCCAAGATCAGATTATGACGGGAACCAGCAGTTAGCATAATGGCTATGTCACTGGACACCCACGACTACGTGGATCAGTCGACCGCGGTTCGCGTCCCGGACCCAGTGGCTTAAAACTCACACCGGGCACGTGTGTGTGAGTGCCCAAGATCCCGAGAGGAGAATGGAGGAGAAGGGATTGTGGCGTGACCATGCCCCCTGGGGGGTGATTTCTCGCTTTCTGTCTCTATATCTCTTTCTGTCTGTCTGGCGAGCACACACGCCCTATAGCGAAAACCTCTCCAAAAATAAAAAAAAAAAAGATCAGATTATGGGTCTGCTGGAATGTCTAAAGTATGAGGTGCAGAATATTGAACAGGATCGAGTTGTACAGATAAATAACTCCAGACATCTGCGTATAGATTTCCTTAAGTCTTTGGCCAAATACTAAGCTGTACCTGGGCAAAGCAAAAATCCAGAACGCACAGGAAAGAGCAGTCACTGGAGATCTATGAGCGACTGGGGATTCTGGAGTTTGTATAAAACAAGGAGACAATGGAATTGTAACAGCCAGGGTGGAGAGACATCACTGAATATCCCAGGGACTGTGTCTAGACCACTGAAGAGCCACATTTTGAGACTAAGGCCAACTTGCTTTAAAGGTAAGGCTATTTTAGACCCACCCTAAGCTTAAGAACAAGGTTTCAAGGGACCAAACTGATCAGCCAATTAATTGCCTGTTGGTACAACACTCAGAACGCAACAAAATCCATAACTCAACAAATAAAATTATAAAATTATAGACATGCAAATAAGTAGGAAAGTGTGACCCATAACCAGAAGAAAAATCAGTCAATAGAAACAGATTTACAGATGACTGCATTGTTAGAATGATCAGACAAGCATTTTAAAGTAGCTATCAAAATATATTCAGAGGTTTAAAGCAAAACATAACCATATTTGGAAAAAAAAATGGGATCTCGATAAAGAAGTGAAAATCGTTTAGAAAAAAAAAAAAAGAGAGAGAGAGAACCATCCCAGTTCCCATAGCTGTCAGGTGTCCAGCTGGACTGTGATTCACCCCAGTGTACTCCTTACTTTCACCTGTCCTGACCATATCACTCACCTCAGTCCCCTTTCTATACTCAGCTTCCTTTTCCAAATTCTCAATGTCACCCCTCCCATTTCTGCACCTGCTCATGTCTCCAGCTAACCATTCTTTCAAAGTCCAAAATAAAGAGATAGGTAAATCTCTTAAGAGTTCCAAGAATGGAGATAAGAAGATTTAATAAAGACATTGTCAGGGACCAGCAGGCAGAGTAGTGCTTAAGGCCTTAGACCCCCAGGTGGCTGACTACGATTCAAATCCCAGACCCACGCCAGGTACATGTGCATGCCTACCCAAAATTTCAAAAGGAGAGAAGAGGAAAAGGGATTGCAGTGTGGCCATCTCCCCAAGTAGTGATTTCTTGCTTTCTGTCTCTCTGGAGAATGCATACGTCCTATAGCAAAAATCTCTCAAAAAAATTTTTTTTGTCATTTTCTCCTTTGTATTGTCTCTGTTTGTGCGTGGTACAGCACAGCAGTTCAGCTCAAAGACTGTGCCTGTGTCAGTCCTGGCTGCAGTGCTTGCAATCCAGGTGAGTGAAGCAAGGCAAGCTGCTATGACAAACAAACGTCACATCTAAGCATCTTACCTGAGATTGTTTTCTTGTTGACGCAAAATCCAAAGAGGATGCTCCTGGAAAGGAAATGCTTTCTATGTGACCATTTAGGAATCTACTTTCTTCTCATCTATGGCTCTACCATCCCCAGGGTCTCAGAGTCCTCTGGCGGGTCCTCTGCATTCAGCTGCCAGATAGCGGGAGAGAGTTCAGAGGATAGTGTAGGTGGTTTTGTGGCCACTCTCTTGGCCAGAATTCAGTCACATGGTCACACATAACTGCAAAGACAACTGGGAGATACATCCAAGCTAGATGCTTAAGAGGAAGGAAAAATGGGTCAGAGTGATCACATAGCAATCTCTCTCCCACTGTGAAAACTTGAGGAAGTTACTTAGCTCTAAATCTCAGTTGTCTTGTTTGTAAACACTCGTAGAAATAATACCTTATCGTGATGGTTAAATGAAATCACTCATATGAAACAATTAGCAGCAGACCTGGAAAAAAGTAAATGTTCAAGAAATGTTGCCTGTTGCCATTACTACAACATATGAATTTGATTAGTTTTTGTATCCTCCATAGTGTTTTTCTAATTTTTAAAATCATTAGATTGTTTTTCAGTCATGAAATAATAAAAGAAGAATTGTTATTTAGGGGTTGGCCCACAACATATTTTTGTCTGTTGTATGAAAAAGATACTTTTACTTAAAAAGTTTGAAAACTACTGACCTACAACAGTAGAACTTTCTCGTGCATACAGTAAGCTATAAGTATATTGGATATACAGGCTTCCTTTCAACAGCTCTTTTCTTCTCTCACTTCTACTTCTTGGTTCTCTGACTTCTACCTTTTTCTTCCATCCTCCCATATCCCTTCTTACACCCTCTTACCTCCTTGACAAACTCCCTCCTCGGTCCAATGATGAGTTGGCCATCATTAGCTTTTAGACTCCACTGCCCTGTCTGGTCCTCATATCTCAATGAGCAGGGTCATCTTCCAGACAAATGGTTGTCACTGACTGTAGAGTCTGCAACTCAGTCCCTGTTGTCCCTTCCTGGAGGTGGGTGAACATTTAAGCCCAAGCTCCAAAACACCTGGTCATAGGTGCTACTAGAAGGAAGGACAGAAGCCTAGGCCACCCTGGGTTATTGTCAAAGTTTATGAGAGGCTGACACGGTGCTCCCTGCTCTACTGCACACCATCTCCTCTAAAGCCACTCCAGAAAAGAACAAAAAGTTACTCCCCTGACTAATCCCAGGGTCTAATTCAAATCTGACGCAGAGATGACATTTCATTCGATGTTCTAGATTAATTCCCACGTGTCTATTACACGTTTATCACACTAAGACTCCAGTCCTCACACTGCTCTTCATTTTTCAAGGACAAGATCAGTTGTCAGGGGTGTTGCTAAAGTTGGGGCCAATAAAGATTACTTCTGCCAATGTGGCCCCATTGGGGTATTAGGGGATAAAATAAAACTGCATATAGAGAACTCCTCAGTGTCATTCATTAGACAGAAGACCACGTACTCTCATCTTTGTATCTTTGTGTGTGTGTGTGTGTGTGTGCACATGTGCACGTGCACACACGAGTGCATGTGCACACACACATATACACATTGGAGGATGCATACATTTTTCAGAGAGATGGAGATAGAGGGAGGGGGAAAGAACTCCCATGGGGCTTGGTCTTGTTGAAATCCCTTCTCTTCCTTCTTTCCCTCCCCCTGACATTTTGGACACACATGTACTCGCTTCTGGTATGTTTTTCAAACCCCCAGGTCTGGGACTCAACTCATGAGTTCAGCCATGTGAGATCTAGCCACCTTAGCCACCAGACCACAGAGCCAGCCTGCTCCCATCCTCTTGAATATAGAGTTTACACCAACTTCCAATGGCAACAGGTAATCCCCACACCTCATGTTAGAGCTTAAGTCCCGTCTTCTCCCTCCATTTCCCAGCAATGCTTGCAGAGGGGTATGATTTGTGATCCCTGCTCTTTCGCCTCCCTGGTCTCATGCAGCAGTTCTGTGACGCAGGATCTGCTTGGTACCGTGCACCAAGCACGGCGTGCAATCCTTACCCAGCAATGCCCGATAAGGATCACATCTAGGCTGCAGAAGAGAAGATGAAGGCTCACATGCACACAGCCAGTAAGGGACCCAGGGCCTCACCAGGATTCAAGGCAATGTCTGTTTCTCCAAAGGCATTGGGCCTCAACATCACATAGTGCTACTGAGTAGCGAAAAGAGGAAGACCCATGATTAAGATAAGAAAAGTCAAGTCCAGACTATCTGCATGCAAGCCCCAGCTCCTGCCCCAGTGCCCCACAGTCTGCGTGGTTCTGGCTGAAAGAACATGCAAGATGGCAGCTTGCTATGGTTTCAATCTCAGCATCATCACTTCTGAAAACTTTGCTCTCTCCAATGCACCACCAAACAGCAACAGCTGGGTCTGCATGAAAGTAAAAGTTAGAACTCAGATTTCCTTTGGGCCCTTTTATTTGGTTTAGTCCTTTATTTCTTCCATCACAGAAGAGAGAAAGAAAGAGAGGCACCTGCAATGACATTCTCAGATCATAACCCACCCCAGTGTCAGCCGCTCTAGATCACAGGCATGCTCCTGTACATACAGTGCGCTCAGGGAGGTCCCAGGACGTGAACCCTAGACCTTCCCATGTGGCTCCAGGCACGTTACTGCTGCAGTACCACCTTGCTCTGGGCCTTTAATGATGTGGGATGGGGTAGAGAATGTTTTAAGAATCAGTGGAAAACCAAACAATAGACAGAGCAACATATGCCAGAGATGCTCAGGAAGGTAAAAACATCTGCTCAGGTTTGCCCATGAAAGGAAGAAATTGCATTGCTAACAAAACTTGTGCATGGCCAAGCACACCTCAAGATGGGAAGGGACCATCGGGTCCTGTCCGCAAAGACATAACAATTTCTTCTTACATTTGCTTTAGCCCGATAAATTCCTGTGAAAAATGCAGACAGTTTCCTGTGTTGGTACACCTAGTATTATCATAGAATAAAATAGGGAGACGTTTGATTTAAGTGGAAAGTCTGGGTTTATTTTACTGTCCCAGGGGTAGTTTGAAAGTACAAAAGAAAATGACTCAAGCCAAACACTGTACCAGCAGCCTCCATCTGGAAGATATAATTAAATTCTCACAACAACCTTGCAAGACACATGCAATTATCCCCATTTTATATGGAATGAAACTGAGCCTTGGAAAAGTACACTGGTACAGAACTGAAATTGGAACCCACAACAATGTGATTCTAAGACCACATTTTTAGTACTACAACACCTTGTGGTCCAACGCCACATCATCCTGTAGGTGGATCCCTTCAGTCTCCACCAACAAACCCCTCAAGAAATCCGGTGCATCCATCATTCGCTAATGCATGCAAATGCACTCAGGACCCTGCAGCATTCCCAGCTGGAAAAAAAAACTATCAAAATAGAGTCGATTAACTGAAAAGAAACTATTTAAATGGGGCAGGTGGGGTGGAGGTTGAGGCAGCTAGATCCCAAATGGCTGACTGTGTAGTTCAAGTCCTAGACATGAGCTTGAAAATCACACCAGGCACATGTGCTTGTGTACCCAAATCCATAGATGAAGATGGAGGAGAAAGAACTGTGGCGTGGCCATCCCCCGGGAGGTGACTTCTCACTTTTTGTCTTTCTCTTTGTGTCTCTCTCTCTGGCGCACACATGCACCCTATACCAAAAATGAAACAAAAACCTATTACAATATTTTGACACATCCTGAGCACTTGCAGCTCTAGAGGGGACGCTGAGCACATGTTTTGGGTATCTATTCCTCTGAGACTCTGCTAAAGTTCTAATAATGGAGTTTGTAAAACAAAACCCAGTAACAGCGAAGTAAATGGGGTAAGGAAAGCAATAGAAGCAAGAGAGAATTCAATATATCCGTGGAAGACAGTGGAAGATGGAAAAGGGTTGGAGGAGCTGCAGGCAAAAAAATGTGCAGATGGGGCTGAGGAGGAGGGGACCCACCTGCCTGGCAGAACCTGCTTGGCAGAATCCTGCCCTGACAGTAGGCTGGGAGATGGCCAGTTCTTGCAGGGAGGACAAGTAGGCTGAAATTGGAAGAATAAAGCTCCTTGAAGAAAAAAAATAGTTTTAGAATGTGTAAGTATTAAATACATAAATATATTTATCCTGAGGTGTACAATTCAAAACTCTCCCCTGCAATGCTAAATCAAGAAAGCACCCAGCCAGGTGTTTTTTTGTTGTTGTTGTTTTTTGTTGTTGTGTTTTTGGTTTTTGTTTGTTTTGTTTTTTTTTATTTTTTTTTCTTTTTTGGAGAGATTTTTGCTATAGGGTGCATGCGCTCGCCAGAAAGAGAGAGAGAGAGAGAAAGCGAGAAATCACCCCTCCCCAGGGGGGATGGCCACGCCACAATCCCTTCTCCTCCATTCTCCTCTTGGGATCTTGGGCACGCATGCACATGAGCCCAGTGTGAGTTTAAGCTACCAGGTCAGGTACTCAAACCACAGTCAACTGCATGGGAGTCCAGCAACATAGCCATTATGCTATCTGTTGGTCCCTGTTTTGTTTTGTTTTTGCCATAGGTGTGTGCGCTCGCTGGAGAGAGACAGAGGGAGGGAACGTGAGAAATCACTCCCCAGCAAGGAGGGCCATGCTGGGATCCCTTCTCTTCCATTCTTCTCCTGGGATCTTGGGCATGCACACACATACGCCCAGCGTGATTTTCAAGCTGCCTAGGACTTGAAAATCCTAGGTCTAGTTCTCAAACTGTGGTTGGCCATGTGACAGTTCAGTGCCTTAACCACTATGCCACCTGCTGGCCCCCACCAGGTACATTTTCTAAAACATTCTGATACATAGCCTTGAGAGAAAGAAAGTGACTTATCTTTATCATTTTTCATAAATTATTTCCCATGTAGGTATTATGGGATGCCCCCTCAATGCCCACTCTCATTCAGGCACACACCTGAACTCAGACACAGGTGTGCATACACACACACACACACACACACACACACACACACAGACATCTCACATTTTGCAGGTCACTAGATGAGTTCAGTATTCGCCCCAACGTGAAGCTCACCCAATCTTCTATCTACCGCCTCCTTTGCCCTACAGGAGGCCCTCCTGACTCCCCTCTAGCTGCTCTCAGCAGACAGTCCATGGTGCTGACAATGTCCCCTACACCACCCACCCCCAACCCCACCCCTTAAGCCATCCACTTATTAACATTCAGCCTCTTCTCCTAGAAGGTTTTGTGTCGATTTCAGGGTGCCAAATGAGAGACAATGCTAGTAGCACAGAAGTGGCAGGTTGCACTCATGGCCCTGACTCTTCACTCCTCTCTTCATCTCCCATCGCACCCCTCCCACTAGAGAAGCAGAGTACATTCCCCACCTTGGGGAGACCCTTGCATTTGGCCATGTGACTTGCTTTGGCGGATGGAGTGTGAGCAGAGGTGACATGACTGAAGGCTCCACAATGGCTTGTACCTTGGCCACCATGAGAAGCTGTTCTCCAGCACAGCTGCTTCTCCATCCATCTGAGCTCCAGATAGGCACGTGTGGAGCAGATACGAGCCTAACTCTCGGGGAGGAGCTAAGCCAACCGTTTCCCTATCTGGAAGTGGAGCCATGTTAAGACTGTGCATTCTCAGAATTTATGTTAAAGCCCAAGTCCCCACTGTGGTAGTATTTTGAGATCAGCCTCTGGAGGTAGTTAGGTTTAGATGATATTGTAAGGGTAGGGCCCACGTAATGGGTTTAGCGTACCTGAATGAACAGGAAGAGACCAGTGCTCTTGCTCTCCTTCATGTGAGAGCACAGCAAGAAGCCAGCCACCTTTAAGCCAGAAAGAGAGACCCCTCACTGGAGAACCAAATCAACTGACAGTCAGATGGCACCTCGACCAGCTCTAGAACCAGAAAGAAATTTCTGTTGTTCACACCACTCAGTCTGTGGTGTCTTCTGTTATGGCAGCCGACGACCCATAATACAAGCTGCCAGCCAAGCCAATCAAACTGAACCAACTCCCTGATGCATACTCAATCCAGCCAGGTCAAGACCCAGAGCTGCCCACCCAGATCAGCCCACTCCTCAGCCAGCTCACAGCAGAGGAGCCATTTGCTATTTGCTCCCAAAGTCCTGTGCTGTGAGACATGCAGCATGTGTGGCCATTGCTAACTGAGGTAGATTAATGCTAAATTCTCTACAGGCAGAGACGCTGTCTCACTAATTGTTGTACCTCTAGCACCTGACACGTGTCGGCCAAATAATAATGCTAATGAATTATTGTTGAGTGAGGAGATAAATAGGCAGATGAGTGAATGTCTGACAGTCAAAGGGAAACCAAAAGAGCTCAGTGCCTGTTCTGTGGTGTTGTTGCATCAGTTAAGGTTAAGAGAACAAGTAGGATGTGAGTGGGTGTGTAGTATGTATATACACACATATATATCCACATACCTCTCTGCATAACAGATGTGTTACAAGGCGTCGGATCACATGATTACAAAGACTAGCAGTTCCCAAGATCTGCAGAGTAGTTGGCAAACTAGAGAGCCAAGAGAGCCAATGGTCTTATGTACTGGCCAAGCCTAAAGGCCTGAGAACCAGGAAAGCTAAAGGCATCGTTCTAGTCCTGGAGCTGCTGGGCTCGACATCCAGGAAGAGCTGATGTTTCCATCTGAAGACCATTAAGAAGGAAGACTTCTCTCTTACTTGGGGAAAGACAGCACTTTTGTTCTAACAAGCCTTCACCTGATTGGATGAGGCTCAACCACATTAGGGTGGGAAATCTGCTCTACACAGGCAACTAACTGAAATGTTAACCACACTCAAAAACACCCTCACGGAAATACTCAGAATCATGTTTGCCCAGCTATGTGGGCACCCCGTGGTTCAGTCAAATTGGCACAGAAAATCAGCTAGCACATTGGTTTTATGTGTACTGATATGCTGGAAACATGTCCCTTTATCTGTGAATCCCCAGAGCAGAGGTAGCCCACCCACCCTCCACCATGTTCCAGAACTGCTAGTGACAGCAATGGAAAAGTCAAAACCTGTGTACATTTTCTAGAGCATGGCGTCTTTGCTAGGCTGCTGCCACTCAGCCTGCACTGTCATCGTGCAATGAAGGGAGAGCAGTGAAGGGTGGGGGAAGGAGAGTGCTGAGAAGTATCAGCCCTGCATTCCAGAAATGCCACATGTAGGGTTTTGTTCAAGGCTGGCTTCTCCATAATGTGTTTTGATGGGTTTGAAATTGGCCTGAGATAGGCCAACAATAAGCCAAGAGTCACGCTTACAGAGCAGAAAATCTATACTCTCTGGACGCCTGCTTACTGCAGGAGAATCCAGGTATTGACCTTCAATTCAGCTCCGCACGCTCATGCTGAGATAAGAGCTGATCTGCGCCCCCTCCCAGGACTCCAGGCTGATGCTTCAGTCCCATACTCCAGTCGCTCTGCCAGGCACTAAATGGGCCTTTATCTACTCAAGCTGGGGTCACAACTCAGGACAGAGCAGAAGCTTCAATCAGGGGCCCCAGTTCTTCCTCCCCACCTCCTCAGAGATGCTTGACATTCCCTTATTAGAGGCTTTAAGATATGAATGACCTTGGAAGAGGGAATTAATTGATTTTTTTTTTTTTGGAGAAATTTTTGCAAGGATGGGTTTGAAATTGGCCTGAGATAGGCCAACAATAAGCCAAGAGTCACGCTTACAGAGCAGAAAATCTATACTCTCTGGACGCCTGCTTACTGCAGGAGAATCCAGGTATTGACCTTCAATTCAGCTCCGCACGCTCATGCTGAGATAAGAGCTGATCTGCGCCCCCTCCCAGGACTCCAGGCTGATGCTTCAGTCCCATACTCCAGTCGCTCTGCCAGGCACTAAATGGGCCTTTATCTACTCAAGCTGGGGTCACAACTCAGGACAGAGCAGAAGCTTCAATCAGGGGCCCCAGTTCTTCCTCCCCACCTCCTCAGAGATGCTTGACATTCCCTTATTAGAGGCTTTAAGATATGAATGACCTTGGAAGAGGGAATTAATTGATTTTTTTTTTTTTGGAGAAATTTTTGCAAGGGCACATGCACTTGCCAGAGAGACACAGAAAGGGAAAGTGAGAAACACCCCAGGGTACATGATCATGCTGCATCCTCTTCTCCATCCTCCTCTCATGATTTTGGGCACACACACGCACATACCTGGCATGAGTTTCAAGATGTCAGGTCTGGGACTAGAACTGTGGTCAATCAGGTGAGAGTCCAGCATTTTAACCACAACACCATCTGCTGGTTCTGGAAATTAACTGATTTAAATTTATATTACAGATTTTTATAGATGGGGACTTCTATCCCACTATCTCCTGGCTGTATACCTCCTTCCCTGAAAGAAAAACCACACTGTATCAACAAGGATTCTTTAGAGAAATAGGATCAACAGGAGCTTATATTTAGATAGACGAAAGATAGATGATGATAGATTGATAGAGATAAATGATATAGATATAAATAGATAGAGATAGATAGATAGATAGATAGATAGATAGATAGATAGATAGATAGATAGATAGATAGATAGATAGATAGATAGATAGATAGATAGATAGATAGATAGATAGATAGATAGATAGATAGATAGATAGATAGATAGATAGATAGATAGATAGATAGATAGATAGATAGATAGATAGATAGATAGATAGATAGATAGATAGATAGATAGATAGATAGATAGATAGATAGATAGATAGATAGATAGATAGATAGATAGATAGATAGATAGATAGATAGATAGATAGATAGATAGATAGATAGATAGATAGACAGATAGATGATAGATATAGATAGATAACAGATATAGATGGATAGATGGTAGCTGGAGATAGAGATATATAGATAGATGTAAATGAGACTTATTATAAGAGATTAGCTCACACAATTATGGAGGCTGACAAGTCCCAGTCTGCTGTCCGTGAAGGTCTGAGAAAACCAGTGGTGTAGCTCAAAATCCTGAGAGCCAGAGAGCCAGTGGTAAATGTTTCAGTCCAGGTCTGGAGGCCTGAGGGCCAGGAGCACTGAGGGCAGAAGATGGACTTCCCAGTTCAAGCAGTCAGACAGAGTGAGTCCACCCTTCCTCCACTTTTGTCCTGTGTGGATCCCCAACAGATTAGATGTTGTCCACCCACATTGGGGAGGGTCATCTGCTTGACTCTGTCCATCACTCAAACACTAATCTCTTTCAAAAGCACCCTCCAAGACACCACAAAAAATAACACTTAGTAAGATACCTGGGCATCCAATGGCCCAGTCAAGTTGACACATAAAATTAATCATTACACCTTCTATAATAGGTCAGTTCCAAGACATTGATTTGGGCATACTTCTTTCTGTGGCTCTCTTGTCCCATTGCAGCCAGGAGGTCAATGGCTAAAGCAGTCCCAGGTTTGGTCACAAGGAAGGAGATCGGGCCTCTTGCTTCATCTTTCTGGGACCTCCTACTCTCTCTCTCCTATTTCCTCCTTCCACCTAGCCAACGCAATAAAGAAGGTCAAAGCTTCTTGTATTTGGTAGGGAGACTGGCTGCATCACTTTCCACTCCTCTCTCCCTAATGCACTTTGGTTCTTTCCTTATTTGGGTCCCCTGGCCTGCTGGGTGGCCGTCCTGTGTACAGAGCAAGCCAAGGTCTTGGGTTTGCTGAGATAGACCATATTCCCTAGTCCTGGCCACCAGAACTCGATGCCCTACACATTGGAAGCCAACTATGAACAACAGAAATAAGGGACTTGGTTTTCTTGAACCCTGTCTCTATCTCTAATGGCATTCACCAGGGGAAGGTGGCTGCAGTCCAGGGTGGGATTCAGGGAATGTCTGCTGCCCTGGTCATTCCTGGTCCCTGCCCATCCTAATAATACTCAACCCTAATAATTCTTCTGGAAACCCTCACAAACACACCCAGAAATAATAGTTAACAAGATCAAGGTGTAAATGACTTATAGGAGATCCTTCCTGAGCTTTGTCACCAGGAAGGGACCAAATGGAACAAACGATAGGAACAAATTAAGCACCTAAAGGACACAGAGACCTCCAATTCTTGAATTCCAGTCATGGAAACAAGCACATGGTGGTCTGAACGCAAACCATGGTGGTCCGAACAGAAGGGACCAGGAGTGCAGTGACGAATGGGGGATCAGGAACTTCACAGCCAGCCCCGTTTGCTATGCACGGATCAGATCATCTTCCTTAAGTGAAACCATCTAATATTAGACTTTGTGGCCCCCCACTGATGGAGGCTTAGGTTCCTTCCACCCAAATAAAAACAGATCTTGATATAAGAATTTGAGTACAAGTAGGTTTTCTGGAAGGTGTTTCCAGGAAGCATGAGGATGGGGAAAAGGAGAAGTGAGACAGAGAAGAGAAGAAAGCCAATATGAGGTCTCCAGTTGAGCGCATCACTGCCATGGGCACTGGGGCTTAATCCCACTAGGCATCTGGGTGATTATGACGAACATGCCCCAGAGCTGTCCCCCACAAGGGCTAAGAAATTGAGGCTATTGCACCCACTCCTATCCTGGTTGTGGGCCCAGGAGCATGAATTTCTGGATGATGTTAGGAACTGTTGACATGGGCACTGGGGCATACAAAGTGCAATGACCTTGGGGCATGGGTGAGTTCTGGCAGTGTTTGCTTCACTAGCTATGTCTCCATCTGGGTGATCTTTTCTTCAAATTTGTGATCGCTTCTCCTCACAGAGATGTCATTTTTAAAAAATTGTTCCGGCCTAGAGCTTGGGGTATAATCACTGAAAGTAGGATAGTCTTCTCTTCCTAGATCCTTTCAGATGCTCATGAGTGAGAGATGAGATGTTTAGGATCTCTCTACATGAGACGTTTTGTCATCAAAGAGGCAAATGTGTGCTGGAGATGTTCTACGATGCTGGTTTCTGCTTGCTTCTCTCATCGGTGGTGGATCCCTCTAGGCCTGGGCCTAAGAGGCTTTGTGAGACAAACTAGGGGATGTATCCAAGCAGGCAAGGAAACTGTTAAGTACTCATATTCCTTTTTCCTACGAGAGTATGGATTTTAAAATGACTCTCAGTAGGGAGAGCCAGCAAATGGTGCAGAGGTTAAGACAGCTGGATTCCCACATGGCTGACTACGCAGTTTGAGTCCCTGGCCCAGAGGCTTGAAAAACATGCCAGATGCATGTGTATGCATGCTTATAATCCTGAGAGGAGAAGGGAGGAGAAGGGATTGCAATGTGACCATCCCCCCAGGGAGTGATTTCTCCTTTCTCTTTCTCTCTCTGGAAAGCCCATGTGCCCTCCAGCAAACTTAAAAAAAAAAAATACATTTTTTTAAAAAAATCAATAATGAAAGTGGTCATATAGCTAGTCAAGTATATTTAAGCTGCGGTGACCTTGAGAATGTTTTTGCTCATTGATTTTGTCCACTTTCTTGCATTAAGAAAGAGAAGACAAGCTTATTTATGCGCTACATTACACCTGGCTGTATAGTACAGAGAAGCACGAGTGCATGTGTGCGTGTGTGCGTGTGTGTGTGAGATGCATAATTTAGAAAGACATGAGAGTTAACAAAGATAAAAAGGGCAGGCCTGAAATATGAGGGGACTACAAGTTCATGGAGAAATCAATTAAATTAAAATACAAGTTTGTTTTGGTGTAAAACAATTAGAAATTCATACATAGTTCTTTTGTTTTGTTCTGTTGTGTTTTGTTTTGTTGTGGTTTTTGTTTTGTTTTGTTTTGTTAATGCATGTCCCCAGAGTGGGACAGCTCTGGGGGGGCATGCATAGTCTTTTTAAAATGTACATTTTCTACAAATTTTTTGAAGATTGTACATATGTCATAGACAAATTGAATGCGTAATAATGCCAAATAATAGGGCGAGTTAAATTTGTATCAAAGGCCCAGCAGATGGCGTGGTGGTTAAAGATGCTGGACTCCCACATAGCTGACTGTGGTTCAAGTCTTGGACCTGGCAGATTGCTTTCTCACTCTCTCTCTCTCTCTCTTCCTTTTCCTGGACAAATTAAATAATAATAATAATAAAATTAAATAAAGGCAATTCTTTTAAAAAATGTGTATCGGAGCTGGCAGGTGGTGTGGTGGTTAAGTGCACTAGACTCCCACATGGTTGACTGAGGTTCAAGTCCTGGACCTGGTGGCTTGCTTTCTCACTTGCCCTTTCTCTCTCACTCCGTCTCTCTCTGATCAAATGAAAATAAATAAATGAATAAAGTTCATAAAATTTTTTTTAAAAAATGTGTATCAAAACCAAACATGAATTCTGATCTTCATCCCTGTTAACTAAAATAAAAAACTTTTCACCAATGAACGCTTTGATGGAATTTTAATGGAAAAAATAGAGATGAAACCATAAATAATTTTCAGTTTTCATATCAAAATATAAATTGAGTGCTATATTACAAAGATGTATTCTACAGAATATCATTTGAATGCCAAGTCCCCTAAGAGTATGGAAGAAGGTGATCATCTAAAGGTTTGTGGGGGGAGGTTATTTCCTCTGGAGCACTTGGCCTAGATAAGGTTGATTTCTGCCTTCTGTGACTAGGAGTTCAAATAAGACTTTTCTGAACTTTATAACCTTATTTCGAAGAAAATCATTTTAAGAGCAAGGGATAAATTTCAATTAACTGAGATGACAGAAAATAATCTGCTAAGCGAATATATCAGGCAGTCGGAAGCCTTCATACCTTTCAAAAAGGAAATAACCTATTTCTTGCCTTGTTATCTAATGACACAGGAGTTTCTTTCTCTTGAAGCTGTTACGAATCTACCTAATGAGGCCTAAACACTGTTGCCAAGCAATTAGTTTTTATTGTGTCCCTGATTTCCTTCATTTCCGCAGTTGCTGATAATCATTAGCCAATACTCTCTCATCTAAGAATGCACAAGCACGCACGCGCATACTCACACGTGCATGCACACATGAGCGCACGTACTCCAGCCCGCTGAGAAACGAAACAGCTCCAGCCCGTGCTGTGAGAAGATGGTTTCCATTTACAAACGTGCACATTTCTTCTTGTGTTAAGTTTATTTTGTTTATTTACTTTCACGAGAGAGACAGAGACAAAGATGGAAACAGAGCGATAGGAACCCTTGACAGGCTCTCACCACGCATGATCCTCCCGTCTGCACCCTCTAGCTAGTCAGGACCACGGGCACAACCCACCAGGGGCTCTGCATGTTCAGGTCCACCTAGGATCTGAACCTGGGACCTCCCCTGTGGTTCTTGCATCATGCAGTGGCTCCCTCCCACTTGTGCGACTGAGGCTGGGCCCTCCAAACTTGTGCAGTTCCGCATTTCATGTTAGCCAAGGTATCTGTGCCGATCCACACTCATTTGCTATTCTGTGGATGCTATTTATTTCATAGGTATAGGAAAACGGCACGATGCCCAGGCACACACATACAGTGGACTGTATTTCCCAAAGGTGGCCATTTCATTACTATCTTCTAGAACCTGGCCACCCCTGCCAACAAGTGGAGCCTAACTCATAAGCCCTTGGATCTGGGCTGTCTTGTGACCCACCCATAGTCACAAGAATCCAGCAGCCATGACTTCTCAAGGCAGAATCATAAAATACAATGTGGCTTCTGTCTTCACAGCTGGAATACCTGCTCCCTACTCTTAGAAATGTCGGCTGTCGGCCAGATGGTGGCATGGAAGCTGAGGCTGCCGGATTCCACATGGGATATACAATTGGAGTCCCAGATCTGGAGGCTCGAAGGACGCCAGGTGCTTGGGCATGAGTGCCCAAGATCCCCAGAGGAGCATGAGGAGAAAGAATTGCAACGTGGCCATCCCCCTTGAGAGGAGCTTTTTCACTTTCCCCTTCTCTGTCTCTATCTCATGAGTGCACACACTCTATAGTTCTATTTTTTATTCAAAATAGAATGGACTTAAGCTGCCAGGTTAGCAGCCCAATGGCCTAGAGGCCACCATTTTGTAAAAACATCCAAATGAGCTCAGGCAGACAGCCACGTGATGAGAGAGAGGCTCCACCATCTCCAGCTGCTCTAGCCATCGCTGCCCCAGCCATCAGCTGATGGCAGCCACATGAAAAAAAATGGCCCAGCTCAGCCTCCCTGAATCCCTGGCCCACGGAAGTCACCAGCAGTAATGGAGTGGTAGTTAGAGATTAGGTCGGTACATTTTGACACGACACGGCACAGCAATGCATACCCAGAACTCTACGTCCTAAGTGCTAGAGGGTGGCCGGGCTCTTTCTAGATGCACATTCTTTCCCTTAACACGTAGAGCAGGCACCGCTGCCCCTATCCACCTCCTCTTGGCTTCCATCATTCCCCTCTTACTGAAAACTACTATCACTCCCTGCAGGGTGTCTTTCCTGGCTCAGCCCATGCCGTCAGTGAGGGGAAGGCCGGAAGTTCCAGGGAATTACTGTCTCCAATAACTGCCCTTAATTCATGGACAATGGAAGTTTCTGGATAAATAGCCCAACTCTCACCCATCAGATGGGAAAACTCCCAAGCACGTTCTACATCATCTCAAGAGGCACTGCGCCATCAAGTCCGGTGTGCACAGTAGTAGCCTGCCTGCCCTCTCCCACCTCCCCTCCCCTCCACCCTACCCGTGCTTCCTGGCATTACCTCCCAGCACTTATTACAAATTCTCATCTCATGGACTGCTTCCAAGGGAACCGAGACTAAGATTGTGGGGAATCGGGCTGAAGAGCAATGGGGTCACCTGAGACCCCAGCTCTTCCACTGCTGCATCAGATCACAGGATGAGTCTGGGATGCTGAACTGGGGCCTGTGGCTGGGCCCCATCGGATACTAGATTAGGGAGGGAGATGGGTCTTTACTCACTTGCATTTATCAGGTGCCGGATGTGCACATGAATATC
The DNA here is from genome assembly GCF_000334495.1 of Tupaia belangeri chinensis. Lineage (NCBI taxonomy): Eukaryota > Metazoa > Chordata > Mammalia > Scandentia > Tupaiidae > Tupaia > Tupaia belangeri. The sequence goes on along the minus strand of NW_006202562.1, from coordinate 4,869,913 downwards.
ACATGAATTCGCAAATAATGTTCGTGTCCCAGATGGATGATTTTGTCCCATACCAGCTTTTGCTATTCTTGCTCCAAATTTTGAAATATATTTAAGTTTACCTACTTAAATATAACATGTTATGGGAGGGTTAGTAGTTGAGTGTGGTGGTTAAGGCACTAGACACCCACCATGGCTGATCATGGTTTGAGTCCCAAACCTGGCTGCTTGCTTTCTCATTTCCTCTTTCTCTTTCTCTTTTTCTCTCCCTTTCTGTCTCACCCTGGTGAGTGCATATGTCCTATAGCAAATTTTACATTTTAAAATAATAATAAATAAAATTAAGTCAATATTTTTTTAATAAAGAACATATCATGTATTAACCCTATGCCCAGAGCTCTGATAGGCAGTGTCACAAATGCAGGAGAGAAAGCAAAGCCCAGTGTCACAGCCCTGAAGAGAAGCCAGTCTTACCCACAGCAAAAGCATAGACCCTGGAGTGAGAAGCTTGCAGAGTAGACATCTCCACACTGGGTTGTAATGTCAGGGTGGTGACATCACACGACTCTCTATTCCTAAGGCATCACCATCGTTGGTGGAAGAGAACTCCACCAGCCCAGCCTGTGGGAACAGAGGTATTTGCTGGGCACCTCACTGAAGACACGCCCGCATGGTAATTACCATTCATGAGTGCCTCCTCCAGGGCAGGAGTGTTCAGGGGCTTTTTATATGCAAGGCGGTGGCACTTTATGCAAAGGGCACTGTTCCTGAAGAAATCGCATAATGCAAAGCCTTCATGAGTCCGCACCCAGCCAAGGAGGAGGCGAGCATATTGGATTGCTAGTCATGTGGCAACAGTGCAAACCCAAACCCGGACACAATTCTTTCGACCTTCAGCTTTGAAATGATATGATTCTGGCTTCATTTCTACTTCAGGGAGGCTCGCATTATTTCAGATTTGGAGCAACAATATAAAACAACTAATATTTTATGTTATACTATAATAAGCGCTCACGAAAAGGTGCCATTTTGATGTAATTGTTACCATTTTTATTTTTATCTTAATAACTAAGAGTTCATATTTATTAAATAATACTAATGGTAATTTAACTATATGAGAGAACTTCAAAGAGTTTGTGAGAAAATGGAATTAAAATTCGAGTTTATTGTGGTGTAAAAATGTTGCAATCCATGCATGGTTCTTTCATAATACAGATTTTCTGTGATGATGCCTTGTATAATAATTAATAAAGAGTTTCATGGAGGGGGGTGTTTGTTTTGGTTTGGTTTGGTTTTTTAGCTTTTGCAATACTGCACCTGCACTTGCCAGAGAGAAACAGAGGGGAAAGTGAGAAATCACCCCTCGAGGCAGGATAACCATGCTAATCTCTTCTCCTCCGTTCTCCTCCTGGGATTTTGGGCACACATGTACCCATACCTGGCGTGATTTTCAAACCGCCAGGTCCAAGACTTGAACTACAATCAGCCATGTGGGAATCTAGGACCTTAACCACCACGTCCCCTGCTGGCCTCAGTTTTGCTTGATCTTGAACTTTGCTGTTACAGATCAGATTCCCCAGGAGGCAGAGGCCAAGGTGAAGATTTGTGCCTGGGAAGCCTTTTAGGGAGAGCTGTGTGTCAACATCTGTGAGGGTGTAAAAGCAGGAAAGCTAAACTAGGATGTGGTCACAAGCCTAAGGTGAGCTCACAGGGACCTCGGAGCTAGGACGGACCTGCAGAGTGGTCCCGCATTGGAGCAAGGTGAGAGAGAGGACTTGACACTGATCAACTGCTAAATGTGGACTGCCTCCAGGAGTGGCCGGTGGCCTTGGGCAGTGGCTCTCTTCAACAATGGGCAACCACAGAAAGGGGAGACTCAGTTATGACTACCAACCTGAATACCCCGTTCCCTGGGGCAGTGAGTGCTTCGGTCCTAAAGAAGGGGAAGATCTGAATGGTGACCAGATCCTTCACTACTTTCAAATAAAGGGGCTAGGACAACATGTACACTCGGGGTACAGCTTCCTTCTCTCAGCAGGGTACACAGATTTCTCCATACCATGACAGGTAACAATTATTCATTCTTTTTTTCTTTTTTTTTTTTAAGATTTTTGCCGTAGAGCACATGCACTCACCAGAGTGAGAGAGAGAGAGAGATGATAGAGGAAAAGTGAGAAATTACCCACTGGGGAGGATGGCCATTCCTCAATACCTTCTCCTTCATTCTCCTCCTGGGATTCTGGGCATACATGCACATGTGCCCAGCATGATTTTCAAGACACGGGCTCTGGGATTCGAACTATAGTCAGCCATGTGGGAGCCTAGCGCCTAAACCACTACACCACCTGCTGCCCCCATTTATTCTTTTTTTTATCATGGAGTAAGATTCCAATGACTTGTACTGCACAGTTTATTTACCCACTCCACTGCTGACGAGTACATGGCTATCACAAATAAAGCTGCTATGCAGATTCTCTTTTTTAAAGACTTTATTGAGAAATAGTTCACAATCTTTTTAAAAAAGAATTATTTAACTTTATTTATTCATTCATTTATTTTCACTTGACCAAAGAGAGAGAGAGAGAGAGTGAGAAATCAAGCCACCAGGTCTGAGACTCGAACCATAGTCAGCCATGTGGGAGTGTCCAACGCCTTAACCACCACGCCACCTGCTAGTCCCAAGATATAGTTCACATTCTATACAATTCACCCATTTGAGGTGTACACATGCAATGGTTTTCAGTATATTCATAGATATGTACAACCACCACCACAGTCTATTTGAGAGTTTTCCTCATTTCAATAGGAAACCCTTGTATTGTAACTTACTCCCACAAAATGTTTTCAAGACTTTTTGATCAACAAGTTTCTTAGAGGTGGTGATTTCTGAGAATCTGATTCAGAATCTTCCAAGAAAAGAATCTTAGGTTGCCTTAGGAAGTCACCTTGGGCAGCATACAAGGGGTCTTCAGAAAGCTCATGGAAAATACATACTATGAAAAAACTATTCATGGATTTCAAAAATTCTTTGTACCAAAATAAATTTATACTGTAATTCCATTTTCCCAAGAACCTTTTGAAATCCTCTCACGAACATCTTCCTCAGAAGATGAAACTAGAGAAGAGGCCACAGCTGGCAATACAACTGGTGATATTCCATTGGCCAAGACTGTTAAATTTAAAGAATCTTTGGGCCATTCAGAGAAGTGGCTTCTAAGAAGAAGTAACCAGTGCTCCCTCTCGAAGGACCAATCAGCAAAAAGCTCTCCTCCCTCTATTCATCCAGCCCCATACCTCAGCTCAGGGTCTGTTGGACAGGGCCAGGCAGGGTTGGCTTTCGGCCTTCATTGGCCACTCTCCTGAGCAAGCACCCTGGGTATGCACACAGGAGCTTGCCAGAGATTTCCTTCCATGTATGATGTGCTGGTTGTCAACGAGAGATGAGAAGTACATTAAAATGACCCATACCTCAGCTCAGGGTCTGTTGGACAGGGCCAGGCAGGGTTGGCTTTCGGCCTTCATTGGCCACTCTCCTGAGCAAGCACCCTGGGTATGCACACAGGAGCTTGCCAGAGATTTCCTTCCATGTATGATGTGTCAACGAGAGATGAGAAGTACGTTAAAATGAGGGTGGACATTGTAAACAAGCCTGAGCACTGGGGTGGAGTCTACAGACTTAGCTGGTTGTTTTGCCCACTGCTTCTCTGACCTGCCCTTGGCATCTTCAGCCAGGCTGTTTGACTTCACGTTGGTTTCCCGCAAAGCAGAGCCTGAGATAAGGATTGGAGTTCAAGCAGCTTGTTTGGGAACTGATCCCAGGAAGCCTCATGAAGAAGGGGTGAGTCAGGGCCAGCAGATGACATGGTGGTTATAGCACTGGACTCCCACATGGCAGTTCAAGTCCCAGACCCAGAGGCTTGAAACTCATGTTGGGTATACTTGCATGTGTGCCCAGGATCCCAGGAGGAGAGGGGAGGAGAAAGGATTATGGCATGGCTATCCCCCTGGGGGGGTGATTTCTCACTTTCTCTCTGACTATCTCTGTCTCTCTCTTCCGGGTGAGTACACACACCCTAAAGCAAAAAACCTGTTTAAAAAAAAAAAAAGCATCAGTGATGAGTCAGGGAGGAAGGATCTGGGGTGCATCTGTGAGCCGGTGAGCGAGCACTTTGGACTCAGTCTCTCCGGACCCTCCAAGAGTCAGTGGGGAAGTGTCCTTTCAAGAGACAAAGACTCTGGGATGTTTTTGCACCAGTTCCCATCCTCATTCAATGAGGATCACTCCTCAGGTGTAAACTCCCTGGCCATTCTAGTCTGCCCCATGTGTGTTCACAACATGAGACCACACCCTCAGACAGCGAGACACAGGAAGCTGTAACCAATGAGGGAGCTGCCTGCTGGCCACCTCTGGGCTATGGGAATATGGGCATCTGCCACCTTCACTAAACTCAGAATTAAGATTTCCCCCTGCACATGACGGGCCCACTGACTAAACCTCTCCGATTATAACAGCCCAGCCACTAGGACCCTGACCACAATCAATGTCCCCTCCTAGGCACCCCTCCCCCCCCACCCAGAGGTTGGGAAGTGATGGAGAGAGTGGGAAAATGATGAAAAAATGCAAAAGACCACAGCCGGCAGCAGACAACACTGCTTGAATGAGCTGCTTGTTCTCAAACAGAGAAGGAACTTTATTTGAATAGTTAATCCTCACGTGTTGCAACAGCCAGAGATTACCCCGCGAAGATTATCATTGCCCGGAGTGCTGCAGACCAGGGAAATCTTCATGTTCCTCTTTTCTGTTTAAACACCAGATCCTGCGGTCAGGCCACGATGTCTGAAAGCAAATCGTGAGCTCCGTCTGCCAGCTGGGGGCATGCTGAGACAAAGGAAAGCTCGCTGGCCTGGCGGAGCTCCCTGGCTGGAAGACTCTTCATCCAGTCTGATTTTAACACGTTCTTCCCCGTGTCAAGTAGATACCCCTCCATTCTTGAAGATGCTTCAACCAAAAGATCTCCCCTGCTCGTTTATTCAGAGTTTTACATTTAGCCATCGTTCATCTGTAGTGTAAACTTAGGCGGGCAGAAGGCAAATTCTCCCAGAAGGTCCATGTAAGTTCTAGACCAGTAGGTGCTACCCTGGAGGGGTGTGGATGAGCCCTCTGTGACTGCCAGGTGGGCTCTCTTAGAGACAAGCAGAATTTGGGGACCAAGAGCCATCCATGGTGTCTTGACTCATTCTGAAACAAACCCCTTACAATTTTTTACCATCTATAAAATGTCTTTTTCTTTTCTTTTTTTTAAGTTTATTTATTTATTTCTTCCATGAGAAAGAAAGAGAGAGAGATACACCCCAAACAGGGACTTTGCACCACAAAGTACCCCCAGACTCGGCCAGCTGGAATCATGGGCATGCGGGCATATGCCAGGTGTGCTGAGGGAGGCTCTGGGATGCAAACCAGGGGCCTTCCTGTGGGGATCTAGTTGCATTACCACTGTGCTACCACCTGCCCACTATCCAAAAACTTCTTGAATGAGTTTTTTTCTCTTAGTCTGGTAAAACAAAACAAAACAAAACAAAAGCACCTCTAGGAGCAATCCAATGCTGTTGTATTTTAGGGTGAGGAAAGATAAATAAGCTGAGTCTCCATTCAGAAAAGGCTGGGGTATTTTTCTTGAAGCATTATTGAATTTTATTCATTATAATTATTATTTTAAAATTTGCTACAGGGCATGCATGCTTACTAGAGAGAGAGAGAGAGAGAGAGAGAAAGAACGTGAGAAAGCAAGCTGCCAAGTGCAAGACTCAAACCACTGTTGGCCCTGTGGGAGTCCAACACCTTAACCACCACACCACCTGCTAGCCTCATTTTTTTCCCTTAGTTCTTGCTATAGGGATGATGTGCTCGCCAGAGAGAGGGAGAATGAGAATGCACCCTCCAGGGGGAATGGCCACATAGCAATCTCCTCTCCATTCTCCTTTCAGGATTCTGGGCACATATGCACATGTGTGTGTTTTTAAGCCACTGGTCTGGGACTCAAACCACAGCGTATGGGATCCAGTCACCTTAACCTCCACACCACCAGCTGGCCCAAGGTTGGAGTCTTTTTTGCGAAGCCTTCCACGAACACATTTCAAAGTCCACTTAAAATTCTAAATGAATACCCTGAGAAAAATAGCCAGGATTCTCATAGTTAACCAACTGTTTGCTCATGTCTACACAATTAATATGTATTCTAAAACCGAGATTTAATTTTCCTAACATGCAAAGCCAGTGCTTCAGCTGGGATTCCAGTTGCCTATTAGAAAATTGCAGTTATAAAAGGAAGCCCCCTTGAGACAACATTAAGTAAAATTGGTCAAATACAAAGAAAGATACCATAATTTTCAAGGTCACAATGAGTTTTTTAATAATTGAGAAAATGTTTTAAAAGATGCTTATAAAGGAACACAATAATAAGACAAACATTTCAGGACCAGCAATTAACATAATGGCTATGTTGCTGGACTCCCATGTAGTCAACTGCGGTTCAAGTCCCAGACCAGGTGGCTTAAACTCACACTGGGTGTGTGTGCGTGCGTGCCCAAGATCCCAACAGGAGAATGGAGGAGAAGGGATTGCAGTGTGGCCATCCCCCTAGGGGATGATTTCTTGCTTTCTGTCTCTCTGTCTCCCTCTGTCTTTCTGGCGTAGCAAAAACCCCTCCAAAAAACATAAATAAATAAGACAAACGTTGACACCTTTTAAACAAGTTTCTGTGTTTACTTCATCCAGAAGCAAAACCTTCAATTAATTTATGCATGCATTCGCTCATTCATTCAATGAATATTATTATTTTTTTAATTGTCGGAGGACACACATGCCCACTGGAGAGAAAGAGAGGGGGAAAAAAACACCATCCCCAGCTGAGCATGGTCATGCCACAATCCTCTTTCTTTCATTTCTCCATCCCATCAGGATTTGTGGCATGTATGCACAATCATCTGGCATGTTTATCAAGCCCCTAGGGACAGGATTCAAACAACTGCCTACATACCACACCCGATGACTGCACTATGGGCTCAGCCCTGTCCATTGTTTTTCAGAAATCCAAACTAAAAAAAAAAAAAAGATTTTTAACAGTGAAAAATCATAAAGATCAAAATCAAAGTTGCTGAAGTTGGGTTTTAAAGGAGCAAGAAAGTTCATGTGTTTCCAGGCGTTGAAAGCCACCTGTTCCTCGCCTCCTGCCCGGGTGTCATTTCCAGAACTGACACCTAGCCTCTCTCATCTATACAGCAGGTAAATGGTACTTACCTGATGGGTTGCTGGACGATATGTGAGCAAAGGGCTTAGTCTGGCAGCACCCAAGATGACCATGTAACAAACGTGACCTGCTGGGGTCCAGCCAGTGGGACAGCAGTAACTTAACACTCCACAATTCCAGACCCCAAGGGGAGGTTCCAGATTTGAGTTTCAGGATCTCCCTGTGCATGCACACACATGTGTGACCTGGGAGTGAGGCTGAGGCTGGCGTGGACGATGGCATGAAAATCCTGCTGGCGGTGACTGCTTCTCTCTCTCCCCACTCTCTCTCTCAGAAGAAGACAGAAACTTTTTTAAAAGATGTGAGCCAGACCAGCAGGTGGCATGGAAGTTGAGGCGACTGGATCCCACATGGCCGACTTTACAGTCTGAGTCCCTGATCTGGTACGTTCCCAAAGTCCTGAGAAAAGAATGGAGGAGAAGGGATTATGGCGAGGAGAAGGAATTATGGCGAGGATATTGGCCCAAGGGGTGATTTCTCACTTTCTCTTTCACTCTCTGGCTCTCTCTGGTGAGTGCATGTGCCCTATAACAAGAAAAAAAAAATGCAAGCTGCTATTATAGTAGCAGGGATCTCACATAACGCAGTGCTTGGCACTAGAAGGTGGCCCTATAAATATAACTTTTATTGCTACACAGAGACACACACTCACAACCTTAAGCCAGGGTCTTCAAAGCAAATAAGAAAGAAAATATTAGGAATTCTATTTGGGAATTTTTTATGTAAAAATGGTAAAGCAATAAAGCTTCACAGATCTATGTTATGCAATTGACATTTGAGCACTTCTTGAGTCTCTATGGCAAAGCCTTGCAATGGTTGGAAACTGGGCATGTGGGAATCCTATCACCCCCAAACTGATAGTGGTACATCCACCAGTGCCTTTCTAGCTGTTTAGTAAAGAGCACTTTAATGAGGTGCCTCATTAAAGCAGATTATGTAAATCGAGCTGTAACTATTGGGGAAAGTCATGAGGCATTTTTACATAGAAAACCACAGAAAAATACATCATGATTTTCCCAACAACCTAATAAATTAACTCATCACATTTGGAAAAGTAACTCTAAAATAATCTAACCAAGATATCATGGATTGAAAATAATCCAAATAGCATAAGTACAAAGGAAGGAAAAACTGGTAGAACTGACCCTTCCATTTCCACTACCTCCCATTGGCTTAAAAAGTAAAAAAAAAAATATATATATATATATATTATATATATATATAATGATGTGGGCCAGAAGGAGGCACAGCGCTAACATAACTGGACCCACATTGGAAGGTCCTGAGTTTGTGTCCCAAGGCCTCCCTCTACGCACTGAGATGTCTGCATGCCTGTAATCTGGGCTGGCTGAGGCTGGTAGGGGACCACGGCATAAGGAGCCTGTATGCCTCTCTCTCTCTCTCTCTATCATGGAAGAAATAATTAAACTAAAAGAAAATTATAGTTATCTGGTTAATATGAAATGAATTCATCCAAAAATATTGAATTTATAAGAGTGTAATGAGCATATACAGCCATTGTCGTCGACAACAGACTTCTCGTATGTTTGGTTTGAAACTATCAGGTTGTTGGAAAAGTCATGACATATTTTTTTTTATGTCTCTTACACAAAAATGCATTATAACTTTTCTGACAACCCAATATATCCCAAGGGAGTAGCCGGTCAAGGTAGTATCAGGCCATGTAGACAGTCAGCATTCAGTGCATGCGAGCTAATGTCCACACATTCTTCCAGCAATGTGTAAACTTGTGAGATACTCAGCCCAGCATTTCAGTCAGCCTACTGGAAACCATGGACATTTTTTTAAAAATTATTTTATTTAACTTTATTCATTCATTCATTTTTATTTATTTTAATTTGACCAGAGAGGGACAGAGAGAGAGAGAAAGCTGCCAGGATCGGAACCCGAACCGTGGTCAGCCATGTGGGAGTCCAGCACCCTTAACCACCACACCACCTGCTGGCCCCAATCATTGACATTTTTAAGTAGGGAACACAAAGCAAGCAGGAAAGCGATCTACAATTGGGCAAATGCTTTTCAGAGTCAGCTCATAAATATACACACCCACACACACATTGCTGATTTTTACTAGAATTGCATTGAAGTTATATATCAATTTAGAAAAAAAAAAAGCATCTTTATAATACGAAGTCTTCCAATTCATTAATATCTTTTTTCAAAGAATCATTTGATTTTATTCATTATTTTTATTGTTGTTGTTTTTCAATTCACCAGAGAGAAAGAGGAAAAGTGAGGAAGCCAGACATCAAGTCCAGAACTCAAACCACAGTCGATCCTGTAGGAGTCCAGCACCTTAACCACTATGCCACCTCCTGGCCTCAATCTGTTATCTTTTAGTAATATACAATTTTCTGTGCGCAGATCTCTTGCGCATCCCTATTATTCTTAAATATTTGCTTTTTAAGTCTATCAAAAATAATGTTGTTTTCTTAAATTTTTGCATTCTAATTATTGCTAACATATATAAATTAAACAGATTTTGCTGTGTTGCCGCTGTAGCTTGTCTTGCTAAGCCCATTTATTAATCCTAATTAGTATCGGTAGAATGCTTCAACTTTTCTATGTACCAAACGCGTGATCTGTTTTATCTCTTTTTTTTTTTCTTTCTTCCTCTCTTCTTTTTCAGTATTCATATATTTTCTTTCTTTTTCATCCCAATTTTTCCTGGTCAATGGTCACTGTTAATTGAATGTGGTACTAGAAAGCATCCCTTTTTCTTCCTAATCAGGGAAGGAAAATGTTTAAATATTTTACTGTTAACTAAGTATTTTGTTTTCTCTTGGACTTATCCAGATTCTTATTACGAGATCCGGGAAATTCTCAGCAAAGGCTCTCTACCGATCCCATGAGTCCAGGGAGACAGAACACTCAGCCAAGTCGGGCCAATCAGACTTGTACTCACAGAGAGATGGTGAGGAGAAACAGGAGCTGAGGGTGAGGGTGAGTCTCCCAGGGCCCAGGAAAACCGCTGACGATGGATGGAGTTTCCTTGTCAAGTTTCGTAGCCAAAATGATGTCATGAAATGGAACAGGCAGCTTTGACTCATCCCACCCTGTTTTGGAATACCTCGTATGAAAGAGGAATTAGCTGTGCCTTGAATTTGTATTTAATTATTTATTTATTAGAAGCCATATTAATCATCTAGGTATGTGAGATTAGGGGAAAAAGAAGTCTTCAATCATGATTTTCATTTATTTATTTATTTGTCATACGGCACGTGTGCAGAGAGAAGGAAAGTGAGCAGCTACCCCCACCCCCGGGAGGTGGCAACACCACCCTCCTTTCTCCTCCATGCTCCTCGCGGGGTTTTCAGCATGCACACACACATGCCCAGTGTGAGTTTCAAGCTGCCAGAACCCGAACTCAAACTCTGGTCCACCATGTGGGAGTCCAGCACCTTAACCACCATGCCACCTGCTGGCCCCCCTTGATCATGATTTTAATTTACTTACTTATTGATCTTTCAAATAAATAAGTTATTTCTTCTTACACTAACTTTGAAATGCTATACTTTCTCTAAGAATTTAACCATTTCATCTAAAAATTTTGTATTCAGAACTGGCAGGGGACATAGGGGTTAAGGTGCTAGACTCCCACATAGCTGACTATGGTTTGAATCCCAGACCTGGTGGCTTTCTTTCTCACTTTCCCTCTGTCTGTTTCTCTCAGGTCAAATTTAAAAAAGAATTTGAAGTACTAAATAAAATTAAGTAATTCTTTAAAAAATAGTTTTTCATTCATCAGCATTCATATATAATATATTCCTTTACTTTATTTAAATTCCTGGTGTGTTCACATGATTTACCCCTGTCGCCCTTTACTTGCTGAGGTAAGAGGTCAGCCTATCTTAACAACCTTTTCAAAGAACTAATTTGTGGCTTAAGAATGTTTATTAATGTTTTTCTCTATTTTATAAATATCTGCCCTTTAGTCATTACTTCCTTAGGACTTGCCTTGCTTTTTGAATAGCTTTGAATTGAATATTTATTTTTTATCAACATTTCTAATTTTCCAATTAATGTATTTACAAACTTAAAAAAAAAAAAAAGTCCTGGTGGGGCCAGTGAGTGCTGTAGTGGGTAAGGCACAGGATTCCCACATGGCCAACTGCAGTTCGAGTCTCAGACCAGAGGACTGAAACTCACACTGGGGGCATGTGTGTATGTGCTCAAAATCCCAAGAGAAGAATGGAAGAGAACGGATTGAAGTGTGCCCATCCCTCTGAGGAGTGATCTTACACTTTATCTCTCTCTGTCTCTCTGTCTCTCCAGGGAGTGCACATGCCCTATAGCAAAAATTTCTCCCTTAAAAAAAAAAGTCTTCGGGACCAGCAGTTAGCATAATGGCTATGTCGCTTTACTCCCATGTAGTCGACCATGGTTTAAGTTCCAGACCCAGTGGCTTAAACTCATGCCAGGCACGTGCACGTGCGTGCCCAAGATCCCGAGAGGAGAATGGAGGA
>NW_006202562.1:4836995-4858060 GCF_000334495.1 Tupaia belangeri chinensis | reverse complement strand
AACCCGAAAGAAAAAAAAAAAAAAAAAAAAAAAAAAAAAAAAAAAAAAACACAACAAACAAAGAAAAACTTTCCCCCCACCCAAAAATAAAAGTTATTATAAGTGCTGTGATTAGTTGTGAACAACAAATTTTGGAAAGTAGAGTTTCATTATCTTTCAGTTCTAAGTATTCCTTCATTTACTGATTGATTTCTTTTTAGGTACAGTGAGGCAGTGATCTGCAGTACTGGAAGCCACATGCCAGCTCCAGGTTCAGATCTCAAGGTGACCTGGAATGCGCAGGGCGCACCCAAGACCCCAACTGACTAGAGGGCTGAGGAAGGAAATCACACGAGAGCTGACCCACCTGCTTCTAACACATGCACACACATGCTCCCTCATGAGAGAATTTTTTTTAATTTACAGGGTTTTCTTCCCCCTGTGGTTTGTTATAGGACATGGTGCGCTCGCTGGAGAAAGACATAAGGAAAAGTGGGAAATCGCGCCCTCCACCCCACCCAGGGGGCCATGGCCACACTGCAATCCCTTCTCTATTCTCCTCTTGGGATTTGAGGCATGCACCTACACACTGCCTGTGTGATTCCCAAGCCACAGGTTCCAGGACTCGAACCACTCATTTGGCCGTGTGAGACCAGTTGCTTTAACCGTGCTACCTGCCGGATAGAAATTTTTTTTTTAATTTAAAGTGTTATGTTTTAAATTTTTAAACATGTAAAATTATTTAGCTTTCATTTATTGTGCATGTCTAACTGATTCCATTATGGTAGACAAAACAGCCATGTGGAGAAAATATAGACTTTGGTTATTTGAGATGTATTGAGGTTGCCTTCATAGCTAATGTCCCATGTGTGTGAACAAAAAGAATCTCCCTCTATCTCTGTCTCTCTCTTTCAGCACTGTTTATGTCTATGAATTCAAGTTTACCCTGTACTATTTAAATTATTCTATCTCTGCTTAATTTGGGCTTTGTCTTGTTTGATTTTTTGCTGTAGGGAGCACGCCCTCGCCAGAGAGACACAGAGACAGAGAGAGACAGAAAGTGAGAATCACTCCCCAAGGCTGGGTGGTCACAGCACAATCCCTTTTCCTTCATTCTCCTCTTGGGAGTTTTGGCATGCACACACATGCACCCTGCATGTTTTTCAAGCCCCAGAGTCTGGGACTCGAACCATTCAGTTAGCCATGTGGGATCCAGCCAGCTTAACCACCACATCACTGGACTGGCTCCTCTCTGTTTATTTTGTTTGTTTAAGAATTATTTATTTTTAATTTTATTTACTTATTCATTTATTTAAAAATTTTGACCAGACACACACACACACACAGAGAGAGAGAGAGAGAGAGAGAGAGAGAAAGCAAACCACCAGGCCCAGGACTCAAACCACAGTTGACCAAGTGGGAGTGTCCAGTGCCTTAACCACTATACAACCTGCTGGTCTTTCTGCTTATTTTTAAACTAGTTGCTGTAACAGTTTTTGAAAGGACTGAAATCCTCAAAAACAACTGATGGCTTATATAATTCTCCCTATAGTTCTGGCAGTTGCTTGGTATATAAGGGTTCATAAAGTTGTGTATTTATTATAGTGGCTCTTCTGAAGTTATGTAACATTTCATTTTGTTCTTAATTTATCTTTTATTTTACTTAGCTGAATATTAAAGTTGCTATTCACCTTGCCTTTGGTTCATATTTGCCTGGTGTAGCTTTTTTTCCCTATTATTTTCAAACCTCTTTATCTTTTCATTTTAAGAGAGTCTCTTGTTTATAAAATATTATTGGATTATTTTTTAGAGTTTTTTGCTAAAAGGCATTTATGCTCATTAAATAGACAGAGAGACAGAAAGCAAGAAACCACCTCCCAGGGGGATGGCCACAGTCCCTTCTCCTCTATTCTCCTCTAGGGATTTTGGGCATGCAGGTACTCGTGCCCAGCATGAATTTCAAGCCATCAGGTCTAGGACTCTAATTGTGGTCACCCACGTGTGAGTCCAGCACCTCAACCACTACATCCCCTGCCAGATCCTATTACTGGATTTTTAAATCCAGTCTGAGAATCTCTGCTTTTAAACCATCTATATTTATTACAATCACTAATATTCTAGCAGCTACCTTCTTATTTTATATTTTATATTTAGTGTATCTTCTTTTCTTTTTCTTCTTCCAATTGAATTGATAGAATTCACTTATGATGATTTAAAATAAGGTCTCCTCATTCTTCTTTATAGCTGCATGAATGTTCTGTAATTTAATTAGTCCATGACTGAGGGCATTCAAGTCACTTCTGATTGTATTTTGATCACATCTATTTCAAACAAGAAACAACCATGCTCATATTTCTCAATTCAAGTTCATCTTGCAGGTTTGTCTTTGTGGTTGCCTTTGGCTCTGAGAATGAACAGAGTCTTTCATAGGTCCCGTCTTGGACAGGGTTCTACAGAAACAACCCTAGAGAGGAGAGTTTACTCGCTCGTGAACATGGCTGACCAGGACCTGAACCAAGAAAAACGGATGGAGAATGGGAAGTGGGACTGGGTTGGAGGCCAAGCCAAGTGCCTTATCAAGCAAATCACATGGGAGAGTGACTTCACTGAATTCAACAGGGCAGCATGGGGATAGTGCAGGCCCCTCCCAGCACGTCCAGACTAGGACACACACGCCATGTTTATAACTCGCTCTCACCTCATCTTGTTAAGGGCTGACCCTAAGGAGATAGAAATTCCAGGCACCTCCAGTGAGTCAAACTTGAAGATGTGTAAGGGCCACCTGTGGACAAAGAGACCCAGGCCAGGTCTTTGGGGAGCTAGGGAGATGAGACTCCCAGGCTGACAGGCCAGCTGCTGCAGCATCCTGGCCCTTGGCCCAGTGCTGGCTAAGGAAGGAGAATCAGGGGAAGATGCAAGGGAAAATTTCCAATTTCTTCGATTTTTAGCCCCAAAACAAATAATGGGCTTTAAAGCGAGGTGCTTCCACCAACTTTTGGCTCTATCAAATATTAGTCAAGTGACCTTACAGAAGCCAGCCCTTCACCTCTTTTATACAAAAGAGGTTTTTAACTTAGGGCACGTGCGTTTGCTGGAGAGAGACTGTGAGAAAAGGAAAGTGAGAAATCACCACCCAGCGGGAAGGCCATGCCACAATCCCTTCTCCTCCATTCTCCTCCTAGGGTCTTGGGCATGCACATATACATGTGCCTAGTGTGAATTTCAAGCCACTGGGTCTGGGACTCAAACCATGGTCAGTCATGTGGGAGTCCAAAGACATAACCATTACGCCATTGGCTGGTCCTCATCTCTTAAACTTTTGAACCCATATTTTCCTCATCTACAGCAAGGGATGATAATAGTTCTCACAGCAGAAAGCTTGGCACAGTGGCTGGCCCCTGTCATGATTTCCATGCAGCAGAACTTTCCTCAGTGTCCAGCAAGCAATACCTGAGGACTCTGAGCTGGTTCAACACTCTCTAGAAAGCACCTTACAAGGCAAGGATGCCAGTGTATTTGTTATTTATAGAAAACACATAAATGGGAGGAAATCACATAACTCACGAGCTGCTGTTTTCCTTGAGGTCTACAACCACCATATTATTTTATGAAAAACTGGACCATATTAAATTACTAAGGCCTTGGAAATTTGTAAACCTGCACAAATATCACATTGGAAACAGCCGTTTATATGCACTGTCACTTAAGGTACAGATTAGGGTTGGTATAAAAGATTTTAATTCACATAAATTCCCTGGTAAAAACTACATATGTGGGGACCAGCAGTTGGCGTAATAGCTATGTCATTGGACTCCCATGTAGTCCACCATGGTTCGAGTCCCAGACCTGGTGGCTTAAACTCACGCCAGGTGCATGTGCGTGCATGCCCAAGGTCCCGAGAAGAGAATGGAGGAGAAGGGTTGCGGCATGGCCATCCTTCCTGGAGGTAACTTCTCACTTTCTCTTTTTCTGTCTCTGTCTTTCTGGCGAGTGCACATGCTCTATAGCAAAAACCTCTTTAAAAAAAAAAAAACAACTATGTATCTAGGAGGGAACTACCTGTGTTTGCCTCACATATAAAGAGGCTACTGGAAGTCACAGTTAGTTACACCCTTTCAGGGTGGTGGGATATTGCCACAGAAGGGAAGAAGGGAAGGGTATTTCCATTAGGTTTCCCCAAAAGCATACCCTGAGGCAAAGGTTTAGGAGTTGCAGGGATGTTATTTGGAAGAAGACTCTGGGAAACATTTCCTGATGGAAATGAGATGGGGAAGGGAGAAGAGCCTGTGAAGATGACATTGATGAGCAGGTCACCACTGTGGGTAGAGGTGCTCAGGGGGTCTGGGGACTCTCTGAAAAGCTATATGGAACTCACCCTCAAAATCGTCCCAGATGGATGATGGTGCACCAGTAAAACATGATACTTTGTGAAGCTGGCCATATGGAAGGGTTCCAGGTTCCAGGTTCACATCCAGAGAGTTGAGAGGCCTCCCATGAGCGTGCCAGGCTTGTGTGTGCCCATGATCTGGGCCACTGATGCTGGATGGATCGGGGCATCGAGGCCCTGTTGAAGGTGCTCTCCCTCCCCTCTCTCTTTCCTCTCTTCTCTCTTTTTCCTCACTCCTTTCTCTCTCTTTCCTTCTCTCTGAAGAAATAAATAAGCAAATTTTTAAAACAACAACAGAAAGAATTGCCTCAACAAGAAAAGTTGACATATTTATCCACCAATTCCCATCCCCTTTGGTTGAGGCTCACCCTGGATCTGTTGAATCCTTGACACCTGTAGACTGCCCTAAACATGGGTTAGCCAAGCTCATCTTGTCCTGGATAAAGTCTCCAGGAAGAAAAGCAGCAAGATAAAGATGCTCAGGTGGCAAGTTCACAATCGGCAAGGACTGTCCACAGCAGTCACAGGGGGGACTTGCTGGCCAAGGAAACATGGCATCCACAGTATCTGCTACAAGAGTCCTGAAAATCTTGCACGACTCAGGCCACGGCGAAATGTGTTATCATGAAAATCCATTTTAGAGCAATTTTTGTTTACTACAGGAACTGGAATACCTTATAATGTATTGCTTCCAAAACTCTGTTTCATAAAATGAACCTCTAAAACTGTACTCTAATAAAGCGCTAGACAATTACAGTCATCTTTCCTCTGATAAAGAGTGA
Organism: Tupaia belangeri chinensis; assembly: GCF_000334495.1. Classification (NCBI taxonomy): domain Eukaryota; kingdom Metazoa; phylum Chordata; class Mammalia; order Scandentia; family Tupaiidae; genus Tupaia; species Tupaia belangeri. The sequence continues at coordinate 4,852,912 of NW_006202562.1, read as the reverse complement.
TTTCCTTGGGCTGCCCTTTGGCATGGTGGTTAGGGAAGCCAGAGCCCACATGGCTGACTACACAGGTCATACTCTAGCCCTGGTGAACACCCATGTGCATGCCTGCCCCAGAATCCCAACTGGGTGAAGAAATGGAGGAGAAAAGATTCTGGTCTCACCATGCCCTTACTGGGTGAAGAAATGGAGGAGAAAAGATTCTTGTCCCACCATGAGAGGTGTTTTCTTCCTCACTTTGTCTCTGCCTCTGAAAAAATAATAATAATAACGATTTTTTAATCCAGTTCTCTTTAGGCCCGTGACAAAGCCAGCATAACTAACATGCAGGCATACCTCAGAGATACTGCAGGTTCAGTTCCAGACCACCACGATAAACTGATGGTATGATAAAGCAAGTCACCTGCACTTTTTGGTTTCCCAGTCAATATAAAGGTTATATTTACATCATACTGTAGGCTAGTAAGTGTGCAGGAGCATTATGCCTTAAACACGTGTGTACTTGGGGTTGGCTCCAAGGCCTGGTGGTTAAGACAGTCATCCCACATGGCTGACTTCATGGTTCAAGTCCAGGACCTGGCAGCTTGGTTGGGTACACACTCATACTCTGGGTATATGCGAGTGTATACTCTGAATCCTGGAGGGAGAGAGAGAGAGAGAGAGAGATGGAAGAAAAAGGTATGCAGCGTGACCATTCCCCATGGTGGGGGGTGCTTTCTCCTTTTCTTTTCTCTCTCTGGTGAGCATAATCACCTCTAGCACATGCATACATGAAAGCACATCCCTTCATCTTAAAATGCTTTCTTGCTAACCAACGCTGACGACCACCTGAGCCTTTAGTGGCCCACGACCTTTCTGCGCTAGAGATGAGCTCTACGTTGATGGCGGCTGACACTATTTGGTGGTCGGTAAAGGCTGGGGTGGCTGAGGCAGTTTCTCAATATAAGGCAGCGGTGAAGTCTGTGGTCAATGGGCTTTTCTTTCATGGAAGATTTCTGAGGTATGCAATGCTCTTTGATTTTGCCACAGTAGAACTTAGAACATCATGGGAGTCAATCCTCTCAAAGCCCGTCACTGCTTTATCAATCAAGGTCGAAGTATTCTAAATCCTTCGCTGTCGTTTCAGCAGCTCATAGCATCTTCACCAGCAGTAGAGTCTATTCCAAGAAAAAGCTTTCTTTGTTCATCCGTAAGCAACTCCTCATCTATTTATTTCATCATTAGATTGCAACAATTCGGTCTTATCGTCAGGCCCTACTTTTGTGTTTTCTTTTATACATTTAATCACTGTACATCTTTTGTTTTAAATATTTTATGTATTATTATTATTGTTATTTAATTTGCTATACAGCATGTGCACTCTCCAAAGAGAGACAGAGAGAAGGGAAGAAAGTGAGAAAGACAGCCACTAGGTCCAGGACTCGAACCACAGTCAGCCCTGCAGGAATCTGGTGCCTCAAGCACCATGCCACCTCCTGACTCCCAGGCTCTGCTTCTACTTCTAGCTGTCTTGCTGGTGCCACCACATCTGCAATCGCTTCCTCCACTGAAGTCTTGAACCCCCTCAAAGTCATCCAGGAAGGTTGGAATCAACTTCTTGCAGGCTCCTGCTGCTCTCCGTATGTTGGCCTCCATCTGGGACTCACCTGTGCTAACAGCATCTAGAACGGTAAATCCTTTCCAAAAGGTTTTCCATTGACTTGACCCAGATTCATCAGAGGAATCACTATCTATGCAGATTTTGCCTTGCAGCATGTATTTACTAAACAAAGACTTGAAAATTGGGATGACGCCTTGGTCCATGGGCTGCAGGACGGATGTGTTAGCAGGTGTGAAACCTGCAGTCTCCTCGTACATCTCCTTCTGAGCTCCTGGGTGACGAGCATTGTCACTGAGCAGTGATATCTTGAAAGAATCTTTTTTTCTGAGAAGTATTATCTCAACTGCAAGCTTAAAATATTCACTACACCAGGGCCAGCAGGTAGTGTATGTCCCAGACTCAGCGGCTTGAAAATCATGCCAAGCACATGTGTATGTGTGCCCAATATCCTAGGAGAATGGAGAAGAAGGGATTGTGGCATGGCCATCCCCCCAGGTGTGTGTAGGGGTGGTGGTGGAGAGGGTCTCTCTGGTGAGTAACTAACCTTATGGCAAAAACCTAAAAAAAAAAAAAAAATTGACGAAAGCATGCTGTAAACTGATGTGCTGTCATGCAGGTTTTGTTGTTCCATGTCAAGCACAGGTGGAGAAGATGTGGCATAATTCTTAAGGGCCCTAGGATTTTTGCAATGAGTGAGCACTGGGTTCTACCTAAAGTCCCCGTCTGCATTAGCCCCTCACAAGAGAGTCAGCCCGTCCTTTGAAGCTTTGTCCTGTCCCAGGCTTTGACTTCTCTCTAGCTATGACAGTCTTAGATGGTGTCTTCTTCCAATCCAGGACTGATTCATCCCCCATGAAAATCTTCCGAGCAGTGTATCCACCTGCATCAGTGAGGACCCTGACTGATCAGGATGCTCAGCTGCAGCTTCCACACCAGCACTCGCCTCTCCGTACACTTTTTATGTTATGGAGATGGCCTCTTTCCTTAAACCTCTGCTAGCTTTGGTCCATTTCTCGTGCAGCTTCAGTCACGGTGGAATTAAAGGGAATAAGGGCTTTCCTCTGAATTAGGTTTTGGCTTAAGGGAATGTTGTGGCTGGCTCCTCTCCAAGCCACTAAAGCTTCCTCCATAGGAGTCAGCAGGTGGTGTGTGGGGTTAAGGCACTGGATTCCCACATGGCCAACCACAGTTCAAGTCCCTGACCCAGAGAATTGAAAATCACTCTGGGGCAGAGGCCACCAGGTGATGTGGTTGAGGTGCTAGATTCCCATATGGCCACCTACAGTTCAAGGCCCAGACCTGCAGCTTGAAAAATCACAACAACTAACTAACTAAATAAATGCTTTAAAAAAAAAAAAAAAAAAAGAAAGAAAAGAAAAGAAAAAAAAATCACTCTAAGCACATGTGCATGTGTGCCCAAATCCCAGGATTACAGCATGGCCATCTCCCCCGGGGAATGATTTTTCACTTCCACTCTCTGTCATGCTCCATTTCTCTCCAGCAACTGCATACACCCTGTAGCAAAAACCTAAAAATAATTAAATTCCTCCACATCTGCAATAGGGCTGTTCTGCTTTCTTATCATTCATGTGCTCATTGGAGAAGCACTTTTTCTTAATTCTATTTTATTATTATTATTTTAAAAAATTTGATCACTATACATTGTTTGGCTTGTAAAGAGAATTTACCCAATGTGAAATACACCTCAGACCAGTCCAGTTGAGAATACTGTATACATTATCATCCACAGGTAATAAACCATTTCTGTGTCCCACAAATGGCCCATCTCTCCATTTTTCCTCCCTGATTTCCTTCCCTATGCTCTTCCCCCCTCCCACTCTCCTTCCACACTGTCTCCAGTGTCCATAACTATTTTCACTGCTTTTATGTCCTCAGATCTTTCCGTCTCTACCATAGAGTGTGGACAGTTGGTATATATTAAGTGGAGACATACAATGTCTCTCTTTCAGAGGAGCACTTTCAATTTCCTCTGAGAACTTTTTTTTTAAATAGAATTATTTACTTATTTATTTATCATTATTTTTCAATTTGACCAGAGAGAGACAGAGTGGGAGCGAGAGAGCAAGAAAGTAAGCCACCAAGTCTGGGACTCAAACTGTGGTCAGCCATGTGGGAGTCCAGCACCTTTAACCACCACGCCACCTGCCAGTCCCTCCCTTTAAGAACTTTTCCTTGGCATTCACAACTCGGCTACCCATTTGGTACAAGAGGCCTATCCTCACTAAGATTAATCATTTCTAGCTTTTGAGTTTTACTGAGACGTGTGCTACTCCTCCTTTCACTTGGGCACTTAGGGACCATTGTTGGCTATTAATTAGCTAATTTCAATATCAGGTGTCTGGGGAAATAGGGAGGCCTGAAAAAAGCGAACATGGTAGGGAAAAGCCAGTCTGTGGGACAGTCAAAACCACACACGTATCAATTACGTTTGCCATCTTATATGGGTGCAGCTCATAGTGCCCCAAAATGATTACAATAGGAACGTAAGGTCACCAGCAAGTGGCATGGTGGTTAAGGCACTGGACTCGCACATGAACGACTGTGGTTTGAATCTCAGATCTGCAGCTTAATTTTTCACTTTCCCTCTCCCTGTCTCTCTCTGGTGATTGTACATGCCCTATAGTAAATTAAAATAATAATAAGATGGGCCCAGCAGATGGCGTAATGGTTACATCGCTGGACTCCCACGTAGTCGACTGTAGTTCAAGTCCCTGACCCAGTAGCCTAAAACTCACGCTGGTCACATGTGTATGCATACCCAAAATCCCAAGAGGAGAATGGAGAAGGGATTGTGGTGTGGCCATTCACTCCCCCTCCCACTCTGGAGGGGGTGATTTCTCACTTTCTGTATCTCTCTCTAAAATAATAAAAAAAATAAATAATTCTTTTTTAAGAAAGAGATCATTGATCACAGATCATAATAACACATACAAAAACGATGAAAAACAATTCGAGATATTGTGAGAATTGCCAAAATATGACATAGGGATGCAGAGTGACCTCGTGCTGCTGGGAGATGGGGCCAGTCGACTTGCTCGCCACGGAGTTTCTTCAACCTCCAATTTGTTAAAAATGCGATATACACGAAGTTCAACCAAGCGAAGCGCAGAAAGCAAGGTGTGCCTGCATCGTGCACTCTGAGCCGGTAGTCCACAGTGTCACAAATTAATACCAGCATGAAGACAACATTTTGATCACCGTATCTGTTACAGAAAAATCTAAATGGATTAAAACCATCCAGTAACTCTGCCCTCAAGTTTTCCAGGCCATTGAATTATTAAATTCCTCTTTTGAAAGGGGTCCCTATTGTACTCAATTCAGGCTTTGGTGCATGGCAGGGTGTTTTGCTGAGGTCACCAGTGCTTTTAACCACTGCCTGGAGTGCATCCCGCGCTGATTAGCAGACCTCGGATTAACTAGATTTAGCATGCAGCAATCACACCCCATTCACGAGGGCCCATCTCTGGTGAATCGTGGACATTAATGACAGTTGCAAGAGCTCAAATATTATATAATCACTAATTACATTCTGCGCAATTAGTGGAGGCTCATCAGTGTGAATCGCTAATGGCTGATCACCCTGTTCTCTCTGGGAAGAAATAGACGGCCTGCATAATTTTCTGATTGTATTAGCATAGACACAAGCGTTATTAACGAACTTTGGCGACCATGAAGAGGCTCCGTGTCTGTGATGGACAAAGGCAAGAGGCTCCACGTGATGGACACAGGCACTTCCTGCCTTCCAGGTGATGGACACAGGCACTTCCGGCTGAACCTCTGGGCTGTGTTTGCAGCTTTCAGGTGTGACTCACTCAGGCAGCACCTTCCAAATGGAAGACCAGGCAATGTCCCTGCCAATCAGCCAGGAAGAACTTGTCCCCAGGCCAATTAAACAAAACAAGCAAAAACCCGTGGTCTTGTGGTTTCCTTAAGTTGAATTTCAGAGCCACACGTTAAGGATCAATGGGACATTCACACATGAAGCCAGTGACTAAATAGGAGGATCACCTCTGGAATGGTAAGCAGATCTGAGGGGCCAGTAGGTGGCGTAGTGGTTAAAGTGCTGGACTCCCACATGTCTGAGCACAGTTCAAGTCCTGGACCTGGCGGCTTAAAAAATCACACTGGACATGAATGTATACACACCCAGAATTCCAAGAGAGAAGAGATTGTAGCATGACCATCCTCTCTGGGGTGTAACTTTCCCTCTCACTCTCTCTCTCTCTCCTGCCCCCAGTAAGTGCAAGCACCATATGGCAAAAACCTTAAAAAAAAAAAAAAAAAAAAAAAAAAGAGGAACAGAACGTTACCCAAGTGGCGGGTTGGTGTTAGCATAATGGCTGTGTCGCTTGACTCCCATGTAGTCGACCGCGGTTCGCGTCCTGGACCCAGTGGCTTAAACTCACACAGAGTGTGTGTGCGTGCATGCCCAAGATCCCAAGAGGAGAATGGAGGAGAAGGGATTGCAGTGTGGCCATCCCCCCAGGGGGTGATTTCTCACTTTCTGTCTCTCTGTCTCTCTCTGTCTGTCTGGGGAGCACACACGCCCTATGGCAAAAAACTTCTCCAAAAAAAAAAAAAAAGAAAGAGAGAGAGAGAAAGAGAGCATCTGAAACTTTATTTATCCCTCTCTGTATTAGGTCACTGTACTGCTTCACTAGTGCTGCCATAACAGAACACCCAGAGCAGGTGGCTTAACCCACAGCAGTTTCCTTCTCACGGTCTGGAGCTGGAAGTCAGAGCTCAGGGTGTCAGCAGGTTCCATTTCTCCTGAGGGCTCTCTCCTCGCTCGTTGAAGGCCTCCTCTTCGTGACAGCCTCGCATGGTCTTGTCTGGAATGACCATGTGGCTCTTGTGTGTCCAAGTTCCTCATCCTGTAAAAACTCCAGTAACATTGGATTAGACTAACCTACTGATTTCATTTTACTTCGATCATCTCTTTGAAGGTCCCATCTCCAAAACAGAAACATTCTGAAGTTCTAGGTGACATATAGATCTGGAAGCAATATGATTGAGCCTATAACAGTCACAATGTTCACAAACTATAAATATTTTAACCCAAGAAGATTTTGATGGAAAATTGGCAACAGGAAGAATTTTTTAAAGAATTATTTATTTAATTTTATTTATTATTATCATTATTATTTTTAATTTGCTACAGAGCACACTTGCTCACCAGAGAGAGACAGAGAGAGAGAGAGCTGCCAGGTCTGGGACTCAAACCTCAGCCGACCATATGGGAGTCCAACGCCTTAACCACCACACCACATTCTGGCCCCTGCAGGAAGATCTTAAAGGTGTCCTTTGGTGAGAGCTCTTCACAGTGCATGTGACTGTTGGATATTTGATACACAGCTTGTGCAACTAAGGAATTCCTTTGCTTTTTTGTTTTAATTAATTTATATTTTAAATGAAAGTGTAAAACTGTTGTCTTTTGGAGGGGGAGTAGGGATACATTTATTTCAACCATTAAAAATTTAGTATTCTAGGGGCTGTGTAGCAGCACAGCATTAATGCAACTGAAGCCACTTGGGAAGGTCCCAGGTTCTCACTCTGGAATCCCCGTGGACATGCCAGGTATGTGTGCCCATGACCTAGGCTGGTGCAGACTGGGCCTGAAGAGCATCTTAAAGACCATGTTGGGGGTGTCTGTCTCTCTCTTTGTCTCTCTTTCTCTCATGAAAGAAATGGGTAAAAAAACTTTTTAAAAGTTAGTATTTTAATTGAAACATACCATAAGTGTAAAATACACACTGAATAGTATTGTGAAATTTTGAAAGTTGTTTGTAAACTGTCATGAATTATGGAGTATGAATTAAAATGTTTTGCTATGTAAAGTAAATGTTTGTGGAAAAATGTAAAAATAAAGAAAAGGAAAAAAAAATACACACTGAAATTCGAAGACTTAGGAATAAAAAAATTAAAATAGCTCACTAATTTTATATTGATTATGTGTTGAAATGAAAATAATTTTGAACATATTAGCCAAGTATATTATTAAAATTAATCTGAAGAAATAATAAATAAATAAATAAATAAATAAATAAAATTAATTTGGGGGCCAGCAGTTGGCATGGTGTTTAAGGCACTGGAGTCCCACATGGCTGACTATGGTTGGAGTCCCAGACTGGGTGGCTTGCTTTCTCATATTCCCTCTCTCTCTGTCTCTCTCTCTCCAGTGAGCACTCATGGCCCCACATGGCCTATAGCAAATCAAAATATTAAAATAATAATAATAAATAAAATTAAATAAATAATTTTTAATTTAATCTTTTATATTTTGTAATGAAACTACTAGAAAGTTCTAAATTACACAACTGGTTTGCTTGATATTTCTGTTGAACAGCATCAGGTAAGAGCTTTAGCCTTCCAGCTCTCCACTATTCATTGAAGCTGGTTGAGCGGACAAATGAAAATATAAATTTCTTTTGCCAAAACAATTAAATTTTCAGGTCCTTTTCTGTCTTCTGTACTAACACTAAGATAACTGAAACCAACCTTTCCATCTCTGAAACTAATATATTATTAAACCTTCCCTTATTTGCCATATTTTAAGTTTTCTCAACATTTTTGACATTAAAATCTTGTTAAAATATACCTTAATTTAGGAGTCAGAAATAACTTTCTCATAATAAAGACATTCTTTTTTATAAATTAATCCTGCTACCCTGGCACCCCTAGTTTTTCCCCAAAATACCCAGGCTGAATTTGTCCTCCCATCCACCTCCCATCCACCTGTCTCGGTTCCAGGAAATTCCTGGTTGGGCATCTGACATCCTTTCCTCATTTGTATTTAACGCATGCTGAAAACCCTCTCTGACTTCTTCCTCCGCAGGATGGAAGAACTGAGAACACTCGATGGGATCTCTAGTCGTGGTACATCTTTTTATTTATTTATTTATTTTTAGTTTATTCATTCCATGAGTGAGAGAGATGGAGAGAAAAAGAGAAAGAGACCCTCAATAGGTTCTTCACACCTTGATCCACTGCCAGCTTCAACCAGCCTCGGGTCATGGCCACATGCTATTCTGGCATACTCAGGAATGTGCCCTAGAGTGAAGCAGCAATCTTCCATGTGGGTCTGCCTCACAGAACATGGCATTTTTATCACTGTGCCACTGTCTTGCGCCTGGTCAAGGTTCATCTTTGAGATGGGACCAACACAGTCTGAGGTGGTGTGACGGTGAGGGGCTGGAGTGACCGTAGGAATTAAATTCTAAGGTTTTTGTAGAAAGATTCTGCAAGTCTCTTCTAATTATTGCTAGTAAATCACTCCCTCAAAATTAAAAATGGGAACACTACTCTTAACATTACAGCATTAAAAATTGAAGAATTAAAAGCCAAAGATTTGGGTGTTGATAGGTGGCTTGGTGGTTAAGGTGTTGGACTCCCACATGGAGAACCTTGGTTCAAGTCTCAGACCTGGTGGCTTGCTCTCTCACTTCCCTATCCCATTCCCATCTCTCTCTGGTCAAATTAAAATAATAATAATAATTAATAAAATTAGGTAAGTAATTATTTTTTAAAAAATTAAAAAGAGCTCAAAGATTTGGGAAAACCAGTGGTATGATGATTAAGGCAACTGAATTCCCACATGACTGATTAAACTGTTCAAGTCCCAGACCTGCTACTTGAAAAACACACCAGGCACATGTGCATGCATGCCCAAAATCCAGAAAGGAGGGAGAGATGGAGGAGAAAGGACTGCAACATGGCCATACCCCAAGGGGAGCTCTCCCTCTCTCTCTCTCTCTCTCTCTCTCTCTCTCTCTCTCTCTCTCCTCCCCTCACCCCGCCAACTGCACGTGCCTTCTGGCAAAAAAAATATATATACATTTTTTTAAGTCAAACATTTAAACAAAAATAATTATTTGCTATTAGTTCAGAATAACTGGTTGATTGTCTCTAATCCTTTCTTAAGTGGCTTAATCCTCACTTATTATTATAAAGAATAACCAGCAAGGAAAAGACAGAGCTCAGAGCACCTGGCCCCACGACGGGCTTGTCCTTACACCTTCTGGCCTCTCTCAGCCCCCAACAGGAATGTCTACATTCTCAGTATGGCCTGAGAATCGGTCCGATAGCCCATCCTCACTCTAAAACACAGGATAAGGAGCAATCAAAGAGATGGCTTTGGCCTTACCTCTTTGTCATCTCTGGCATCGATCAGCTTTTAGAAATAAAGCCCAGACACACGTTCATTGGAAGGATGCTTGCTTTGAAGATCATTTGCTACCTAACTGTCCAAGTCATTTCATGAGTCCCAGGGAGGATTTCAGAGATTCTCCCACCCTTGTTACTCAGATGAAAGGAAGACTCAGGTGTTGAGCTTGGGGGTGTGTGTGTATAGTTTAATACTTGATGAGGCTTCTGTCTCACACACACAAGGATTTCCATGTGGGTTGTATTTCTTTTGTCCTTTAGTTGCAGTGATGCAGATCAAATCACAGACAAAAAGTGAATTCAGATTTAAAAAGGGAAAAATATTTACAGCTGGAAGACTGATCTCTGTGTTTGGTCTCAGAAATGAAGCCAAAGTTTTCCTGATGACGTAGGAGCAGCAATACATCGCACAGTGGCTTACGTTAGGAAGAAAATAAAGTAAACAAGGTTGGTGAAGGTAACCAGCAGACAAATACTGAAGATTTACTTTTCAGATCTTAAGAGGAGAAGCTGAGGAGGGACCAGCAATTAGCATAATGGCTATGTAGCTGGACTCCCACATAGTTGACCACGGTTAGAGTCCCGGACCCAGCAGCTTACAGTCATGCCGGGCGCATGTGCGTGCATGCCCAAGATCCCAAGAGGAGAATGGAGGAGAAGGGATTGTGGCGTGGCCATCCCCCCTGGGGGGTGATTTCTCGCTTTCTCTCTCTCTGTCTCTCTCTGTCTTTCAGGTGAGCATGTGCCCTACAGCAAAAATCTCTCCAAAAAAAGAAAAAAATAATAATAAAATAAAGAGGAGAAGCTGAGGAAAGGGTGTACATCAGCCAAGGGCTCATGTAATAAAATGAGTTCAGGGGCCAGCAGATGGCGTAATGGTTACGTAGCTGGACTCCCACATAGTCAACCACAGTTCGAGTCCCAGACCAGCAGATTAAAACTCATGCTGAGCATGGCGCGTGCCCAAAATCCCAAGAGGAGATTGGAAAAGAAGAGATTGCGGCATGACCATCCCCCCCTGGGGGGTGATTTCTCCCTGTCTCTTTGTCTCTTTCTGTCTCTCTAGTGAGCTCATATGCCCTATACCCCCTACGGCAAAAATCTCTCTTAAAAAAAAGAAAAAAAAAAAAAGAGAAAATCAAACAACCCAGTTGTTTAAAAGGACAAAAAAAAACTTGAACAAGCACTTTCAAAACAAAATGACTGGAGTCAGCAGATGGCATGTTGGTTAAGGTGCTGAATTCCCACAGGACTGACCATGGTTTGAGTCCCAGATCCAGCAGCTTGAAAATCACATTGGGCATGTGTGTGTGTGCATGCCACAGTGTTTTTGGTTTGTTTGTTTTTGAGAGTTGTTTTTTTTTTTGGTCCAGGGTGCATGCACTTGCCAGAAAGACAGAGACAGAGATAGAAAGCGAGAAATCAACCCCTCAGGGGAGATGGACATGCCACAATCCCTTCTCCTCCATTCTCCTCTCGGGATCTTGGGCACGCACGCACGCGCACGTGGCTTGAGTTTAAGCCACCGGGTCCAGGACTCTAACTGTGGTCAACTATGTGGGAGTCCAGCGACATAGCCATTACGCCAACTACTGGTCCCGCCTGCCACAATCTTGAGAGGAGAACTGAGAGGAGAATGAAAGAGAAGGGACTGTGGCATGCTATCCCCCATTGAGGGGTGATTTCTCACTCTCTCTGTGTCTCTCCAGAGAGTGCACCCACCTTCCGGAAAAAAAAAAAAAAAAAAAAAAAGTCCTGGTGGTTTATAAGTATATGAATGGAGGAATTCAATACAATTTCTCATGCAACCATCGATTTGGAGAATGTGTTCTTTTCCTTCTCAGAAATGAGGACCGGAGCAGTCTGTCTCTGCCTAAGACGAACAATGGCATCTGTCTGCAGTCTGACCTCAGGACTAGATCAGCTCTCCCTCCCTTAGACCTATGGACAAAGTACGCTGCAATCCATAGAGACATTGGCTGGAAATCCTGCAGAACATCACGTTGGTCACACAGCGATGACATCATGTTAATAGGGCTTAATGAGCAAAAAGTGATAAAAACACTTCTGCTCCAGAGAGTGGAAGATAAAGGAGACTCGAGAACCTCTGCAGAACCTACAGTCTTAGTGGTCTGATACATGGCGGGGCATTCCCTCCAAGGAAAGAACAAATGATCGCAGCTCATACTGTTCCCAGTGTCGTGGTAGGGAGGAAAAGATGCCTTTCTTATGAAAGGCTCTCCACCCAGTCACCAGGTGCTACAAAAGGCTGCCAGTGCTGTGTGGGGCACAGAGCAGAAAAGGGCCCTGCAGTAAGTAGGTCAGGCCTTCTGCTTGGGCAAAACACACCCTGTGGCATGAGAGACATAGGTGATGGGAGAAGATGCCCAGTAGGTTTATGTTAAGTCCAGGTAGAAAAATCACAATGTAGATTTTAACGCTTTAGAATAAGTCCACACCATCAGCAATAGAGAGTTTTACAGCACTCCAAAACAATACAAAACTAAATATAACAATAACAACAACAACAAAAAATAACACCTGCTCCTTGGGAACAGTGGATCGTTAAGATATTGAACTTGCAGGACCAGCAGATGGTGTAATGGTTACATTGCTGGACTCCCACATAGTCAACCCCAGTTGGAGTCCCGGGCCCAGTGGCTTAAAATACATCAGGCACGTGTGTGTGTGTGTGTGTGTGTGTGTGTACCCAAAATCCCTAGAGAAGAATGGAGGAGAAGGGACTGCAGTGTGGGATTTCATCTTCCCATGGAAATTCTTTCTCACTTTCACTCTCTCTCTCTGGAAAATTTTTTTAATAATAAAATTATTAAAAAAAAAAACTCACACAAAAATAATGATTTATCTAGTTGATTGGGGACCTGGGAGAAGCAAGATTAGAAATGAGGAACAAGAAATTCAAAGTAAAAAAGAAATGTAAGGACTTCCATGTCATAGTAATGTCCACCTAAGAGCACTCAGCATAGAAAGACAGTAAAAGATCAGGTAGACAAAATGACTCCACCAGGCGACATCAGCCACCCTCCATGATCAGCCCCTCCACGGTTGGCAAAGGAAGTGTCTGAACTGAATGGACATAATGTCAGATTGGGGGCCAAGCATGGGCCCAAGAGCATGGAGTCTCTTGCCCCAAGGCTAATACCACTACAGAACATCCAGTATGCCAATATAGGGGCCAATGGTCTATTCTGGCACCATCCCTCAAGGACACCACCCAATTATCTGAGAGTAGGTTGACTATACCGGACCCCTTCCACCCTGGAGGTAGTAGCCATTCATCCTGAGTCAACATATATTCCAAGTCAAAGTTAGCCCCACCTGTCTCAGCGCCTCAGCCAGCACTGCCCTTACAGGACTTAGAGGAACTGGTCTACCAACACAAGATCCCACCTTACCTCACATTGGACCAAAGGTCCAAAGTGCAGCAGTGGCCTCAGGACCATGAGGTCTCCTCATTCTACCATGTTCAAGACCACAAAGAAGTTAAATCACTGCACAAGGCACAGCCAACGTGCAAGTCGAGAAACAGTACCTCACCAAGACAGGGCTCGATAGCCATTAAATGGCACTGTGCTGCCTTAGGACCTTGGAGCTGGCTATCCCCCCACCCGGTATACTCTTCTCCCAGATAATAGCATAGCTCTCTCCACATGTCGTCCTTCAAGTCTGTGCTCAATGGCACTGTGTCCCTAGTAGGTGAAGGAAATAGGTCTGGGAACAAGCAGTGAACATACAAGTAGCCCCACATGCCATCACTTCCAGGGATTTCTTTGGAAATGTGTACCTACTGCTTCTGCACTTCTATTCTGTCTGTTTAGACAGCCTGGTTCCCAGATCAGAAACTCTTCCACCACCACGTGCAAATGTCTTGTTACATTCTAAGCTATGGATGCTGATGTGGGGCTCCTCGGGCCCAAAGACCAGCATGCAGGAGAGGAGTCACCATCGTTGAAAAGATCGACTGGCCCTGACTATCAAGAAGATGCAGGGCAGGAAGGACAGTGTGTGACATCCAGGTGACTCATCGAGTCGTGATATTCCCCCATCTGGTTCTGATGGTAAATGGACAAGAGGGATGTGGAGATCAGGGGCTCAGGCTCCTTGGAGACAAAGGTCTGGACCTTCTCAACAAGAAAGCTACCTAGACCAGGAGAAGTGCTAGCCAAGACTGAGGGTGGCTATTGTAGACTGGATAGTCAGAGAGGGAAAAGTGAGTATTGGTTTCAGTCCCAAGACAGCTGCACTAGCAGGAGTGATTGTTCATCCCACTAACCTTCCTCTTGTATATTTTCCCAGGAAAAAAGCCGTGAGAATCCTGAGGGGAGAATTTACATGCAGCAAGTGGACCTAAGAGGCACAAGGGCCATCCCATAGCAGGTGCTGGGACACCACACAGATTCCACTTAGAACTAAGGCACTCATGGGGCCAGCAGATGGCGTAATGGTTATGTCACTGGTCTCCCACATAGTTGACTGCAGTTCAAGTCCTGGACCTGGCAGCTTAAAATTCATGCGAGGTAAGTGTGTGTGTGTGTGTGTACCCAAAATCCTAAGAGGAGAATGGAGAAGAAGGGATTGTGACATGACTATTCCCCTTGGGGGGTGATTTCCTGCTTTCTGTCTCTGTCTTTCTCTGTCTCTCTGATGAGCATACATCATAACAAAAAATCTCTCTAAAAAAAAAAAAAAAAAAAAAGAAAGAAAGAAAGAAAGAAAGGAGGCATTCCCAGCAGAGTCACATGGTATGTTGCCCCCTCCGCACTCACTGCCGAGCCCCCACTCCCAAGCAGCTCTGAGCTATAAGGAGCTGCCTACCTTGTCCCACCCCTGGGGGGCACTCCACAGCCAATGACTGGCCCCTGCAGGACTCTACCTTCAAAGACTGCTGTCCTTGAATCTGAGCATCTTCCTTTGAAACGGTGTCCATATGCTGAGATTTATTTCTTAAGTAAATAGCAACCCTGTCTGAACTATTCCAGGAGCTTAATAGGTATCAATGAACTAAACAAGCAGGAGTTCCTGCCCCCATGGAGTTTAGTGGGGGAGACAGATAGTAAATATTACATATAATAAGAAAATAAAGTATATGGTATGCTATGAAGAAAAGAAAAAAAGAACGCAGGTAAGGAAGATTAGGAAAACAGGGGAACGAGGATAACTGCGATTTTAAAATGAGCTGTCCAGGTAAAGCTCTTGGAGAAGGTGCCATTGAGCACAGACTTGAAGGACATATGGAGAGAGCTAGGCTATTACCTCGGAGGAGAGTATACCGGGTGGGGGGACAGCCAGCACCAAAGTCCTAAGGCAGCTCAGACAGGGTGTGTTCAAGGGTCCAGAAGGAGACCCGTGTGGCTGGAGGTAGAAAAAGCAAAGGAGTGCAGTGGAGATGAGGTAAGGGCGGTGGGGAGGTGGGGAAGACTAAGAGTGGCCTTCAAAACATTGTGTCAGGATCTTGACTTTTACACTGAGGAAACCAGAGAGGTGTTAGGAGACTTTGAGCCTAGTCACATGATTGTTTTCATTTTTGAGAAGACTTCTCACTGCTCTGTTGCAAACACTGATATGCAGGATGTTAGAAAGAAGCCAAGAGACAAAGGAGCAGGCTCTGGTAAGTCATTTTCGTCAGAAGTGATCATGCCTCAAACCAAGTCACATTTTGTGTGGTTTCCACACTTTTTCTCTCCTGTCCTGCTTTCCCCAACCCTTTAATAGTTTCTCCTGAGGGTATACTTCTTAGGAGGAGTGCTGACCAGAGTCCCTGATGAATGGACAGGAGTTGGTACTGACTCCAAGGTATTTTGTGAAGCTGGAAGGATGGAGTTCAGGGATGGGTAAGGAGGAGAGGGGAGTCCAGACTTGGGTCGGAGATGTTTAACAGACATTAGGGTCAGCTGCCCAGCTGGAAGTGCTTGGGAGTTTATGACCCCACACCAGTCCTTGGACTGTGATTGATGAGTACAGGAAAAGACTTGGGCCAGCAGGTGGCATGGTGGTTAAGGCTGCTGGACTCCCACATGGCCGACCGCAGTTCAAGTCTCAAATCTGGTGGCTTGCTTTCTCACTTTCTCCCTCTCTCTCTCTCTCTCTCTGTCCCTCTCTTGGTAAATTTAAATAAATA
>NW_006202562.1:4797017-4836909 GCF_000334495.1 Tupaia belangeri chinensis | reverse complement strand
TTATATATAAATATATTATATATTTAAATAGATATTTATATAAATATATTATATATAAATAGCCATATAAATAAATAAAGTTAAATAAAATAATTCATATATGTGTGTGTGTATATATATGTATATACATACTCATACATATAGGAAAAGACTAGTACAGTTCCCATTTCAGGGACGAAGTTCAAAATCTGGAGTCTGAGCAGTCCTGTGGGGTCAGGTCAAAGCAACTTCTGTGGAGCTCTGCCTGAGGTCACATTTTATGTGGTCTCCACACTTTCTCTCTCCTGTCCTGCTTTCCCCAACCCCTTAATAGTTTCTCCTGAGGGCAGCTTCTTATAGAACATTTGTCCACAAACACAATCATTTAAGTTATTTCTGAAGAATCAGATCTAGAATGCCGTCCAGAAATGTCAAGTTCATCAGAGGAGTTTCAGCTAGATAAATAAGCCTGGATGTCCACCAGATATAGTTAGACTTTAAAGCTATTGCACAACATAAGGTCACTATAGAGTGACATAATGGTACTCTTTCGTCACAGAGATTTCAGGACAGAAGAGAGAACAAGATATTTTCATCTTGAAAGTAATTCAGGAGAAACCAGCAGGTGGCGTGGTGGCTAAGGCACTAGACTCTCACATGGTGGACCATGGTTCAAGTCCTGGACCTAGTGACTTAAAAATCACACCAGGCATGAATGTCTATGTGCCCAAAATTCCAAGAGGAGAATGAAGGAGAAGGGATTGTGGCATGGCCATACTCCTTGGGGGAGTTTTTTCATATTCCCTCTCTCTTTCTCATATGTGCAAAAAACAAAAACAAACAAAAAGTAATTTGTAGGATAAAATTGGACTATTCTGAGGGCCAGCAGATGGCAAAATAGTTATGTCACTGGACTCCCACATAGCCAACCACAGTTGGAATCCCAGACCCAGTGACTTAAACCTCATGCTGGATGCATGTGCATGCATGCGCAAGATGCCAAGAGGAGAATGGAGGAGAAAGGATTGCGGCATGGCCATCCTACCCAGGAGATGATTTCTTGCTTTCTGTCTGTTTCTGTGTCTCTGGTGAGCATACACACCCTAAAGCAAAAATATCTCTTTTAAAAAAAAAATTGGACTATTACATTTTAAATTGTTATTAAATGTAATAATAATTTAATTATAACAAAATTTCAGAAGTTGACAGTTGAGGCTGGGCCATGGGTGTGTAGGAGTACATTGTACTATTCTCTTTATTTGTGTCCATGTCTGAAAATTCCATAATAAATCTCAGGAGAAATCTGAGGCAATCACAAGAAAGTTCATGAAAAATGTGCATCATGCAAAAACTATGCATAGATTTAAAATTTTTTCAACAAAATATCCTCATACTTTGATTCCACTTTCCCACAAACTTAAAAATCCTCTCATATATAAATGTATTCTTCTTTAAAAATAAATAATTACATAGTTTAGAAAAACTAGAAACAATGCAAATATCTGTCGAGGATAAAATATGTACCTAATTGTGGCTTCTTGACACAGTGGAATACAAAATAGATACCTAATTGTGGCTTCTTGACACAATGGAATACGATACAACAATGATTGTGATGAACTATAACTACATGTTATATGTGAGTGAATCTTGTAAATACATCGTTACACAAAACAAATTCAGACACAAAAGAGTACGTATTGTATAATTTAATGTATATAAAGTTCAAAAACAGGTAAACTTAAAACCTGCTGTTGGATGGGAGAATAGTTATCCTCACAAGGGTGGTGACTAAAGAGGACCCCAAGGGGGCTTCTGTGAGTCTGGTAATGTTCTGTTTCTTGTCCTATGCTGGTTACATGATTGAGTCTACTTTGTGAAGATTTATCAATGCTATATTTACTATACGTATGCTTTTCAAGATTTACATTATACTTATTAGAACTGCAAAAGGTCTGTGATCTTCACCTGCTGTAATCATGGCTATTGGCAGAAGGCATGAGACTCCTGGGACGGAGACAAAGGATTTTATCACTCACAGGAATCATGAGCTGTGTGTTTGCATCAGTTTCCTTCAGCCTCCAAGTGGCAAAAGGGTGACATGGAAGTGGGCCCCAGTGAACAATGCGCACACAGTGGGTTTATATCAGACCCGAGAAATCCTAGTTTAGGAAACCCCTATCATTTAAAGGGACTGAAGCACACTCTACTCAAACTTTGTCCCAGAGGGAGACGTTATCTTTATTATACAGGACAGAAAACGAACCTGCCCCTGCCTCTCTGTCTCTCAAGGCAGTTCGCCATGCAAACATCCTTGAAAAGACAGTCTGGAACAAGAGCTTGTCAGAGCCTCTGCTCACAAGCCATCCAGAAACAGGAGGGAGCTATAGAGAATTACCTCCAGATGATATTGCAATAGAAATGTATGTCTCTGTAACTCAGTACTGATAAGACCAGAGATAAAATTCCTTTGACATTCCCCTTCTCCAGTTTCTAGAAGTTAGCATGGCTTGTTTGGTGCATACCTTTCCAGACCATTAGCTACAGAATTACAAAAATCTAACTATCTATCATCTATCTATTTCTATAAATATATGTCTATACATGTAGTACATACGCACATACACTACACAGTCAGCCCTTCCTATTCCAAAGATTCACCCAACTATCGATCAAAAATATTCAGGGAAAAACACATAATAAATAATAACAAAGCCGCCATAAGAGATATAAATCAAACAGTGTAACAAGCCTCTACTTGGTGTTAGGTATGATAAGCAAAGTAGAGATGGTTTAAAGCGTGCAAGAGGGGGCCAGCCAGTGGCAGGGTGGGAAGGGGGCTGGATCTCACATGGCTGACTCAGCAATTCAAGTCCCAGACCTGGCAGCTTGAGCAGCACACCAAAGGTGGGTGCCTGAGAGTCCGAAATCCCAAGGGGAGAATGGAGGAGACAGGATACAGCGTGGCCCTCCCCCTCAGAGGTGATTTCTCACTTTCCTTTCTCTCTTCCTCTCCAAGTCTTTCTCTGGCAACTGCGTGCACCTTACAGCAAAAACTTTTAAAATAAATTTTAAAAAAAAGTATGCAAGAGCATGCCTATCTGCAGCTACGCCATTTCATGGATGGGACCTGGATATGCAAGGGTTTTGAAATCCACAGGAGCCCTGGTACTAGTATGCCACAGATGCTGAGAGATGATTGTGTTTACACACACACATTAGAGAGACAGAGAGGAAGAGATAGAGAATAATGATTTGGAGGCAATATAGGGTATGAGCGAAAACTATGCATCCTACCCTGTGTGTCATTCTGCAACTTGTCTTCACTTAATGGGGTCTTGGCATTGCTTCTCTTTCATCCTGCTGCAACATGCCCACAGAGCTTCCTTCTTCTAAGCTGCTGCATGGAGAACCAGGGTATGAATATGGCACAGTTTAAATGAGCATTCCATTTGGGGATGGGTCAGATTTCCCCCCTATTACAGTGTCTCAGTGATCTTTGTCAGACAGTCTCTTTATCCATGTGTGCAAATATTTACCTAGAGTGAATCCCAAGGAGCAGGATTGCTGCCAAATTGTCCTCCCAAAGCATTGTCCCAGCCACAGCCCACCAGTGGTTGAGAAGAGTGCCCATTCCCCCGTGACCTTGCCAACCTGGCACATTATTGTTCAATTTGTCGGTTGGAAGGGAGAGAAAAGTGGCATTCCCTGGTCCCTCATAAGGCTGATCATATTTCCATTCCTCACTTCTTAGGCTATCGTATCTGAACATTTCTGTGCCACAAACTTCAATGGACGCTTTGCATGGTCTATTTTGCTTTAATTTTTATTTATTTTTAGTTTTTTGCCATAGGGTGCATGCACTGGCTGCAAAGAGATAGAGAGAGGCAGAGAGGGGAAGAGAGATTTTGAGAGAAAGTGAGAAATCACCCCCATGCCACCCGCCCACCCCCATAGGGATGGCCACACCACAACCCCTTCTCCATTCTCCTCTTGGGATTTGGGGCCCGCACACACACAGCCAGTGTGATTTTAAAGCCACCGGGTCCAGAACTCTAACCACAGTCAACCATGTGGGAATCCAGTGCCTTATTCATCACACCACCTGGCCAAAATGATTTCATTTTACCTTCCTGGTGCATCCTGGTAGGGTAGTAAGGAGAAGGCCACTATTTTTTTCCACGTGACAGATGAATAAGCTGAGACACGGAAGTCAAGTGACCAGGTTGGATTCACACATCGAACGTTTGTCGCACCGAACTCTTCCTGCAATTAATTACTCGGTATCTGCCTTCTTCTTCTGTGATAAATAAAGCCCAGACTGGGGTCCAGCAATTGGTGTAATGGCTATGTCACTGGGCTCCCATGTAGTCGATCCCGGTTCAAGTCTCAGACCCGGTGGCTTAAACTCACGCCAGGCGCGTGTGCATGCGTGTCCAAAATCCCGAGAGGAGAATGGAGGAGAAGGGATTGCAGCATGGCCATCCCACCTGGAAGGTGATTTCTCACTTTCTGTCTCTCTGTCTCTCTCTGTCTTTCTGGTGAGCGCACCCACCCTATAGCAAAATATCTCTCCAAAAAAATAAAAATAAAAAATAAAAAAAGAGCCCAGACTATGGTGGGAAAGCATCACATCCAGCTTTGAAGTCACATTCACCAAGCAGAAATAGCCACGAGATTAAGTTCCCGCTGATAAGTTGCAGACACACGTTGAGAAGCAGAGGTGCTCCCCCACAAAGCTCCTGGCAAGGAGGGGTAGCTCCTCTGGCTCTTTGGCCTCTCTCCTTCCTTCTTCCTCCTCTGGATGAGATGACAAAACTGCAGCAGTCGCGGTGGGACCGTGGAGAAAACTTGAGATGGAATGAAGGCTCGCAAAAAGGTGGAGTAGAGAGACCAAGGAAGCCTGAGCGACGAGCAGCGGCACGACGCAGCGGCATGGGGCCTGTTCTCTCCCGTTCAGGACCACCTGCTTCTCTCATTCTGGTTACCGCGGTCCCACTCTGCTTTTGTTAATACTGGTAAGTGATGGAGCCAGGATCTGAACCAAAGGCTCACCTGCATTCCTTTTTTTATTCTTTTTTGAACAAGTACTTTTGGGGCGGTAGAGGTTTTTGCCTTACTGTGCACTCATCAGAGAGAAAGAGAGACAGCAACAGAGAGAAAGTGAGAAATCACCCCCCAGGGCGTGGCCACACCACAATCCCTTCTCCTCCACTCTCCTCCCGGCATCTTGGGCATGCATGCACACACGCCTGGTATGAGTTTCAAGCCAATAGGTCCAGAACTCGAACCGTGGTTGGTCATGTGGGAGTCCAACAATGCTTTGTTTTAAAGTTTATTTATTCATTTTTTCCTTGAGAGAGAGAGAGAAACAGGGGTTGCGGCACTCCCAAGAGACGTTTACACCACAATCCATCCCCAGCCTCAGCCAGCACAGATGATGGTCGTGTATGCACACCTGGAATTCACAGGGAGACCTCGGGATGCAGAACTGGGGCCTTCCCATGAGGGTTCAATATGGTGGAGCTTTGCATTACTGCTGTGTCACTGCAGCTGGCCCGTAGGCGTGTGTTCTGGACTCTTACGTTGTGCTGAGTCACTTCTTTTCCAGGCACCACTCTCCACACAAAAGGAGTGTTATGACTAGAGAAGTCACGCTCAGTGGCCAATAAAGACTGGAAAAGTCTTGCTCTGACTATTCTTCCTTGGGACAACTGGAGTTGCAAGTCTTGCTTCCAAGTTAAGAGGAATTTTTAACAGGACAGAAGAGATAATGCTTGCCCAAGATAGAAGTCAAACAGCCTGAGGATACATAGCTTTCTTTACTGATCTATCTGCACAGGAGAGGTGGATTTACAGAAAAGAACAACATGACGGGCCAGCAGGTGGCATGGTGGCTAAGACGCTGGACATTCCCACATGGCCAACCACGGTTCGAGACCTGGACCTGGTGACTCGCTTTCTCACTTTCCTTCTCTCTGTGTGTCTGTCTTTCTCTGGTCAAATTAAAATAAATGAATGAATAAATAAAATTAAATAAATAATTCTTTAAAAAGAACAACATGACAAATGTTTAAAAAACAGTTGGCTTAATGGCTATGTCACTAGACTCCCATGTAGTCAACCATAGTTCGAGTTCCAGACCTGGTAGCTTAAACTCACACTGGGCACGTGTGCGTGTGTGCATGCCCAAGATCCCCGAGAGGAGAATGGAGAAGAAGGGATTGCTCCATGGCCATCCCCCTGGGGTATGATTTCTGGCTTTCTGTCTCTCTCTGTCTTTCTGGTGAGTACACACGCCCTACAGCAAAAACCTCTCAAAACACACACACACACACACACACACACACACACACACACAGAAAGTTCTGATCCTGGCTTTGCCATACTATTTGTTGTTGACCTCAGAAAAATCACGTCATTTCTCTTTGTCTCCTTTTTTCTTTCTTTCTTTTTTTTTTTTTTAAGAGGTTTTTGCCTTAGGGTACATGTGCTCACCGGAGAAAGAGACAAAGATAGTGAGAGGGAAAGTGAGAAATCACCCCCATCCCAGGGGGATGGCCATCTGCAATCCTTTCTCCTCACAAGATCTTGAGTACACATGCATGACACCCAGTGTGATTTTCAAGCCCTTGACTACAGGACTGGAACCACGGTCAGCCATGTGGGAGTCCAGCGACATAACTGTTACACTGTCTGCTAGACCCTGTCTCCTTTTTTCTTACACATTCATAAAATAGATCTTTGTACCATGGGCTTGTGATGAGAGTCCAGTGATGAAATACACATAAAAATCAGTGCTGCTCTAAACATGGAAGGCATCACTATACGAATATTGAAATTCCTAGGGGTTATCATCATCTATTTTAGTGACCTTAATGTTGTCCCTCTTGTTTAGCTATTATATGGTAGGAGACCCCACGAGACACAGGAATAATGTCAGAATGTAACACTGTTGCAGCGAGGGGTGGGTGTGCCTTGTGTGTGCATGTGTGTTTAAGGTTTAACATTTTTCTCGGGAGTCTCATGCATTTCATGCAATGGCTTGCTGAATATTCATTGATCTATCTAGTATCCACAAGTATGCTATTAGAAATGCATTACTTATCTATATTTTTGAAATGTTGAAATAATTCAGTGTTGATCCTTTGTGAGATAGGTTTGCTACCTTTAAACTGAAGTGACAATAACACCCAAGCTGTCTTCGGTTTCTCTCAAGTTGTACTGATATCCTTGATGTTTCTAACAAACCAGAGACTGCCTGTGAGAATCCTGTATGTCACCATTAAATTGAAAAAGGCCCGAAATAGCAAAACCTCACTTCCGGTGGGGAAGGAAAGCGAGAAAAGAGCCACCGATGGTTATTCATGAATCACTCCCAGCCTGCCATGATAAATAACAGTGGCCTCGTTCTCCTCTTCGCTGGGCTCGTAATTTTCTCCCTGAAGGTGTTTTACCTGCACAGGAAGAACTGGGCTGGAGGGATGTCTAGTAAAGATGATTTTTAAAGCTTCTTCACACCGCAGAAAGCTGTTGTTTGGGTTCAGAGTCCTTCTTTTTGCATACAGTGAACAAGGTCCAATTACTCTCAGCAGACTAGGGAGAGCGGGCTGAAACAATGGGCCATGTTTGGCCTGGGGTTTGGGGACAAGCTAGCAGTGTTGAGAAAACTAAATTCTGGAGGAGCAAAACTTCTGTTAAAAGATTTCTTTAATTTTCAGAGCTCCAGATGGGGACTTCTGCTGCAACCGTGAACATGGGATTCACTATGTAAATATAGGTTCTGCGTGTAAGGTAGGAAATAGTCATGCTATTTCCACACAAAAAGGGTGCAGTGTTATTTGGAACGAAAATACAGCAGCACCAAAACTAAGCAGTAAAAACGTGGCTTTCCGCTGTTTTTCCGTGGACTCCTCAATGCCCTTCCATTGTTTCAGCAGGGAGTTGCTGTTTTTGCCCTCCTGACAAGCAATGATATGTGATATGTTGCAAACCATTCTATGTTTTTCCTCTCTGTCCTTACGCACGCTATTTATAGACTCCGAATTGCATTTGGTTCCGCTTTTCCGAAGCAGTTATCATCTTGGGCGTGGATTAAATGTAGATCTGGGTGTTGAAAAACATTTACATAAGTGCTGTTTGTGAACCGGAAGGCCAGTTCTTCTATTATCGCCGGAACATTTAAATCTTAATGACTGGCATTGTTGTCTAAAAGACGGTGTTTTTTTTTTTTCTGAGAAACTGCATTAGATTCAAGAAACGAAGCTCATTTCCATTCTCTCAGCAGTCTCTCTAGAAATGACATGCAGTGCTTGAAACTGTTTATTTCCAAATTCAGGCCTCCCTCGCATCAGTCATCAGCTTCAATTACCAGTTTTCCGGAGCCGAGCCATCAGGCAGTCTGACACCGGGGTCCGGCCTAATTCCCACCTTCTCCAGAGTCAAGAGCATAATGTGCGGATGAAAAGGTGCAAAATAGCCTGGACTTCATTAGCATGCAGGGCCTGGCTGTTCATTTGCTGGCTGCGAATGGAAGTTCTGACACTCGGAGCTTGCTGCAAAATGAGAAAAGTCCTCTTCAGGGGAGATGAGGTCCTCGGTGGTGAGGAAAGGTCATCAAAAAGACAGCCGCTGCCCTTGCTCCCTGCTCTCCACGACTGCTTATTGATTCCAGGAACACCTCATTACACGCCGGATCAACATATTATTGCCATGTTCTGGGACTGAATTGTTTACAAGTGTCTTTATCGCCGGCAAAGGCCTGCCCGGAGATGCATGACTACACTCATTTGGCTGTGACCCGCCAATTATGTGTTATCCGATATGTTGCTGGGTATCTTGATCTCTGCCCGGGTCTTCTCCTGGCATCAACACAGTCCCATTTACTACTTCTTTCTAACCACTCTTTGGGAAAGTAGCCATTAGCCTGTCAGTGTGTAAACGTGTGTGTGTGTGTGTGTGTGCGCGCGCGTGTGTGTGTTACCTCTGTTACAGGAAATCTGAGCATCGTTGCTCTAGTGCTTTCTTTGCATGAGGTTCATATTCATTTGGGGGAAAGAAATTCTCTCTCTCTCTCTGTCTGTCTCTCTCTCTCTCTCTCTCTCTCTCTCTCACACACACACACACACACACACACACACACCTTTTTTCTTTATGGCATCCAGGATACCCACACAATCTGCCATCAGTATGCACGGCAGAGAGCATAATGCAGCTTGTTACCCAGCTCCCTCGGCTTCCATATAGGCCCTACGAGAGAGCTGTCATGTTTTATTTGGGCATAGCCACTGCAAACCGCTGCACGGGACCATTTTAATCTTTCATTACAGACACTTCTATGGCTCTATAAAAGAAAGCGTAGAATAGCAACTTGATTAAAAACTTACTGAAGAGAATGTGCTAACCCCCTGCCCCCCAAAAATAGAGATAAAGCCTTAGTTTCAAACTGAGTGCATTCTGCAATGCAAACTTGATTTCCATTTCCCTCCAATGGTGACTACTGACAGGCCTTTAATGATGCTGAGAATTGACAGCTTCTGTTTATTTTTATGAATATTGCTGGAAGAAGGTTTAATGACTCTGTCAAACATTTGTGCCACCTCAATCGAATACTAAAAGAGAGGCTGGTTCATTTACATTTCCGCCTGCCCTCTGGAATGACTCTTTCATGAGTTTTCCAGTGCAGGATGGAGCCGAGCAAATGCCAAGAAATTGGCCTTTACTTTTCCTGGAAGAACATGTCATTGGCAATGGGCACATACTCTCATGAGTGAAAGGAAATTCAAGAGCCCAACTTCCTTCAGAAAGGTTGGCCTCCATGTGTACATTCATTTCCAGCAGTTTCCCAGATCTGTTTGGTATTTATCTTTCTTAATTTTCTCCAATCATTTTTTTTTCCTCTTTCCAAGTTTTATAGAATTTTGTAAAGAAACTGAGTTCTGGGACCAGCTGATGGCATAATGATTACATCACTGGACTCCTATGTAGTCGATCATTTGAGTTCCAGACCCAGTGACTTGAAACTCATGCCGGGCGTGTTTGCATACATGCCCCAAATCCTGAAAGGAGAATGGAGGAGAAGGGTTGCGGCATGGCCATTCCCCCAGGGGGTGATTTCTCGCTTTCTGTCCTATAGCAAAAATCTCTCTGAGGGAAAAAAAAGAAAATAAATACTGAGTTCTTTTGTACTTTCTGAAATTCCTCAGTCCTAGCTTTCTCTTAAATGACTAACTGAAAAGGTTAAATAAAGACACTCTCATCTGGGTGCTTCAGCTCAGTTAAAAACAGTCGATGGAGACATGTCTGCTCCACCAAGCCCTTAAGGAACACAAATTCTGTGTATCATCAACCAACAAGAAGAGAGAAGATGATTAAGAAGCTAATTCTTGATTTATTCAGGGAACATGATGGAACATGGGGAAGTTTGATCAAGACTAATGATAGAACAAGAGGGCTTGTTTCCATTTGAGGAGCCAATGTCAATGTGGCTGGAACTCAGAGAATGACAAAAAGAAGACTCAATATTGAAGGGTCATTGAAAAGAAAAGGGGCTTCTTTACAAACTTACGAGACACTGGAACATTATACCAGTGGGAACGCCCAATCAATAGGTAATTTGGGGTTGAACGTTCTAGGCAGAAAGGAGAGCAAGGTGGTGAAATGACCAGATGGTAACTAACAACAACAACAAGGAACCTGGTTTTTCAAGTCGTTTATTAAATACAACTCATGCCAGGGAACATTCTAGAAACTCAAATTACATTTACTTATTTGTTACTCACAAACACCCTGTGACTTAGTTATCACTATTCCCACAACACAGATAAGGAAAACTTTCCACACTTCTAGTAGAGTTTTCCAGTTGCTCAAGGTCACGTGGCTAGTGAGAGACAGAGTTTAAACCCAAGCATGACTCACAGAGGAGCCTGCCTCCCCCACAGGTTCCGTTCTGCCTGCCTAACCCCCACAGGGTCAGCATGTGGCACAAATTTCTGGGCACCTGGTAGGCAGTATCAACACACAAATAGTTGTGATAATGACTGTGACAAAATCCTCATCTTTGATGATGAACTAAAGTGAGACTTCTATAATTGATATAATAAAGTTTTAGTCTAGGGACCAGCAGTTAGCATAATGGCTATGTCGCTGGACTCCCATGTAGTCGACCGTGGTTGAAGTCCCAGACCCTTCGGCTTAAACTCGCGCTGGGCGCATGTGTGTGCATGCCCAAGATCCCGAGAGGAGAATGGAGAAGGGATTGTGGCGTGGCCATCCCCCCAGGGGGATGATTTCTCTCTTTCTGTCTCTCTGTTTTTCTGGTGAGTGCATGCGCCCTATAGCAAAACCTCTCCAAAAAAAAAATTTAGTCTAAAAGGGCAGTTTGGGCCATTTAATAAGAGAGTGGGGTGGGAGTTGCAGGGAGAAAGGGTTCACAGAGCTACAAATTGCCCCATTAGTAAAAGCCACTGAGAAAGTCATGTCACTCTGGTTCTTATACTCATCTCAGTTACCTGCTAAGTTTCCTTTAGTGGTTCTCTAACAATATTCCATTCACTTCCTGTGGTCACTGTGGCAGTTTCCCATGGGCTTACTTTGCCTTGGGAGAGACGTTTGCTCCACCAAGCATTTTAAGGACCACAAATTCTATATAGCATCATTGCCAACAAGTAGAGAGAGGAAGATGATTGAAAAGATTATTCATAATTTATTCGGGGAACATGATTAAATATGGAGAACTTTGATCAAGGAATAGTAATGGAACAAGAGGGATCACTTACCAAGGTTTCCACTTGAGGAGCCAGTCTCAACATGGCTGGGACTCAGAGAATGACAAAAAGGATGACTCTCAATAACTAGGGGTCATTGAAAAGGGATGGGGCTTCTTTACAAATTGAAAAGAACTGGACCATTATAGCAATATTTCAGGTTCCAGCCACAACACAGGAGACTGGATTCCAAAGACTTCAAGGATATCCACCTACTGACTGCAAACTTGCACAAATGTGTTCATAGGTTCTGCAATCTTCCCTTGGCTCACGTTTCCATTTTTCTGTGCTGTTCACGACAACATTAACACTTTCTAATGCCCAGGATAAGGTCCAGAATGCCCTACTGGACCACCGCCCTGGCCGAGATGAAAGGAGATGACCAGTCCACAGGGACCCTTCTTCCTCAGTTCTCCTTCCTCGACATCAGCGGCCTCTAATCTTCCAGCATATTCATGCTGTCTGTTTCTTCTGTGAAAGAAAGAGAAACACTGTGCTCATCAGTTAATTTGCACTAAGACACCAGAGATCCGGATTTTTTTCCTCTCCTTCCCAATCCATCTCCAACAGGCAGAACTTACATTTTGGAAGAGGGCAATGCTTGGCACAAGGGAATAATGCATCAAGTGGGTGAGCATTTGGGAAAGGGAAGCCGTGCAAGCACCTTCCTGGTGACCCATTCTCACCGCAAATAGGGCCATTACTGCATTAGGCGTTTATGTTACGTAAGCCTCACTTAGGCTGCAAGGATCTCAGAATAATTCGATTTTCAGAATGAGCTGTTGAGGATTCTAGACAGCTGGTAGATAAATCTACTAGAAATGAGCTCTCCGATCTAGATTTTACTCAAAGACACGGGCATGCTGGTCAGTCTCTCCTCCCAGCCTCACTTTTGTGTCCTTCCTTTGTCTTTGTTCAGCTACTCATTGAGTCCACCACAGGCTCCAAACCATACACGGAGGTATTCAAAGCTCCCAGGAGGTGGGGGGCGGCAGGTGGTATGGTGGTTAAGGGCGCTAGACTCCCACGTGGCCGACTGTGGTTTGAGCCCCAGACCTGGAGACTTGCTTTCTTACTTTCTCTCTCTTTCTCATTCTGTCCCTCTCTGGTCAAATTAAAATAAATAAAGTTAAATAAAACGATTCTTTTAAAAAAGTAAAAAAGAAAAAAATAGTTCCTGGAAATTGGGTTGGTTCAGTAGCATAGCAGTTAAGGGAGCTAGATCCCACATGGCTAACTTCAGTTCAAATCCTAGCCCCAGCAGCTTGAAAAACACTGGGGGCCAGCGGGTGGCATGGTGCTTGGGACGTATAGCCAATTGTGGTTTGAGTCCCAGACCTGGTGGCTGCTTTCTCACTTTCCCTCTCTCTCTCTCTTTCTCTCTCTGGTGAGTATGCCTACCCTGTAACAAATTGAAAAATAATAATAATGATGAATAAAATTGAATAAATAAATCATTCTTTTTTAAAAAAGAAACAAAAACACACTAGACGTGTGCACATGTGTGTGGGCACTCAGAATCCTGACAGAATGGAGAAATGGAAGAAAAGGAATTGTGGTATAACCATGCCCCATTGGAGAGTCCTCTCTCTCTCTCTCTCTCTCTCTCTCTCTCTCTCTCAGGATAGTACATACATTCTTAGGCACTTTTTAAAAAGTGACTGGAAATTGCCATTAAAGTACGAGTTTAATTTGGTGCAAATTTTTTTAAATTCATGTGTAGTTTTTTTATTACACAATATGCATTTTCCACGAACTTTTTAAAGACACCCCCCCCCCCCATATAAATCATTCTTGGTGCATTCTTGGAACTCAATCCTGCAATTTCTGCCTTCAGAGAGCCACCAATAAAAGCAATAGAAGGTGTCAGAAGAGTAAATGAATAAGGACAAAATAACAAGTGTGTAGAATACAAGGTGTCCTGGCAGGAGTGGGACATGTAGAAGGTCATTCTGGACTGACTGGACAGGAAAGGCCTTCCCATCTGAAGCAGCATAAGAGTTTGTCTTGGGAATCTGAATAAATGGCAAGCGGAGTGAGGAGGTATCATAGACAGTATCCAAACACAGCCATCCTCAGCTCAGTTCTCCCCATTCCAGGCCACTCCTACCATCGAGAGGAGAATGTGGGACGTGGTGGTCATGCAACACACTCTGCAAGGCCAATCTATACAGGAAGGCTCAAGGTTTGTGTCCGGGGATCATCCTGAACACCCTGGGAAAGTGGGGGCATGTGATCTGGGGCTGGCTGAAGCTTGGGTGTCTATCACAAGGGTGAAGACTCTGTTGGGGATGCCTCTGTCTCTCACTTTCTCTCTTTCTCATTCATGGAGAAAGGAAAGAAAAAATTTAAATAAAAAAAAAAAAAAGGAAGAAGTTCCTATTTCCCTCTTCTTGAGTCTGGCTGGACCTTGTAACTTGCTTTCACCAATAGAATGAGATGGCAGTGGCATTCTGAGACTTCCGGGCTCATGGGCCTTAGAAGGACAGAGATCTTGCGCTGTCTCCCTCCTGGAGCCCAGGTGCCATGCTGAAGGTGAGTCCAGGCAAGACAACCAAAGGATTAGAGACCACATGAAGATAGGAGAGGCCATCTTAGACTTTCCACATGGATAAGCCCAGCTGACCTTCCACAGAGAAGTACCCAGTAAATCCTACCTGACTTCCTGACTCATGATTTGTTGGCAAGGAGAGGGGTGATTATGTTGTTTTAAGCCATTCAGTTTTGAGGCAGTTGGTTAAGAAGCAATAGGGAGGGCTGGCAGGTGGCGTGGTGGTTAAAGGCTCTGGACTACCACATGGTTGACTATGGTTCGAGTCTTGGACCTAGTGGCTTGCTTTCTCACTTTCCCTCTCTCTGTCTCTCTCTGATCAAATTAGAAAATTATAATAATAAAGTTAAATTTAAAAAATAATTCTTTAAATTAAAAAAAAAAAGCAATAGGGAAATGATATGACAGGGATGCGGGAGTACAAGAATGATGAACTATTTTCCCACATGAAAAGATGATATAAATAAAACAGAGTGGCCAGCAGATAGCGTATTGGTTATATCGCTGAACTCCCACATAGTTGTCCATGGTTCAAGTCCCAGACCCAGTGGCTTAAAACTCACCCAGGGGGTGCATGTGCATGCATGCCCTAAGTCCTGAGAAGAGAATGGAGAAGGGACTATGACATAACCATCCCCCCTGGAGGGTGATTTCTCATTTTCTGTGTGTCTCTCTGTCTCTCTGGCGAGTGCACGTGCCCTATAGCAAAAATCTCAACAAAAAAAAAAAAAAAAAAAAAGAAAGAAAGAAAAAAGAAAAGAAAAGAAAAGAAAGAAAGAAGTAAAGAAAGAAGGAAAGAAAATGCATGCATATGGTGTTTGGGGTGCCACTTAAATTAACTAAAGCAATCTGGGTAAGGAAAACATTTTGGATTAGCGACTAGAAAAATTCAGACTGATAAGCCAGGCCTGAATAACTTTAATGTAGGAAGGTGATCTCGGAAGCTATCCATCCCATGCCCTCTGTAAAAGATGCTGTCCGTGGCCGTTCATAGCTCCTTGCCCTCAGATTTCCGTGTGTACTAGATCAACACCTAAGCACCTGAGCGTCATGGCCTAGGAGTTTTTTTAGTCCCTGAAGCTCCCTCTGCCTGTGTGGCAAGCCACAGTGCTCAGGAAACAATGCCCACCAAGAGCAGCCCTGAGCCAGTGACAGATGGGAGTGGACACACAACCATCCCAGTTCAGATGGACATACTCCACACTGTTTCCTGGAGTTCCTTCGGTAGAATAAATGCTAGCTGCTCACAATGGTGATTTGCTTTATAATGTGTTTTTCTTTTGAATTACTTTATTATATATTCTTATTGTTATTTTAATTTGACCAGAGAGAGAGAGAGAGAAAGAAAGTGGGAAATCAAGCCACCAGATCCAGGACTCTAACATGGTGGGCCATAGAGTCCCAAGTCTAGCGCCTTAATCACCATTACAAAGCACCTGCCGGCCTCAGCTTTATAATGTGCTTTAAAGGAGCCTTCGTTTCCCAACCTTACTGCCCTGCTGGTGTTTCCTAAGATCACCTTCCAATGACTGCTTGCTTTGATAAGCCCAAAGTAAAATACTCTCAGTTTTAAATATTGTTTACTTATCTACTTATTCACTTATTTCTTCCATGAGCATGAGAAATAGAGAAAGAGAAAGTGGGAGGGCGGGAAAACACCTCAACAGGGTCTTGGTGCGGCAATCCGCCCTCAGCATCGGCCAGCTCTGGATCACAGGTACACACATGCTCAGTGTACTCAAACCCGGAAACTTCCCACGGGACAGCCTCATAGAGCATTGTCTTTTACAGCTGTGCTACTGTCTGGCCTGTATTCCCATTTTACAGTTAAAAAAATTCAGTTGGGACAAAAATTACTTTGAGTGGGTGCTCTAACAAAATGAACCAAAATATGCAGCTTTTCAAGCAAAATAAAATGTGTTTCTCTCCATCTACCAATTCAGGGTGGGAGGACAGGCCCTGCTCCAAGAGATTGTCTCGGGGACTCAAGCCATTGGGGGAGCTTTGCTGATCGCAATATATGACTTCCATTAGCAGCACTCTCAGCCAACAAGAAGGAACAGGAGGTGCTAGTGTGAGATGACACTTACATCACTCTGCTTAGGTGCAACTTAGAAACTTAGTCTCTCAGGATACACAGAGCCGCATAGGAGTCTGGGAAATGCAGTTCACTAGTGCAGCAAAGCAGTCTTGGAAGCCCCTCTCAGGTTTGTTCTACACCAGGTTGTTGAACTGACATTCTGGTCAAAGCAAGTATCATAGGAGGCCCACAGACCCTTTGCCCATTGCCCTCCCCCCCCTTTTTTTTTCTTTTTCTTTTTTTGGAGAGGTTTTTGCTATAGGGTGCATGTGCCCGCCAAAAAGACAGAGAGAGACAGAGAGACAGAAAGCAAGAAATCACCCACCGGAGGGATGGCCGCGCTGAACTCCCTTCTCCTCCATTCTCCTCTTGGGATCTTGGGCACACAAGCACACGCGCCCCGCGTAAGTTTAAGCCACCCAGTCTGGGACTTGAACTGCAGTTGACTACATGGGAGTCCAGCGACATAACCATTATGCTAACTGCTGGTCCCCATTGTCCTCCCTTTTAAGCAGAGCCAGTCAGCCTCACTGCCCACCCATATTGCTCCTTGGTACAGATTTTTAAATGGCATCCCTTGCCCGTGGAACTTTACTGCCATATACCAGGACAGTGTCTTTAAAACATCACAAATGAGGGCCAACAGATAGTGTAGTGGCTGGAGTGCTGGACTCCCACATGGCCAACCACGGTTCAAGTCCTGGAACTGGCAGCTTGAAAGTCATACCAGGGACATGTGCATGTGTGCCTAAGATCTCTGGAGGAGAATAGAGGAGAAGGGATTGTGGCATGGCCATTCCCCCCAAGTTATTTCTCACTGTCCCTCTCACTATCTCTCTTTCTTTCTGTCTCTCTTCAGCAAGCAAATGCATGCATCCTATGGGACAGGGGGAAAATCTTATAAATCTACAAAGGCAACAATATGATGGATGCCCCTGAAGTTCTATGAAGCTCAACCTGTCTGTCTGTAATCCGGGTCCAAGAGAGAGAGAGAAAAGAACCAGAGGGGTGGCCTCCATCCATGGGGGTCAGAGACATTTTAATCACCTCTGAAGAACTTGGCCTCAACTCCATGGCTTCTGATTTTGCACAGGCTAACCACGCTGTTTCTGTTTAAACCAAGTATCACAGATGAAGGTGCTAGAAGGCTAAGCCCACCAAACACAGCTCTTTTAAACATTAAACTAGATGAAAAAGAAAGCAGACAGGTTTATCTAAGTGGACCCTATGCCTAACTTTTGTATGCTAATCTGCAATTTAAAAATCCAGTCCATGACTAAATTTGGGTTTTAGCTGGCCATAGAAGTGGAGACTGTCTTTCCAAAAAAAAAAAAAAAAAAAAAAAAAGCAATGAAAGTAAATGGTAAATGGACTGGAAAAGTGTATTAGAAGAATTTGTTTAATGGCTCTTCACTATTCGTATTGCTCAAATTTAAAAAAAAAAATCCTTTATCCTCCATAGAGACACTAAGTTTTTAAATCAGTATTTGGTGATGGCAATAATGATTCAGAGATGAGAGGGATATAGTCTTTACACTAAGGTTGAAAGTGAGCAAGATCTGTGTTTTACATTATTGAGCACCATTTATTACTATATTTACAATATTTCTTAGTGCAAGTAAACAGAAAGGGCTATTACCTCCAAGCTGAACTCTACACAGTAAGCTTGTACTCTGGATTTGCTCCCCCCCCTCAATAATTTCCAGTGATGTGCTACAAACCTCCCACTAGATGCAGACCTTGGTCTCAGCTAGCATACTGTGTTAAAAATATGTGCCTAATCACCAAAAAGCCAAGCATTTATCAGGATAATCTTTCCGAACTCATCAACTTTAATGATATCCAGACGGCTTTTCTGGAGAGGACTCATTAGTTTAAAAAAAAAAAAAAAAAACCAGAAGAAATTCTCAAAACGTCCATGTTCTGTGGTTTTACTTATATAGTCAAAAATATAATCAGAGTTCTCTGCCTGCCTGTTTAATGGCCAGTTCTGCCCATATACTGGATAATCTTTCCGAACTCATCAACTTTAATGATATCCAGACGGCTTTTCTGGAGAGGACTCATTAGTTTAAAAAAAAAAAAAAAAGAACCAGAAGAAATTCTCAAAACGTCCATGTTCTGTGGTTTTACTTATATAGTCAAAAATATAATCAGAGTTCTCTGCCTGCCTGTTTAATGGCCAGTTCTGCCCATATACTACCTTGAAAAATAGTCAAACAAATGTAAAGAAGATAAATATCAAGCATAAATGAACTACCGCCAAAGGGGATAACTTGTGTGCATAAAAATGAGTAACACCAGGGCTGCAGATTAAGAAACTGAATATGTGGGGTGTTTAAAATTAGAATGGTTCCCCAAAGAATTGATAATGTTCCATTTAAGAAAAGAAATGTTTTCAAATCACCCCGCTGACTAGAGAAGTCGGAATCAAAGTCAGAAATTAATAAAAGGATGCAGACAGAGACCCCCAATCATAAATAACAGAGATGATTTGTATGCATATAAAAGCCCGCAAGGCCCAACAGTGCCTATAGTTCTATGGCAGAAAAAAAAATCTAATGAAATGCAAGAAGAAAATGTTAAAAATAGAAATGAATGTGCCTGATAGAAATGCTATTGTCAGATTCTTGTGACACAATGACTTGTTTTCTGGAAAAGTAATTCTTCAATTGAGCCCAGGCAAGCATTGTATTCATTGTAAAGTTGTGTGTTTAGACCTGTAGTCTGAAGGGTTTGCTTGTATTTAAAGCTCAATGCTACCCGGGCTCATTAGAGTAGGAGGACAAAGCTCTATCATATTACTGCTTTGACACTACTCAGAACTTCTGGGCAGTTTTCAGTGGCTTCAAGTACTTAGATTGTCAGCAGTGTAGGAAATAGAAAGTAGAATATTGAATGGGTGAGGTGTATACATCAAACGTGTGGGAATGTATATACAGAGATAAAGATCCTCATCGAACATTCTGTTATATTGAAGTCCGTGCAGAACAATTCCAGGGTAAACACAGACTTTAGTAAACAGCTGCAGTGTGCAGGTTGCAAGAATTGGAGCAGCCTGGGTCTCATTCAAGATCAAATGGCTCCTTTCTAGATTTTATCTGCTATGGGTGGCAGATAAAGGCGGTAATCACAGCTGTGAAGTCCGTCCTACAGAACAGGAATGGCAGGGGGAAAGCATCTAAATTTGGGCCTGATTTAACAACCGGATGGCATCATCCTACAAGTGCCTCCTTTCCAATTGGGCCAACTCAATGTTCTGGCTGAATCTGCAAGAGGGTGTGACCCTCTCCATGGGTTTTCAAAACTAGTGCTTTGTGAGAAGCTGCATTCGGGATGAGAGTGCCCTGGCTGGCAGGAAAGGCAGGAAGGAGAGGATGTGGTCAGGATAATGACAAGCCAGGGAAGGACCATATCCAGTCCAAAGCATGGACTTCTGTTTTCTGGTCACTCAATTTATTTCTATGTATTTGTTCTGGGAACAAATCCTATGTGATTGTGGGAGCAAAGTAAAGGTTCCAGAAGTTACACAGTGGGAAGCTAGTCTTCCTGCAGCCCACCTGTCTGCTTCCCCTTCCAGTGGTCCCCTCCAGGAGCCTTTTCTGGCCCAAAGTCAGGCCACTCAATTTCAGTACATGACCTTAAAGGAAAATAACCCTCGCCCCACCCAGACCCCTGCCCACAACGCAAGGTCCTCCCCTTCCTTTCAGTTTGTTCATTCAGTCTCCCTCTCCAGCGTTTCGCCCAGTTCTGGTCACTACTAGATGACCTGCTGACACCCTGATGACCCACGCCTTGATCTGTTTTTTAAGAGTTAGCGCTATTACTTAATGATAATGACTTATTTTATACATTATCGTCTGCTGATGTTTAAAAGATAAGACATTTGTCTGGGCGGGAGCCTGAGGCCCGCGGAGGACTCCAGGAGATCTTGCCAAAAACGTTTCCAAACTGAATAGTCATTGGGCTGCCAGATAATTCAGGAACTATTTGTATGAGCTGTTTATCAAATTATTAACCGCACAGATGTTGTTTGGCTGAAGAGCAGCTGAATCCCTTCTCTGGCAGCCGTGGAGACAAAGGTCTTCAGGAATAATTGGAGATGTGCACGGAATATTAAATTAATTTACTGCTCTTAATTCTTATGCAAATTCTGACCTCCGATGGCGCCTATCAATTACCCCGCACGCAGGGAAAGCGAGGGCGACAGTTTCTTTTCTTCTCTTTGCTTTTTTTTTTTTGTAAAGAACTCGAAAAAGGAAATATTTGCAATAAGCAGGCTGTAGGAGCACTGTGTAACTGGAATTATTTAATTGAATCCAAGTTTTCAGGGATGTCCGTGGAGGATAAAACCCCAGGGCACAAGGGAGAAGGCTGGAGCGGTGTGAGGTCGGGGGCGGAGGGATTTGTTGGTTTGACAATACACCTGAGGTAGCAGCGGGAAAATACAGCGAGGAGCTGGGACCCTGATGTCAAATAAAACATTGGCTCGTAGGCGATCGAGAGCCTCCGGGATCGCGCAAGTTCAGCGCCGGTGTCCACCTTCCCCGTGACAAGCGATTCGGTTTAAGTATAGGCACTTCCGCAAACCGAAACGCTCGGAGTGGATTGCAGAAGTGGGTTAGAGCGGCTTTCCTCGACCACAGCCTGCTCCTCCACCTCAGCTCTGGCTTCTTTTTATTTAGGGGTTTCTACCGGGCTTTACAACCCCCAACCATCCCCCACTTTTTATTATTATTATTTTTATTTTTTTTGTTGGTAGTTGTTCTTTGTTTGAAAAAACCAAACCACTACGCTGCGCGCTCATGCTCAACTCTACTGAAAACCCGGGTGGGCCGAAAAAAAGATTTAATTGTCTCCTGCATGGAGACCTGTCACTCTCCCCTGACTTCAGCGAAAGTCTGGGCTTTGTCTGCGCTTGCGGCTTCAACGCTGTGCGGTTTCTGCGCCCGGGTGGTGCGTTGTAAGACTGGGATCTTCAAGTCTTTCATCATCTCTCTAATAAGGAAAACCAAATCGGGCGCATAATGTCATCAGCCCGGGCCCGACCTAGCCGAGACCTCCGCAGTCCGAGGATGTCGCCAGCGGCCCCCGGCGCAGCCAAGAAGCGCCGCCTTTCAGCTCCTGGCCGCCCCACAAAAGCCAGACAACAATATCAATTAATCATGCAGCGGGCAAACAAGGAGATTTATCCCGCGACAAACAGCCCCACCGAGAGCCGCTGAATGGGCGTGATTAGCATGTGAAAAGGCGAGCAAAACTCTGCGGTTCAACAGCTAAAGAGCAATTTGATGGGGCTGGGATGGGGAAATTACTTGATTAGCGTCCGTCGGAGGAAAGCGCGGCTACAGCCCCTCGGCCCGGAATCCGACAGGAGAACAAAACGCGCTGGTAAACGCCGCGCGGTGGAGGGAGCGCGGGGCCTGCACCAAAGCCTGATCCGGGGTGGGGGCAGGAAGAGGGCAAAGGGGATGACCTGCTAGCCACTGCCAAAGCTGGGGCCCGAACCCACAGGCGCCATGACAACTGGCTCTCGCTGCCTTCACCCAGGGCTCCCGGGAAAGGGCGGACACCTACTGCCCACCAGTGCTGGAGGTCGACTTTAATTTAACGCACTTCCAGGGCTGTGGCCCTGAAAAGGAGTGAGGCGCGTGCGAGCGACAGGCCCACCCACGCCGTCTCCAGAGTCCCCTAGGCTGTCCTCGGGGTCGCAGTTCGCTGCAGCTGTAGCTTCTGCCTGCTCTCGGGCTGCGGCCTTAGGTCCCAGCCGTTTCGCCCGGAGTGCTGCGGTAGCACTCAGAGCTCTGCGGTTCTGTTCGCTCAGGCAGAGAACTGTGGCGCCGGGTCAGAAGTCTTTTCCCGCTCCTCCGAATTTAATCCCCGGTTCCTGCCTCCTGGAAAAGCCATCGCGTGTGAGCTTGGCATTTGGCAAAGGTTCCTTGGCTGCGTCCCGAAGGGGTAAGAGGCGAGGGGTTGCAGGAGAGCGCCCTAATTGCGAGTGTGAGGCTAGAGGTGCACTGGAGCGCGCCGGAGCGGGGGCGGAGCGCGGCGCAGGGCAAGATGGCCTCACCGAGAGTCCAGAATCCAGCAGCTCCGGGGCGCTCCCTAGGCGCGGCTGGAGCAGCTCCGGGTCTGCACTGGATCCTTGGACCTAGATACGCATGAACAGATCTGGCGGCGTGGGAATTAGGACATCCTTGTGTTCCCCGCAAACCCACCGCACAGATTTCGTTTGGGTAACTCGGGCCTTGTGCATAGGGTTTTTATTTGCAAAGCAGAGAGACCAGACTAAACGCTACGGAGTGGTGCGGCGCTAGGCCAAATGGACAACGAGAGCAAGCTGACTTCCCCTGCTCCGCATCACCCCACCTTGGTCCGGCACCCTTGTCTCCCCTCGCAAGCCCCCGACCCCGCCGTGGAGCTAAAGCCAGACCCCACCCTAGAGTTCCCATCCCTCTTTCCGCACACCGGGAGCCTTCCCTCTGGACAGATACCCACAACCCCCTGCTCCCTGGCTCCTCCCAGTGCCAGAGAAGGGAAAAGCTCTCGCCCTGTCCGCAAAGACCCACACTAACGCGCACCACTCTCAGGACCCACTAAGGTGATCCTTCCAGTTCATGCCCCGAAAGGAGTGCTGGTGAGCCGCCGGGACCGGCCCTCAATTTACGTAGAGGAAGGGGAATTTAATTCCGCTTTCCTGGAGCACATTAACCCGAAAGGAATAAAGCCTTCAACGGATAGGTTCGTCCACGCCGCGACCGTCTTAAAAATATCCTGGCCCTTGGCACAAAAGAACCAAGAAGTCACACTTGATAATTTTTTTAAAAAGTGATCGAAATGAACAATTGTCACTCAGTCGGACAGTGTCCATGAACACACCGCAGCTCTTGACCGACTTCAAAAGGCTTAATTCTTTCTGAAATGTCTCTGGTGGTGGGTGTGCCGCGAACCCATCTCGGCTCTCTCCACTGGGCGCCGAAGCCGCAGCGCCGGTGCCTCCTCCTTTGGCTTTCAGCGGCACCCTGAGGGCCGAGGCCGGGGCTGGGAGCCCCAGCTGAGAGCGGGGAGGGGCGCTGCGGCCAGCAGGCTGGAGGGCGCACCAATTAGCAGGGCGTGGCTGCTCGGACCAGAGCCGACGCACCGCACGGTCGGCGCCAGGAATTCGAGACCCGCGATCCGAGGGCTCACGCCCTAGCCGTAGAGCCCCAGGCCTGCCCTGGTCAGTCTCCAAACGTTCGAACCCGGCAGGCAACGTGGCAGGACACGCGGAAATCGTGTCTCGCGTATCCGCCCATCTTTCTCCGCTCAAACGAAAGCGCTTTGCGGCAGGAAGCCCTTCTCAGCGAGGCTGAGGCTGTGCATCTTAATTCCAATGCCAAGTGGTTGAACCATCTCAAAGTTGGGTGGAGGGGGCGGCGGAAGGGAACCGGGCGGACAGATGCCTTTGCCGGCGGGGTGGCAGAGCTGTTTCCACCAATAGCGACGGCTCCGGGCTGGCTTTGTAGTTATTTTTACAAGTTCTACCTGGTGCCCATCACATTGCCCTGAAAAGCAAGAGGCCGCTGCAATTTATTCCAATGGGCGGTTTTTAAGAAGCTGGCAATTTGAACCGGCTGGGTGTTATTTAGTGCAATATGAAATCAAATGATCCTATTTCTCAAATAACAGTGTCTGTGAGGAGAAGTGAATCCTCTGAAAGGGTAATTGTCTGCTGATGGTGTTTCCCATTATACCCGATCTTGGCCTAAATGGTGTTCGGCAGCGGGCGGAGAGCGTGGGGGTGAAATCAATGCGCGCCAACTCGAGCTCCGGAGGCAGAAAAAGGCAACCCAGCTAGCGTGCCCGCACGTCGAGCAAACAAAGCTACCCAAGACGCCACCGATGTCTTCTTGCGGCTGTCCGACATCACAGACATGAGCGATCCTGTTAAGAGAACGAAACTACCTCTTCCTCCTTTCACAACTTTGGGACACGTCTGTATCTTGGCAAAGGTTTCTGACAGCACAGCGCCCATCACCCGAGAAATAGAACCCAAATTGGTGCCCCTCTGGCCCTTTCTCCCACCGTGTTAATACTGAGTATTCAATTCGGAGCCCTTCCTTCCAAGCACAGGTTGGTTAGGTTCAGGACACCCCTACTCCTGCCTCCACACCCACGTTTAAGTCCCGGGAAGGATATTGCATCCCTCGGGCCCACATAGGGAAACGTTGGTCCTAGGCTTTTAAATTGCCCTTGGGGGGCCTAGTGTGTTTTTGGTGGAACCAGAGAGGGTCAGTCAGCTTGTGTCTGAGAAAAGCACAGACAGGAAGCAAGTTTAAGAAATGATTGTAATAACAGGGGCTAAAGTGGCTCCCTGGAACCTATGCGTGGGTGTGGGACTTGTCAGTACCCCAGGGTTGAGTGCCTGCGTGCACACAGGTGACCCCCAGGACTGCCTCTAGTTATAATTATCCATGCTGCAGGGACAGCTAAGGCAACCTTGAGGGGAGTGGCCTCCTCTTCAGAGCCTGTGGGCCCAGAAGATGGGGTGTAGCCCTAGGGAAAAGAGCATCCAGGTTTTCAGCCACAGTGGGCCAAGGATGGAATGTGACATTGGGGCACTTCCACTTACCTCCCTTAGACGTTGGGTGTGTGTTGGGGAGAGGGAGATGCCAGAAGGTGTCTTAAGGAAGGTTTGTATGTTCCAATTATCCTGAAATTCTACTCACAGCCTACATCCTCTGTTAATGTGGGGCATTTCAGGCTGAGTCTCCTAGAACCAATTTGTGGCTTCTTTCTGCTCTCCAAAGGCCGAGTTTGGGTTTAGATTGTTAAAATATTGTCCTCGGGTGTATGGGGAGTATACAAATATAGATACATATACAGATATATCTTTTTCAGAGATTCAGATCTTTGTCAACAAGCCCACTTGGTTGTTCTTCATAACCCCTCGCCCCTTCCCTGGTGCTACTTCCAAATACCTGAAGAAGCCGCGGAGAAATGCCGTTCTTACATGCCCAAGGAACCAAGGGTAGGAGGCTCCAGCCCTGCCCAACACCGCACCTGGGGCCCAAGCCACAGACACCAGGCACCCTGTTCCTGGCATTCACCTGGGCCTCTTGGTCTGAAGGAAACCGGACAGCCTGAGTCCAGCCTAAGGCGTCTCCTTCAAGGAGCCATTTCTTGGCTGAAAGTCCGGAGAACAACCGTTATCCCACCTGCCTGGGCTATGGCCTGAACGCAGGGCCCCCTATAGACCTGGTCGTGGCGCTTTAACTTCCACCCTCCGGGTCCTAACATACCCCCAGGGATTCCTAGGATGCTCTGGGGATGCTCTTACACCCTCGAGGGCCTGCTCTTCCTGGGAAATGTTCGATGCGATCATGAAACCCCCTAGTCCAGAAAGTAGCCTCCCAAGGTCCCCCTCTGGGGCTGCCAGCTTCTGCCCAGATCCTGCGCTCTGCAAAGCAGAAAAAGCAGCCGCCTACCTAGCTTGGGGCGCAACTGCGCTGGGCGGCGGCGACCGCGACCATGGGAGCGCAGTCGGCCCCTTTACCCGGCACTGCCCTGCTTCACACCTCTCCTAGGGGAAGGGGGTGGCCACGCCCTAGGCTCTACTCAACACCTTAAGGAGAAAAGAGTGACGGCTAGGAGTCCCTCCAACAACCTCGGATTAGATCCATTCCCGCGCCTCCTTCTCGGCAAGTGAAGCTGGAAACCTGGAGCCTATGCGCCTAGAGTTTCCTGGGCTGGGCGTCTCCGCGCCTTCTCGCAGCTCCGAGTTTTAGACATCCCTTCTTCCCTTGGGCGTGTCCGAGCCCTGGTCTGCCGTGAACCCTGTCCGGCACTAAGCTGGGCTGGGGGACAGAAGGGGTTTCTAGTGGCCCAGCCCTCAGCCTCCGCGGCTCCACCTGCAGGGAAACCCTGTCAAAGCCCAAGCGCAGGGGGCAGGGGCTGGTAGGAGACCCTGCGAGTCCAGGCCGGGCACCCCTCTTCACGGAGGTCTCGGGGGGTCCCAGGGTCTCTCTCAACCCTGTAGCAGAGAGGGGGGGTTTAAAGAAACCTGATTTTTTTTTCTTACCTTGGTGGGCTCAGACCCAGGCTGCCCTGTTGCACACCCCTCCTCCCTCTGGCGAGACAGCCCTTTCCCCACCCATCCTTGCTGCCCTCCCCACCCAAAATCTACTGACCTTAGGGTGCCCGGACCCGCCGCTCACCGAGCCTCGCCACGCACTGAGCAAAAGGAGAGAGCGGCTTCGCTCGCAGCCCGACCCGCCCGCTGGTCCGCGCCGGCCTGGGCGGCCGAGAGCGCAGAGCTCCCCTCCCCCACGCTTTATAATTTAATCACACGCGATATTAAATTATCAAGCTGCTCATTAATCACCACGCGAGTTATTGGGACAGAACACGCCATCGCGTGTTTTGACAACCCAGAACTGTGCACGGGGGCCGGGATGCGTCTGAGTTAGGGGAGGGGGGGATGTTTAGCCACTCTTGAGAAACGCGGTAGCCCACTCGGGCTGATGGGGCCTCCTGCCCGGAGAACCATTTGGAAAAGCCCAAGCTGAGCTTCAGAGTTCGGTAGGGGACCTGCCAGACGCCTAAACGCATCCCTCCCGGGCCCCTTTCCCCAATATTTGGATCTTGGTCGCGATGATTAAGACAGCAGAGGTGTCTAATCAAATACCATCTTAATTTGCAGCTTTTCAGGAGGGTGAATTTGACCGGAATCTGTGCATCTTCATTACCCTCTGTGGAGGGTGTGAAGTTATGCGTTTGAAATCCAGATGGAGTCAATTCACTGAAGTCATTTCAAAGGATCACTTTTCTCCAACTTAAAGGGGCTCTTTTGCCTTACAAATACCAAGGAAGAGAAGAAAATAAAGGTTTTTTCAATTAAATCCTTAATGTAGGGTAGTCAATTTTAAAATAACATCTAAAGTTGTTAGAAGCTGTTTATTTTCTAGTTT
Organism: Tupaia belangeri chinensis; assembly: GCF_000334495.1. Taxonomy (NCBI): domain Eukaryota; kingdom Metazoa; phylum Chordata; class Mammalia; order Scandentia; family Tupaiidae; genus Tupaia; species Tupaia belangeri. The sequence goes on along the minus strand of NW_006202562.1, from coordinate 4,809,585 downwards.
TTTTTTCTTTTTTCTGCTAGAGGGGCCTTACATGAATGAATAAATTAATAGAAAGTTTGTATGATTTGGTTCCACACAGTAGAAGAAGCAAGTGACCCTAACAAGTTGGCCTAGTGCCACAGAGGAATGTAATTAGTTCTCAGTCTCCAAGCTCTCACACACCAAGAGCTCAACGAACAAGAGGAAGAGAATTCCCCACCTCTGAAAGGGTGGTGCAGTTATGAATCTGTCAACCAACAGATTTTTTAAACATCTAGTTTGAAATTTTGGATTTTAAATTTCTTCCCACCTAAGCATAAGCCGAGACTAGTATGTAGCAAGAGAAGGGTAGAGAAGAACTTGTAGAGAAGGACGATGGACATTGCTAAGTTGACCAGCCGCGTTTTCTAAATAAATAGATCCAATCAAGTGGTATTCCCTTGTTAAAATACAAATAAAAAACCAACAGCCCCCCAGAATATGTTCAAAATCCTTAACTGCTCAATTAAATCAAACTTTTCTACCAGAACAGATCAACAATTTAGTACACAAATCAAGTACATAAATCTTGATCTGTGGTTGTTATCACAAAATATCATTGATAATATTAAACGTGTCCAAGACCGTTCATGAGATATTTTTTCTCCTATTAATCTGTTATCTGTGTTTTTCTACCCTTTTCACTAACACACAGAGAGATAGGCATCAAAACTCTACACACACACACACACACACACACACACACACAGAGAGAGCTAAGTAAAATTCATAAGTCTTGAAGAAGCTGGTTCATGGGGGGTGGGGAGCCATCATATGATGTGATTTTTTTTTTTTTTTTGGTAAGCCAATGGAAAAAAAAGTATCTTGACTGTCTTTTATCCAAGCAGTTCATGCCTACATGTTTACCACAATGACAGGGACATTTGTTGTCAGAGATGAAAGATCACTTTCTTTTTTTATTTTTTAAATAATTATTTATTTTTCTCTTCAATCTTTTTAAATTAATTAATTAAATTTCATTTGTTATTTTTTTATTTTTTTTTTAGCTTTTTTTTTTTTTTTGGGGGGATTTTCACTGTAGGGCGCGTGCGCTCGCCAGACAGACAGAGAGAGACATAGAGACAGAAAGCGAGAAATCAGGGGGGATGGTCACGCCGCAATCCCTTCTCCTCCATTCTCCTCTTGGGATCTTGGGCACGCGTGCACACGCGCCCGGCGTGAGTTTTAAGCCACCGGGTCCGGGACACGAACCGCGGTCGACTATGTGGGAGTCCAGCGACATAGCCATTACGCTAACTGCTGATTCCCTGTTATTATTTTTTAATTTGACTAGAGAGAGAGAGAGAAAGGGAAAGTGAGAAAGCAAACCACCAGGTCCGGGACTCAAACTACTGTCGGACATGTGGGAATCTAGAGCCTTTAACCGCCACGCCACCTGCAGTCCCCCTGAGAGATCACTTTCTATCCCCAGAGCTCTTTCTATTCAAGTGGGTCATTGGCAATAACCTTCTAAAAACGTCATATCTAAAGTAATTGTTTTCAAACGGGGGTGTTGAACATAACCTGAATTATCTAAACCACATGAGTTGGGGAAAACCAGACAATTAACTACCTCAGAAATGCAGTATGAGGGTCAAGACCAGGTCAAGACCAGTTTTGTTGGATGGGGCCCCCCAAAATGGAAAAAGAAATGAATGCCTTTATTCATTTACCTGTTTTTCTTTTCTTTTCTTTTTTTTTTTTTTTTTTTTTTTTTTAGGGGGTTTTCGCTATAGGGGCGGGCGCTCGCCAGACAGAGAGAGACATAGAGACAGAAAGCGAGAAATCACCCCCCAGGGGGGATGGTCACGCCACAATCCCTCTATTCTCCTCTCAGGATCTTGGGCACGCATGCACACGCGCCCAGCGTGAGTTCTAAGCCACCGGGTCTGGGACGTGAACCGCGGTCAACTACGTGGGAGTCCAGTGACATAGCCATTACGCTAACTGCTGGTTCCCTTTTTTAAAAAAATAAGTTTATTTATCTACTTATTTTAATTTTACCAGAGATGGACAGAGTGATAGAGAGAGAGGAAGTGAGAAAGCAAGCCGCCAGGTCCGAGACTTGAACCACAGTCGACCATGTGGGAGTCCAGCGCCTTTAACCACCACGCCACTTGCTGGCTCATTTGCCTGTTTTTCCACCATGCTGTTTTTGCACACATCACCTCTTCCAACTCTGGCTGGAACACTAGAGATGGAAGTGCCAATGAGACTCAAATCTCTCCTCCTGAGCCTCAGGGAAGTTAGGGAACTTGTTCCTGACCCAGGTGGAAAGCCAGAACCCACATTTCCTGACTCCTAGTCTGATGCTCTTTTCCAAAAGCAACATCAGTTTGAGATGGCTCACATGAGCTTCTGATCTATTTTCATTACTAAGGCCTCCTCTGTTGCTCAACGAAACACTTTGATTTTCTGAACCTCTTTCAGAATATAGCAAATAGGAAAGTATTCTCGACTGGGCTCAGCTCAGCCCATAGTTTTAACTCTACCATCTTGGACAAGTCACACTAACTTGAGTTCCTCCAGAAGCCAGACCCAAGCCAATATTTCAATTCAGGAACACCAGTCTTCCCTTACTCACGGTTTGTTTTCTATGGTTTCATTTACTCATATTCATGTAACTTTTATATAAGGTTGTGTATAGCCTTCTATATACCTTATACACATAGCTTTTGAATACTGTTATCATTGTTCTATTTTATTATTAAAAATTATAATAATGGGGCCAGCAGGTGGGGTGGTGGTTAAGGGCATTGGACTCCCACATGGCTAACCATGGTTCAAGTCCTGGTGGCTTGCATTTTCACTTTCTCTCCCTCTCTCTCTCTCTCACTCTGTCCCTCTCTGATCAAATTCAAATAAATAAAAAAATAAAGTTAAATAAAATAATTCTTAAAGAAAAAATCATAATTAATTGTCAAATCTTGACTGTGCCTAATTATAAATTAGATGTTATCATGGGTGGGTATATAGGGTTTGGTACCATCTGTGGTTTTAGGCATCCACTGGGAGTCTTGGAATGTATCCCGTGTGGGTAAGGAGAGCTACCGATAAGATTTTTCAGGAGGTGATCTCAGGAAGCCACACACTAGACTGCGCAGTAGGGACTAGAAACCCAGAGGAAAGGCAGCAATACACAGTGAACTAGCAAGAAAGTAACCATTTTATGCAACTGGAACTGAATATTGCTAGAGGCACCCTGGGAAGCAGTGGAGAATCCCCCCTGAGGAACAAGGAAGTTGTAGGAGTCAACTCTTGTCAGTCAGCGGTTGAGGACTGCCTTAGGGGTGGGCACTGATTTCCCAGGCTTCACACTTGCCCATAGTGGGCACAGTGAGTCCTGGCCAAAGAAAGCCCATAAGCAATAGCTGGTGTTGGCGGTCAAGTGCAATTGGTGCGCATGGAAATGGTCAATACTGTTGTGTTTTCTGAAAATGCCCCATGTGTATCTTCCAATCCACACCTTCCTCCACAATATTGCCTTGCTACTCTTCTAACAAAGAGTGGATCCCATGTCTTCACCCTTTAGATCTGAGTGGGCCCTGTGAAGTGATATACCAGCTCCAGGTGAAGGTGTAAGCTCATCTGTCAGCTGCCATTTCCTGTTTCTTGGAGGCTGGCTCTTGGGACACTTGCTCTCAAAACCCAGCCACTATGTTGAGAGAATTCCAAGCCACAAGGAGAGGGATCAGGTGAGCGTGCAATTTAACAGCTCCAGCTGAAGCCCAGCATTGACCTCTAGAGTGGACTGAGCATCTGCCATGGGGGTGAGTCATGATGGACGCCACCCTGGTCCAGCCTTCAGAGGAATGCACCTCAGCTCACTTCCTACTGAGGTCACGGGAGACACCCTGCAGTGGTTATTTTATGTGTCAGTTTGGCCAGGCTATAGAGGCCATTTACTTCATCGAACACTAATGTGTGGCACCAGCAGGTGGCATGGTGGTTAGGGTGTTGGACTCTCACATGGCCAACCACAGTTCAAGTACCAGACCTGGCAGTTTGAAATTCATGCCAGGTGCATGTGCATGTGTGCCCAAAATCCCAGGAGGAGATTGAAAGAGAGGGGATTACAGCATGGTCATCCCCCCACAGGAGGGGGGTGATTTCTCACTTTCCCTCTCACTATCTCTCTCCAGCAAGTGCATGCACCCTATGAAAATAAATAAATAAATAAATAAGTAAATAAACAAATACATAATTTTTATTTCAATTTCCTATTATATGTTGCCACTGTATAGAAATACAATAGATTTTCACATATTAATATTTTAACCTACAACCCTGTAAACTCACTTATGAGTTCTCTAGAAATCAGGGAGATACAGCCTGATTTCTCTGCTCCCTAGTAGCTGCTAAGAGGACCATTGTCACATGAATGACAACAGGTTGAGCTCTACTTTTCTGTGTCCTGCGGAATCTTGAACAAGAGAAGTGGTATACGAAGTAGTGGCACAGCAATAACACAACTGGACCCATACAGGAAAGGTCCTGGGTTTGCATCCTGGGACCTCCCCAAGCATGTCAGGCATGCATACATATACACATGGTCCAGGCTGGCTGAGACTAGGGCTGGGTCATGGCATAAAGACCCTGGGTTGTCTTTCTGTCTGTTTGTCTGTCTTTCTCATGGAAGAAGTAAATGAATTAACCTGAAAAAGAGACAGAATCAACCGCTTTGGGCTTCAGGATAATAATGACTACCTATCACACTATACTTATTCATATTAATGGGATCCTGTATGTTAAAAGAGCAGCCAAGGCCTGAATTCTAAACACTCAGTACATGTCAGTTTCTTTGACTCATATCTCAAGCACCCTATGGAAACTTTTTTTGTGCCTCCAAGTGTTAAACATCCCTTATATCCAAGTGCTCCATTAAGGAGCCAAAGGCTAGGTTCTTAGCTAGTACGTATGTTATTTCTAAATAGTAGAGTCTATTAAAGTCCATTTTTCTTTGGCCTCCCTGGAGTTTACATTTTTAGTGTTCATATAGCCAAGGGCATCTTGCATCTCTCTGCCTGCATCTCTGGTGCTGGGGCTGTGTGTGAGAGTTCATGGATGACTAGAAATACCAGGGAGTTGTCTTAATCTGCCCAGGCCACTATAGAAAAATATATTAGACTGGGTAATTTATAAACAAAAAAATTTATCACCCTCAGTTCTGGAAGCTGGGAAGTCCAAGAACAAGGTACTTCCAGCTTCAGTGTCTGGTGAGGGTCCGCTTCCTAGTTTATAAAGCCACTAATGCCATTTCTTATGGCCTGGTCACTTCCCAAAGGCCCTTCCTCAATACCAACATGTTGGGGATTGGACGTCAACATATGAACCTTGGACAGAAGCATCCAGACAGACGTAGTGGGAATTAACACTCCAGGAGCAGCCATCACTAAGTAATGGGAGCAGGGAGATTTAAACACGACTTTCTCATCCCTCCATTAAGATTATTCTGTTTGTGCCAGCCCCATGGCCTGGTAGTCAAAGGATCCAGATCCCACATGGATGACTGTGCTGTTTGAATCCTGGTGGACTGAAAAACACATTGGGTACATGAATATGTGTGTCCCAAATTGTGACAGGATACAGAAATGGAGAAGTCATTGCAGCATGATCAACCCCACTGGGGAGTGCTTGCTTTCTTTCTCTCTCTCTTGTCTCTCTCTACTAGCACAGATATCCTCTAGCAAGTTAAAAATAAATAAGTGATTAAATTAAGATCATTCTGTTCTATTCTACACAGTCCCGTAGAAGTCTCCAGTTGAACTGGGCCCCAGCTGCCTACAACAATAACCTGCTCATGAAGGCATTTGATTTCTGCTGCTGTCTCCTGTATCCGCTATCTCAACTAGCTCTTGGGATCACCAAATGAACCAGTAATACCCAAAAATCCGGCCTCGAAATCGACTTTTGGGCATCAAAACCAAAGCAGATCATTTGACAAATTGGTCAAGCTAATAGTAGCAGAGCTATAATTAGAACTGAGGTCTTCTAGCTCCAGACCATGTCCTCTAGTCTTAGCAGATGAGGGAGTCATCTCCTTGAAGCAAAGATAACACAGCCCTGCAGCATACAGTTGGACCTAGCAGTGCAGTACCAACTCTGCAGGCCATGCTGTCATTGAAGGCTGGTACTAGGAATCATGGATCTGAGAGGAAGTGGTCTCAAGCAGCAACATAAACAGCTAATGAATGAGGGGGTTGGTGGTGCTCAGGTGCAGGCCACTGAAGTCAGGAAAGGATGGTTTCTCTAAGATGATGGAATGAGAGTGGTATGGGGTGAGTAAAAAATCTTGTGGAAACTGGGAGGAGGGGCTGGCAGTAGTGGGGCACATCTGTAAGTGTGACTTTATAATGCAAAATTTCAAAGACCTAGCAGCTTTTTAAAGGTCAGCAGCATCTCCTGGAACACATTTCCACAGGTGACATTGACAATGACCCATTGGTAGTGCTACAGTGGGGTGGTGCTATGGTGTGCCAGAAAGACACCGACCTTCATGACATCTTTTAGTCCACTTTTAAAAGTTAGATCAAAGTTACTGCATTAAACGCCACCATAATCAGAATCGTAGTACATAAAATAAAATGATGTTTAACAAGAGAGGACTGATGAGATAAATCGCTCCATGTACTGTGCATAAAGGGAAACTCTTTCCAGGTATTTTGAAAATTAGGTAGATCTATAGCTCTCCACATACAGGTATAGAAAGATCTCTGAGAATGTTAAGCAAAAACACAAGAAGCAGAACTATGTGTAAGAAGCACTACCATTTATATTTCTTAAATGATATAACAGCGGAGCAGTGTGAAGAGGCGAGAGCGACCCCCAGAGCAACCGAAGCCTGCGCACTGCTGCATCCCCCACGTCCAGAGTCTACGTCCTGCTGTTGTTGTCACCATGCCCAAGAGAAAGGCTGAAGCCAAAGGAGATAAAGCCAAGGTGAAGGATGAACCACAGAGAAGATCTGCAAGGCTGTCTGTGAAACCTGCTCCCCCAAAGCCAGAGCCCAAGCCTAAAAAGGCCCCTGCAAAGCAGGGAGAGAAGATACGCAATGGGAGAAGGGGAAAGGCAGATGCTGGCAAGGATAGGAATAATTCTGCAGAAAATGGAAATGCCAAAACAGACCAGGCACAGAAAGCTGCAGGTGCTGAAGATGCCAAGTGACATGTGTGCGTTTTTGATAATTGTGTACTTCTGGTGACTGCACAGCTTAAAATACTATTTTTTATCAAGTTTCATAAAAATGCAGAATTTTGTTTTACCTTTTTGTTAAGCTATGTTGTTAGCACACAGAACACTTCGTTGTTGTTTTTTGGGGAAGGGGCATTTGTCACTAACAGAATGTTTCTGAAGCTGGATTGATTTGGACAACATCTTTCCCTTCTAGTGTTGAGAGACTTCCTCTTGACTCTCGAGAGGAGGGGCTCCCTGACACACACAGCCACCTTGGCACAGATGCCTTGTAGTGTGGAAAACTTAACATTTGCTTTTATGTCCTCTCCCTCTCTGCCTTCAGCAGTCTTAACTCCCTTAAACCATAGGCCTGTTGGGACCTGACCACAGAAAATTAGATATACCAGGATATCAGGCAATCCAGACTTTCCAATGACATTGAGATGGCATCCTTCAAAAGAGCAGCAGTTCCTTTTCTGGATTGTTTGATTGTCAGGTTGATAATTCTGCCATTTTCATTTCCCGAAAGTCAGGATCGGCCTATGAAAAGTTGTTAAACAACATGCTAAATGTAAAATATCAACCCTCACTCTAAACTTTCCCTGTTTAGAGCAACCAATGAAGAATTCAGTAAGTTTTATAGTGGCTTTCTGATTTTGGTAGTCTATTGAAGAAGGGAGTTTTAAAGTTGTTGTATACTGTTAACGATTGTCTGCCATGTCCTGTCTGAAATACCGTGATTGTTTATGAAAAGTATCTTTAATAAAGCTGAATACAGTTTGACTTGGAAAAAAAATGATATAACAGCTAGATATAGAAATGGAGAGATAGACATATAAGTGCAGAAATAAAGGTGTGCTTGGAGTAACTCAGGAGGGCCAGGAAAGAAAGCAGTAACTGGTCGCCTCCAGAAAAGGAAACCACAGGGCTGGTGGCAAGAATGAGAGGCTTATTTTTTGCTCGAAATCTTTTTCACAGTTGAATTTTGCATGATGTAGGGTTTCAGAAATGATGACGAGGGGGCCAGCAGGTGATATGGAGGTTAAGGTGGCTGGATCCCAGATGGTCAACTATATGGGTTGAGTCCTAGACCTGGGGGCTTAAAAAACATACCAGGTGCATGTGTGTGTGTGCCCACAATCTTGAGAGGAGAGTAGAGAAGGGATTGTGGTGTGGCCATCTCTCCTAAGGTATAGAGAAGGGGTATTTCTCAATTCCTCCCCCCTCCCCCCCGTGAGAGTACATTCCCTATAACAAACTAAAAACAAAAGTAATAATAATAGTGAGGAAATACATGAGCACTCTCCTGGAAGTCAGCCACCACTGAAAGAAATCAGACAACCAAATGATGCAGGACCATGCAGAAAAGTCTAGTCAACAGCTATGCTGAGGTCCAAATATAAGAGTGAGGCCATCTTGAATATCCCAGCCTCAGCAGAGCTCCAGGTTGAATGTGCCTGATACATGACCCAGGCCACTCTTCTGAGCCCAGCCAGCCCACAGATTCATGAAAAATAATAAATCATTTTTGTCTGAAAACCCTAAAACACACACATGTATAGAGCACTGCTCAAAATGGCCTCACCTATGCTAAGTACTCAACACCACAGTGTTTTTTTTGGAGATATTTTCACTGTAGGGCGCGTGCGCTCGCCAAACAGACAGAGAGAGACATAGAGACAGAAAGCGAGAAATCACCCCCCAGGGGGGATGGTCACGCCGCAATCCCTCCTCCTCCATTCTCCTCTTGGGATCTTGGGCACGCACGCACACGCGCCCAGCATGAGTTTTAAGCCACCGGGTCTGGGACACGAACCGCGGTTGACTACGTGGGAGTCCAGCGACATAGCCATTACGCTAACTGCTGGTTCCCAACACCACAGTCTTCAAAACAACCTGTTTTGTCTCAACATCAGCTTACCTTCGTGGACTTAAGACACAGGCTTATGAACTTGTTTGAAACACAGATTCCAAATAAGACTGCAGTTAAGAACATATGGCCAGGATCACAACCTTCTCAGAGAGGCATGTAATGTGGCTCTCAGACAGCTCAACGCCATTCTACTCTTGGCCGTTCCTGTGTGTAAAGCAGGGCAGCTGCTGTGCTCGAGCACTTCCCTCAGGAGAAGCAACTCACCTATTTGAGGCTGGAATCACTGGGACCCTACTTTGCTGAATCAGACTGGCCTTGGGCACCTGTGCTGTCCCAAGAATGCTTGACTGCAGACCTGTGCAGTGCCACGACACTGGAGGACTTCCCATGAAAGCGTTCATCCCAGATGACAGACCCATTCCAGTGAGGCTGCCTGATGGGTGTTCCACGCATAGCCCCTTTGCGGTGTGGTGCACACACTCGGCCTGGAACAGGCTCACGTCTCCCTGTCCTTTAGGGTGTTTGGATGTGAACAAAGCCTTGACATTGTGAAAAGACACAAATTGAGTTTTGGACTAATCCTTGTGCTCTAAACAACATGAAAAAAGGAAAGAAAGAAAGAAACAGTAGTCCTACTTATCCATGGCCAACCACGGTCCAAAAATAGGTGAGTATAGTACAGTAAGATATTTTAGCCCAGCCTGGTAGCTCAGGGGTAGAAAACTGAATTGCAGTGCTGAAAGCTACATGACCAGCCATGGGTTTGAATCCCCTGGTCAGCCTGAAAACACACCTGGTGTGTAAGTGCATATCCAGGATCATGACAACCTACAGGACTGGGAAAGGGGACTGAGGCATGATGAAACCCTATCAAGGGTACTTCTTTCTGTCTCCTGTCTGCCCTCTCTCTCTGTGTCTCACTCTCTCATGCATGCATAGACTCTCTACCATGAATAAAATGAAAAAATAAGATTTTCTTTTCTTTTCTTGAGAGGATTTTGCTATAGGGCACATGTGCTCGTCAGAAAGACAATGAAACAGAAAGTGAGAAATCACCCCCCAGGGGGGATGGCCACGCTGCAATCCCTTCTTCTCCATTCTCTTCTCGGGATCTTGGGCATGCACACACACACACGACCAGCGTGAGTTTAAGCCACCGGCTCCAGGACTTGAACCGCAGTCGACTACAAGGGAGTCCAGCGACATAGTCATTATGCTAACTGCTGGTCCCAAAATAAGATATTTTGAGAGAACACATTTACATAACTTTCATTACAGTGTGTTGTTATCATTGTTCTATTGCTAGTTATTATTATTAACAATAACTTTTACTGTGGCTAATTTATAAATTAAGCATTTTTTCTTTTTAATTGATGTGATAATTGTGCATATCCATAGAGGACAGTGTAAATTAAATCTTACAGAGGTGTAAGTATAGAGAAAAAAACATACACAGGGCTCAGAACTATCTGTGGATTGAGGCATCCACGAGGGCTCTTGGACTGTATCCCCCATGGATAAAGGAGGGCTACTACATGAGAGAAAGAGAGAAAGCGAAGGTGAGTGCAAAATGGTGACCCTTCCAAAGCATAATTCTGAGGTAAGTATGAGACACATTGGTGTCACTCTGATAGCCAGTCATTAACTGTACACAGCCATGATCCTAGTTGGTGGGGCTCTATAGTAAAGACCAAATGATACACCTTGGAGAAAAGGCCGAAGGAGGTTTAAGTCCTCAGGAACTTTCTTAACCTCCTGAGTGTAATAATACATTTTGCAGAGCTCTTACGAGGCTTGAAGAAAAAGATGATTGGATGGCTGAAAGATAGTGGGCATACAATAATCATGGACTTTTTCAACTACTATCATCCCACTCCCACTGTTTCAGGTATCTAATGCTGTGTAACAAATCATCCCCAAACTCAGTGGCTTAAAATAATGATGATCATTTATTTTTTTATGGTTTCTGCAGGTCAGAATTCAAGAGCAGCTTGGCTGGTCAGTTCTTTCTTGAGGTCCCCTGTGAGGCTGTAGTCAGATGTCAGTTAGAGCTGCAGTCATAACAAAGTTAGACAGGACTGGAGGGTCCACTTCTACGTACTCACATGGCCACTAAGTTGGTATTAGCTATTAGAAGGAAGCTTCAGTTACTCTGCAAACGGGCCTTCCCTCTGAACTGCCCTGGTGTCCTCACAACATGGCAGCTGTTGCCTCCAAGTGAGCCATCCTTGGAAGTTACACACCATCTTAGCTCTGATACAACCTTGGGGGGGGGATATACAGAGCACGAACTCTAGGGAAAAAGGAACACGAGGGAGAGACAGTGACAGAGAGAGAGGCAACCCCAACAGGGTCTCCATGCCATGATCCACCCCTAGTCTCAGCCAGCCAGGATCATTGGCATGTGTGTTCCTGACATGTTCAGGGAAACCTGGGGACATAAACCCAATATCTACCCACTTGGATCCAGCATAGCATGGTATTACATTATTGCTGTGCCACTGTCTGGTATCATATACAGTCTTTACAGTAGTAATTAAGGTGGAAAAAATTATCAGGGTGGGTCTTAAGCAATATGATTGGTGTCCTTCTAAGAAGAGATGAGGATACAGACACAGAAAGAACCATTTGAAGACATAGGAAGAAGACAGCCACCTGCAAGGCAAGGAGGGTGGCATCAGAAGAAATAAACTCCACTAATGTTTTTGTTTCCCCCATTTGTTACAGAGTGAGTGCACACACACAGGAGAGAGAGCAAGCGAGCGAGAGAGAGCGAAGGAGAGAGAGACCCTCCACAGGGCTCAGCCACACTGCATTCTCTTCCCTCCAGCCTTTCAGGATCCTGGGTGCACATGCACATGTCCTGTATGTATTCAGGCTGACCAGATGGGGAACTCACGTTGCAGTGGGCCTGTGGCTTGCAGCTCTACAGGCCAGTATGCTATCAATTGCATCCTAGAGGCCTCTGTTGACATTCTGATTTCAGACTTCTAGCCTCTAGAACTGTGAGAAAACAAATTTCTATTGTTTAAGCCACTCAGTTCTCCACTCTTTGTTAGGAGAGTCCTAGTAAAAGGATACGGAATCATTGTGGAAGCTGTCTTTCATACTGAGAACCTTATCATACTAAACCTGTAACTTCTTCCAATACAAAGCTACGTGTTGTGTATTTCTATTTATATGCAATTTCCAGAATAGGCAAATCCACAGAGACCAGAAAGTAACCAGTGAGTGGGGGCATAGGGAAGTGGGGAAGAACTGCTAATAAATAAGGACTTTTTTTTTTCCAAGTAATGATATATTCTGGAATAGTGGTGGTGATTGCAACTTTGAATATACTAACAATCACTGAACTACACTGTTTAAAAGGGTGATGTGTGAGCTATAGCTCAACTTCTCAAGCTGGCTTCTTGTTGCTACATCTGCCTATCAGCCAGTGTTCTGGGTGGTCTTCTGGTCTGGGTTCTGGTCCCAGAATGAGCTGAGAAATACTAAAGAAATATA
>NW_006202562.1:4778342-4796986 GCF_000334495.1 Tupaia belangeri chinensis | reverse complement strand
TTCCCTCCTGCAGAAAGCTTGCATTCAAGTTGTGGTAATGGAACATGGCTTGAAAATACTCACAATGCATAACTGAAAAGATTCCTGGTTGAGTCCAAACTCATAGAGTCTACTGCTAGGCAGAAGCAGGGCCTGTGAAACACCTCCACAGGTCCACCCCAACTTCCACTCTGGTGGCAGTAGACCACCTTTGACGTGACCCAGCCCCTCATGCCTCAGTTTTCCTGCTCCAAAAAATACTTGCTATTTATTTTTTTAGAGAGATTTTTGGTATAGGGTGATGTGCTCACTGGAGAGACAGAGAGAGACAGAAATTGAGAAATCACTCCCCAGGGTGGATGGCCACACACAATCCCTTCTCCTCCATTCTCCTCTTGGGATTTTGAGCACACACACACACACACGTGACCGGCCTGAGTTTCAAGCTGCTAGTACAGGACTTGAAATGTAGTCAGCCATGTGGAAATCCAGTGCCTTGACCACTATTCCAACAGCTGGCCCCACTGCTTTTTATTTTAAGAAGCCGCGGGATGTAGCAGTTGAGAGTTTGGGCACTGGTGCTATATCATGTGGGTTATAATACCTCTGTTCCGCTTACAAGCAGTGTAGCCTTGGTCAGGTTGCTTAAGCTTGAGTGCACAAATTCCTTTCCTGAAAAATGGGGATAAAACATGTAAACAGTGGGATTAGGAGATGGCATAATTGTTACGTCGCTGGACTTTCATGTAGTTGATGGCGGTTCGAGTACTGGACCTGGTGGCTTAAAACTCACACTGAGCATCACAGAGCATCTTTTTAGTCAACTACATGAGTGGTTATTTTAATTTTCATCATCTATTACTTTAAAAAAAAAAAAAAAAGTAAAAAGTGGGGCCAGCAGGTGGTGTGGTGGTTAAGTGCTGGATTCTCACATGGCTGACTGTGGTTCAACTCCCAGAACTGGCAGCTTCCTTTCTCACTTTCTTTCCCTCTCTGTTTCTCTCTGGTGAATGCATGTGCCCTACAGCAAATTAAAAAATAATAAGAATAAATAAAATTAAATACATAATTTTAAAAAACACGTAAAAAACTAGGCACGGGCCCCACCTCTACGGTGTTGTATGTAGCTTACTGGGCTGTAGAGCTAGAAGCCATTTGGTGACTGTAATCTGAGTTCCAGGCCTAGCCTGAAAGCACACCAGGTGTGTGACACATGCCCAGGATCCCAGTGGGATGGAGGACTGGAGAAATAAGATAGTGGCACAACTGAGCTCTGTGGAGGGTGCTTCTGTCTACACTAGAGTGCTTCTCTCATGTTCTCTAGCATTCAAAAAAGAAATCATAAAACAAGCTCAGCACAGAGTAAGGCTGAAACGTATTGGCTATTTACCGATGTTTATTGGTACACACGTACATGCACAACTTTTAACCAAACAAATCATTTCTCTTTGGGTACATTTAGAAGTCCTAAGCAACTTGGGATCAGCAGATGGTATAGTGGTTACATCGCTGGACTCACACATAGTCGACTGTGGTTCAAGTCCTGGATCCTGAGGCTTAAAACTCACGCCAGGCATGTGTGCATGTATTCTCTAAATCCTGAGAGGAGAATGGAGGAGATGGGATTGCAGTGTGGCCATCCCCCTTGGGGGGGTGATTTCTCACTCTCTGTCTCTCTTTCTCTGTCTCTCCAGCAAGCACATGTGCTCTATAGCAACAACATGTCGTCTAAAAAAAAAAAAAAAAAAAAAAAAGAAGTCCCAGAAACTAGGACTGCTTTTTTTTCTTCAATGTGAAGTAGGAACCATTTACTTATTGAATGTTTCTCTGGGCCAGGCCTGGCATAAGAATATCTTAAATGTTACTCCTCATCGTTTACTACTCATGATAACTTGGTAAATAAAAATATCATTGCCTTCATTTTAGAAATGAGCAAATGCAGTCATCTCAGATGGTAAGACGTGCTCAGAGCTGCATAGCTGACATGAGGCAGATCCAGAATTTGAACTCAGCCATTCTGAGCCCAAAGCACATGATCTTTAGACAACCCGCTACTGGGTTGTCTAAAATCATAGATTTTTGCTCCTGAGGATTGGTGGGCTGTGACCTCTCCAACTGCCAGGTTGACACGAAAGGAAGAAAATGGAGTCTTAGGGACCAGCAGTTAGCGTAATGACTATGTCGCTGGACTCCCACGTAGTCGACCACGGTTCACGTCCCGGACCCGGTGGCTTAAAACTCACACCGGGTACGTGTGCATGCGTGCCCAGGATCCAGAGAGGAGAACGGAGGAGAAGGGATTGCAGCGTGGCCATCCCCCCTGGGGAGTGTTTCTCGCTTTCTATCTCTCTGTCTCTGTCTGTCTGGTGAGCGCACACGCCTTATAGCAAAAACCTCTTTAAAAAAAAAAAGAAAGAAAAGAAAATGGAGTCTTAGACGGAGGTTCCCTCTGAATCATGGGTGACAGATTCAGGTGACTAGAACCTGCCCTTGAGTGGCAGGGCTGACAGGATTGATTAAGAAGGACAGAAGGGGAGCTTAGGAAATGCCCTTGATAGACAAATCGTACAGTCGAACCTGGGCCCTTCCCTCTGACCATTTTATCCCTCCCACAGGGATAGTCTTCCTGTCCCTAAAGAAGTGACAACAGCTCCTGTTGACTGGGAGCTAACTCTACCAGACATGCTTCCGAGTGTACCCCACATTTAAACCTCTCAACAACTCTGAGAGGAAAGCTGTTACAAGCACCATTCTATACGCACGGCATTTGAGGCACGATGAGGGTAAGTAGTCTGCCCAAGGTCACACGGCTTGTAAGAGGAGGAAGTAGTACACCACGCAGAAGGGCCACCTGCCCCGAAATTCCTAACCCCTGTATGTGACCGCTTTTCAAGGAGACAATGGCAAGTGTTTGGTGGAGGAGGGAGGGTGTTCTGTATGGTGGTCACCGTCAAGGTGCCTGAGCAATGAATGAAACCAACTTTTCACAAAGACAGTGGGAAATTGCAGACCACAAGAAGTGGAATACTCTGCACCCGGTGCTCTGTCACCTTATAAACATAAATACGGAGCCATCCAAAAATACAAAGGTCAATAACATACTGGCTTGGGGCCAGCAGGTGGTATAGTGGTTAAGGCTCTAGACTCCCACATGGCCGACAGTGGTTCAAGTTGCGGACCTGACAGCTTGCTTTCTCACTCTTTCTCTCCCTCTCTTTGTGTGTCTTTCTGGTGAGCACATGTACCCTGTAGCAAATTTAAAGAATAATAAATCAAATGAATAATTCTTAAAAAAAAAAAAAAAAAAAAAGGACAGTTTTTAAAAAAAAAAAAAAAAAAAAAAAAGAAGTCCCAGAAACTAGGACTGCTTTTTTTTCTTCAATGTGAAGTAGGAACCATTTACTTATTGAATGTTTCTCTGGCCCAGGTCTGGCATAAGAATATCTTAAATGTTACTCCTCATCGTTTACTACTCATGATAACTTGGTAAATAAAAATATCATTGCCTTCATTTTAGAAATGAGCAAATGCAGTCATCTCAGATGGTAAGACGTGCTCAGAGCTGCATAGCTGACATGAGGCAGATCCAGAATTTGAACTCAGCCATTCTGAGCCCAAAGCACATGATCTTTAGACAACCCGCTACTGGGTTGTCTAAAATCATAGATTTTTGCTCCTGAGGATTGGTGGGCTGTGACCTCTCCAACTGCCAGGTTGACACGAAAGGAAGAAAATGGAGTCTTAGGGACCAGCAGTTAGCGTAATGACTATGTCGCTGGACTCCCACGTAGTCGACCACGGTTCACGTCCCGGACCCGGTGGCTTAAAACTCACACCGGGTACGTGTGCATGCGTGCCCAGGATCCAGAGAGGAGAACGGAGGAGAAGGGATTGCAGCGTGGCCATCCCCCCTGGGGAGTGTTTCTCGCTTTCTATCTCTCTGTCTCTGTCTGTCTGGTGAGCGCACACGCCTTATAGCAAAAACCTCTTTAAAAAAAAAAAGAAAGAAAAGAAAATGGAGTCTTAGACGGAGGTTCCCTCTGAATCATGGGTGACAGATTCAGGTGACTAGAACCTGCCCTTGAGTGGCAGGGCTGACAGGATTGATTAAGAAGGACAGAAGGGGAGCTTAGGAAATGCCCTTGATAGACAAATCGTACAGTCGAACCTGGGCCCTTCCCTCTGACCATTTTATCCCTCCCACAGGGATAGTCTTCCTGTCCCTAAAGAAGTGACAACAGCTCCTGTTGACTGGGAGCTAACTCTACCAGACATGCTTCCGAGTGTACCCCACATTTAAACCTCTCAACAACTCTGAGAGGAAAGCTGTTACAAGCACCATTCTATACGCACGGCATTTGAGGCACGATGAGGGTAAGTAGTCTGCCCAAGGTCACACGGCTTGTAAGAGGAGGAAGTAGTACACCACGCAGAAGGGCCACCTGCCCCGAAATTCCTAACCCCTGTATGTGACCGCTTTTCAAGGAGACAATGGCAAGTGTTTGGTGGAGGAGGGAGGGTGTTCTGTATGGTGGTCACCGTCAAGGTGCCTGAGCAATGAATGAAACCAACTTTTCACAAAGACAGTGGGAAATTGCAGACCACAAGAAGTGGAATACTCTGCACCCGGTGCTCTGTCACCTTATAAACATAAATACGGAGCCATCCAATTAAATGGTATTATGCAAAAGCCTTTGGGTTTAACCTGCCTATGAGCAGAAAGAGCAGGACTAGCGCATCCCTTTGTTTCCAGCCCTTGTAGTTCGGAGTACTTGGAGAACCCTGCGAGAAGTGCATTCAAGTGGCAAACAATTATGAAATCCACCAAATGATTTTTGAGGGGAATCCTGGCATCAGAGATTGTTCATGCATGATGCCAGCCTGCGCCTATGGGCTGCCTGCCACTCGTGCACCCTGGGCTGCAGGGCAGTCCCTAGCTGGCGCACCAAGTCATAGTCCTACCCTGCGGGGAGAAAGGAGCACAAGGAGTGAGTGCTTCCAGCCCTCATCTCTGAGGAGTCCTCTCTGTCTACAAGGGGATGACCCTGGAGACCTCATCGAAGCACAGATTCAAGGACTTCAGTGGAAATCACGGGCCTATAAGAGCCATGAAACCGAGCAAGCCCGTCTCATTTAAATAGTGAGTCTTTGTGAGAAGCATTAACTACTTTCTTCTTCTTTTTAAAATGTTATTTCTTTCATAGAACTCAAGTATTTTAGAGATTGATATATTAGTAGTTGTTTATATGATCAAAAATAAAATGAAGAAATAATTCTATTTATTGGAATCTGAACCCAATACTTATTGTGGGTTTTTTTTTGGGGGGGGGAGAGGTTATTTCTACCTTGGCATCTCTCTCTGTCTCTCTCTCTCTTTTTATTTTTTCTCCTTTCTTTCTTTCATGAGTGAGAAAGCCAGAGACAGCTAGAGAGACAGAGGGTCAGGTGCCCCCACTGAGTCCTCATGCTCAATGTACTTCCAGTTCCAGCCAACCTGGGTCATAGATGTCCACCTTGTTTAAGGAGTTCTCCAGGATTGAACCTGGAACCTTCCCATGTGGGTCAACCTGGCAGAGCATCACATTACCATCGTGCCACTACCTGCACATCCTATCCCATTCTTTTTTTGAAAACAAATATTGATTTATTTATTTGTATTATGATGAAATTTTAATTTTACTATAGGGCATATATGTTCACCAGAGAGAAAGGGAAAGTGAGAAAGCAAACTGCCAGGTCCAGGACTTGAACTGTAGTAGGTGAGTCCAGAGCCTCAACTACCATGCCACCTGTTGGCCCCACCCATCCCATCCTTATTGTTCTAAATTAGCTATTACAAATGTCTTTAAGTGAAATGCTCTCAGTACCTCATGAGTTCTACCAAAAAGCAGAACTGGTAGGATACATACATATACATAATATATATGTATTATATATATTATATGTTCTACATATACACTTAGAGAGAAAGAGAGATTTATTTTTAGGAATTGACTCACAAGATTGTAAGGGACCACAATCATTTCTCCTAAAACCTTCAGCTGACTGGATGAGGCCCACCCACATTATGGGCTTTACTCAAAGCTTACTGATATAAATAGCACACATATCTAAAAAACACCTTCTCAACAACTAAACTGGTGTTTGATCAAGTAACTAGGCACTAAGACGTAGCCAAGCTGATATATCTAATTAACCAGCACACCTCTCCTCTTGACCGCCATCACTTCCTTCCAAGGACAGCCTCTTACCTTCTAGTTCCTGTCTTTCTGCTTCCGGTGACTTAAGTCCTCCATCATTCTGTACTGTGTTTATCCATCTTTCTACTTCATCTTTAGCTCTGCCCTGTCCAACTACATAATAGCTCTTAAATGTAAATTATTATTTTCCTTTGGAGAGGTGTATGCTATAGGGCACGTGTGCTTGCCAGAAAGACAGAGAGAGACAGAGAGGCAGAAAGCGAGAAATCACACCCCAGGGGGGATGGCCATGCCACAATCCCTTCTCCTCCATTCTCCTCTCGGGATCTTGGGCACGCAGGCAAATGCGCCCGGCATGAGTTTAGGCAACCAGGTCCGGGACTCAAACTGGGGTCAACTGCAGGGGAGTCCAGCGATGTAGCCATTATGCCAATTGCTGGTCCCCCTTAAACATAAAATGTAATTATTAAAATTAAATTAAAAATTTAGCGTTTCAGTTGCACTAGCCACATTCAGTTACTGTTTGGTATCTGTATGAAGTCAGGGCTGCCATGCCAGGCAGTGCAGATGGAGTATTTCCATCAATGTAGACAGTCCCGTGGGACTGGAGCTGCTCTAGATGATTTTTCATGGTAGCCTTGTGTTCATTATCTAGGTCTCTCTCCTTAAATGTTGACCATTCATCTTATCATTCCAGGTTTGCAGTTTACCTTACCATCGGGTGGGTCACAAAAATCATCACTGAGAGTCTTAAGAAAAGATTTTTTGACGCATTTGTGCAATTTCTACTTGTGGATTAGTCCATATAAGCAATGGCAGCTGCTCAAGCAAACAATCCCAAAATATCAGTGACTCAACACATCAAAGACTGATTTCTTGCTTGAGGCACAGTCCCCTTCTTTTTGCAGTCATTCACTCTTCTTCCAGGACCTCTTAGTCTATTGAGTCCTCTGCATTTGGCCAGCCAACAGTGAAAGCTGGGGAAGATTGTGCAGGATGTTTTGGGTCCAGACCCGGAAGTGATGGCTGCATCACTTGCACTCACATTTCATCGGCCAGACTTGGTCATATAGACACACCTAACTGCTGGAAATGCTGAGAAATGTAGTATTTCTAAGTGCCAAGGAGGAAAATTAAACAGAATAGTGAACACATGGTGCTATATTACAACATGGAGAAACATGTGTTCTATATAAATGAACATCATTCCCCAAACAACAAAGTATACGGAAAAACCCTTCTGGATCACATAGCGTATATTCTACACATCTAAGGCAAGGAACATTAGGAGAAAAAAGCTGCAGCTGTCAAATGATGAGTTTCAAGGACACAATGGAGGGTAAGAGCAGATGGTCTTTAGAATGAGAGCACGTCTGTGACCAGTTTCTGCCACCACCCTTAGCCTGACAAGGACATCCTGGTGTGGTGATCTTGGGCCAGTTGCTTAAATGTGTGGTGCCTTCGAAGGGCTATTGTGAGTTTCAATGAGGCAGTAAATACTGACACCAGTGTAAATTCCAGCTGATGGGAGGAGTTACACACAGACATGGGACACCACAGACTTTCCCTCACTTCCTACATTTGACCACATCCACTCTCAGGACAAATTTTCTCATGGTGTAGGATGCAACATCTAATATCTCTGCATAATGATTGCAATATGAAATATTTTCTACGTTCCTGTCAATTATGTCTCCCCAAAATACATTTGATGATATCCAACCTGTGACCACCTGAGAAGGCAACCTTATTTACAGATAGGATTGCGCAGATATAACTAAGATGAGATCATGCTGGAATGGGTAGGCCCTAATCTGATATGATTGGTGCCCTCATAAAAGGTAAATTTGGATGAACACACACACTCACACCCGCAACCTCCCACCCACACACACATGAACACCACGTAACCATCAAAGCAGACTTGGGTGATGTGTCTACAAGCCCAGGAGCACCAGAGACTGCCTGCAAACCACCGAGGTTGGGAACACTGCATGGAGCAAGTTCTCGCTCAGAGCCCTGCGCTTGTAGCCTCCAGAACTGGACACAATAAGTCCTGTGGCTTAAACCACCTGCTCTGTGGTACTTTGTTATGGCAGCCCTAGCAAATAAATATAATGCCCAAGCAGTCGTTGACTTGAATACATAGGCATTAATGAAAAAATGCATAACGTTGCAAAATGTTAAATTCTAGTTCTCAATATATTTTCAACACCAGTTTTCCATTCGTTAGCACAACTGTTTCTGAGCAACAAAAACTAGTATTTTCAGATGATTCACCCTAAAAATCCATATGACTTCTGGGCTGAGACACTGGCTTCCCTTGCTACGAACTAACTGAGGCTATTAGAAACTTTCATTTTGAACTAGACTCATTAATATTATATAGATTTCCAGCTGCGTGATCTTGGCCAAATCTCTTACCTGTCCTAAACCTTTTCCACTCTCTGTAAAACAGGGAGATGAGGCTAGATTTTTCTCTCAGTTCCAGCTAAGACATTCTGGGATTTACAAGAAACCGTAACGATCTAGGCAGATGACTCGATAACCCATGGTCAGGTAAGCTAAAGCTACAGCTCTTACAGGAACCAACTCTCTCTTAATAAAAAGTGATTGAAGAAAAATATTAAAAGGGAGTGCTCAAGCAAATTAAATATTCAAAGTGAAGAACTCTGAATTTATTAAGTCTATCACCATTTAGAATGCATAATTCTAGCATAAATACTCTAGAAATATTCCTTTCTTTTGCTATGTGTTATTGTTAATAAAGAGGATCCTACATCCACATTTGTCATATGTCATTAATGAATCAACCACAGAATGCAAATTATAATTATTTTGAATTATCTATCTGCTATTTAATTATAATTTTAGACTCTCCTAAAATGGCCTAATAAAAATTTGGGATGCTAAATGACTGTCTCATTTGCTTACTGTGTATTATTTGCTGAAAATAATTAGCTGTGTTAATTGTCTGGGGAATTTTTTTCCTTAAAGATTGTCTGGGGGCACTAAATAAAATATTCTAAAAATGCAATGCTTTATTATTATTATTATTATTATTATTGCCAGGGATGTAGTAAAATACTGGCTATTCTAAAATTAAACAAATAAACCTTTGTACACTACCCTTAAATCTATATGATGTAACAACTAAGTGAAAGTCACACAAGTGCTACCCTTACACCTGGGCAAGAGGGCCCTGCCTGGCCTTCTGTACATTAGAGTCTGTTCTGGTCCTTCTCTGGCCATGGCACTCCATACAAAGCAAGGAGGCCTCAGGGCCAGGGTATATGTCCACCTCAAACTCACACACACACATACACACACAGAGACACATAAACACACATACACACATACACATACACACAGTCACACAAGCACACATATACACACATACATACATATACATACACAGAGACGCACACACAGTCACACAAACACACATACACATAGACATTCACACACATTCACATATACACATACACACAGACACACAAACACACATACACACACATACACACACACACTTTTAGAATGCATTCTAGGTACCCAGCACTCTGACATTTCCTGCTCAGAGGGCCCCAAGTTGTTTTCAAAAGGCTTCAAAGAGCTATTTTCTGGGTGTTTATTGCAGAGTAACACAAAAGGAGTGAACTCTTAGGCCAAAAGGAGGCCGAGGTGGGGATATGGACAGAACTGGACTTGTGGGTGTGGGGTATCTGGGTGGCAGCCAGGGCATACACACCCCTGCTGCGTATGGGCTCCCTACAATGCAGTGGGAAATAAGAGAAAGAGTCAGAGAACAAGCTCCACCTTGGCTTTCCAGGTTATGGAGGCATGGTCACCGTGCAGAGGCAAATCCAGAGCTTCCCTACAGTTTGCTATTTTGACGTGAAACTTGTTAATATCTGGGCAGACAATAGGAGGGCCCCTCTGCCTTGCATGGACCTGGTAAATGTGAAAGGAAGACTGAATAACATAAGGTTTTTAAAGAATTATTTATTTAATTCTATTTGTTATTATTATCATTACTTTTCTTATTTGATCAGAGAGAGACAGAGATACAGAGAGAAAGAGAAAGCAAGAGAGCAAGCTGCCAGGTCCGAGACTCAAACCACAGTCAGTCATGTGGGAATCCATGCCCTTATCCACCACACCACCTGCCAGCCCCATGAATAACATAATTTTTTATCGGGGACTGTTGAGTGCTCCATCTCTCTTACTAATGGCAGTCTTAGTCACATCGTGCACGTAGGTAAGTAAAACTAATGAGGAAAGAAACCAAAAGAAGTAGAGAATGAGAGGTTGAAGAAATTCTACAGTGTTTTTTTCTGCCCTCTGGGTTTCGGAATATGGTCGTCTACCATCAGGATGTTCCCCCCCCCTCCCCCGCCCCGTTGGTGATGATGATGATGATGATACAAAGTGATGTTTGAAGGTCTAGCAGGTGGCCTAATGGCTAAGGTGTTGGACTCCCACATGGCTAACAGTGATTCAAGTAACCAGACTCGGTGACTGAAACTCACTTGGGCACGTGTGCACGCATACCCAGGACCCCAAGAGGGGAATGAAAGAGAAGGGATTGCGACATGGCCATCCCCTCTGGGGGGTGATTTCTCACTTTCTCTATGTCTCTGTCTCTACGTTAGCACAAGCACCCTATAGCAAAAATCTCTCTCTAAAAAAAAAAAAAAAACCAAACAAAATATAAAGCACTGGGGATCAGCCGATTACCTCGCTGGACTCTCACATAGCTGACCATGGTTCAAGTCCCAGATCACGCCAGGCCCGTGTGTTGTGTGTGTGTGTGTGTGTGTGTGTGTGTGTCTGCCCACAGTCCTGAGAGGAGAATGGAGAGGGGATTGCAGTGTGGCTATGCCCCCAGGGGGTGATTTCTTGCTCTCTGTCTCTCTGTCTCTATCTCTCCAACGAGTGCATGTGCCCTAGAGCAAACAAACATAAAATAACTGATGCTTGTTATGCGCTGGGCCGTCTGATAAATGCTAACACATATGAACTTTAAATTAATTGTGTGGTGGGAACCAGCAGTTAGCATAATGGCTATGTCGCTGGACTCCCACGTAGTCGACCTCGGTTCACGTCCTGGACCCGGTGGCTTAAAACTCACGCTGGGCGCGTGTGTGCGTGCGTGCCCAAGATGCCGAGAGGAGAATGGAGGAGAAGGGATTGCGGCATGACCATCCCCCCTGGGGGGTGTTTTCTCGCTTTCTGTCTCTATGTTTCTCTCTGTCTGTCTGGCGAGCGCACGCGCCTTATAGCAAAAAAACCTCTCCAAAAAAAAAAAATTAATTGTGTGGTCATTACAGCCCCATTTTACAAGTGATGAAGCCTGGACAGGGGAAAGGGGGCCTGAGCCCAGTCAGGCTGGCTCCAGAGCTCTAGGCTGGCAGATTCTACAGGACGTTCAGCTATTGTCCATTCACACTCTGTCTGCACAAGTATCTGCTTCACAAGGAACTAGTTTGCAACTTTTCCTCTCCACCAAGGGAAATGGCATCCTTAGATTCAACATAGGTTTTCAAGTAAGGGGTTGTTCTACTCTGGAGGTTGTTCTACTCTACAACCCTTTGGTACTTTCGGTTTTGCCTTTTTGGTCGTGTTTGGTTGTGCTTTGAATGCTGGCAAGAAAATAAACTTAATACCATGTCTGGTACTCAGGAAGTCCTGGGAAGAAAGGAGTGAGGGATCGAGAAGTGCGGAGAGGCGAGAGGGAGGGAGAGGATCCACTTTAAGAGATTAATGCATTTGTGAAAAGGCTGGAGGGTGAAAAGCAGAGAGATGCCAACGTGGGTGCAGACAGGCTAGAGCACGGTACCCTCCAGGCCGCAGAGCCAGCCAAACGCTAACATCCTGGGCCCGCCCCCGGGTGACGGGTCTGGCATCCAGGAGGCCCGCCTTAAGCAGGCTTCCGCCCCGCCCCACCACGCATCTAGTCCCGCCCCGCGCCACGCCCCGGGGCTGACACCGGCGACATGCACCAGACCCCCGCTTCATCAGTGCCCCTGGCGAGCCCCGACTACTACGAAAGGCTGGGCCACCTCCAACAAGGGCTGCGGGACAGGTACGGTCAGGGGGGCGGGGAGTCGGCCTGCGCCGAAGGTCCTTTGGGTGCCTGTCCCCTGGTCTTCCCCACTACCTGCTCGTGTTTCCCCTGGGCCCGGGCCCGCTCGCGACGTCCCCGAGTTCCTAGTGGGGCCTGGAGGACAAAGTTTACCCGAAACGCCGCCTGTATGGGAGATAGGCGCGGAGAGAGCAGAGAGGCCCCTCAGTGGCGCTGAAACCCAGTCTCCAGTCTGAGGATGCGGCCGTCACCGAGTTGGCACCAAAGCGCGCGTGGGAGTTCTCCTGCCTGTCACTCTCCGCGAAGCCTTGTGAGTTTCTTTAGTCCGCTTCTACACGCCTCCTCCGCTCTGTCTCTTCAAATTGTCATCCCGCCTTGACAGCTGCACTGCATCAGTGATGACAGCTCCAACAGAGGAGAGGGAGGGAATATGTGTGTGAGCGCGTCAAACATTTGCCCTGTTTAAATACACAAGACTTTTAGGGGAACGGGTTGTGTGTGTGTGTGTGTGGGGGGGTGGCGGCTAGAGTTTCCAGCGAAGGAATGGAATTTCAAGCGAGAAGTCCAGATTGCAGAAAGTTCATGATGCCTTTGATTAAGACTTAAAAGATGGGAACCACTGAAAACAACTAGATCTAAGAGTGCTTAAGAGACAAAATTATAAAGCAATGTACAATAAATAACCACATAAAAGATAGATTGTTGAAACTCTTATTTAGCTGCTAAATCAATTGAAGTTGGAAATCTCATTAGTTGACAAGAAAGGAAATAGATGTTTGGATCACTTCATAGACAAAACATCTAATGAGCAATAAAAGTTATATCACTCCAGTGAACAGGAGAGCTGTCTCTGTGTGTGACAACCCTAAAATGATAATAATTACATGTGGTATAAAGGCAGAAGTTATTTTGAAAAGGAAGTGCATTCATCTTATATTAGATTTAATTTCTGCCAGTATTTATAGAGCATCTGCAACAGGCTGCCTTAATTTCCCACACCATATTTTACCATATTCCTTTTCTGCATCCTGTTTTCTTTCTGACATATCACCCCTCACCTACCCCATGGACTTTTTATCTCCAACATTAAAAAATATCACTTCCTGCAGAAACTCTCCTGCTTAAAACTATTCTCTAGTTTTTGCAACCTCGGCATCCTGACAGCATTCTGAGGGCTCAAATGATTTGACTCTTTGCCTAAAGTGAGAATTCTAGGAGGGCAAAAACCATATCTTGCTGGATCTTTAGTTAGCAATAGAGTACCTAGGGGTGGAGAAGATGCTTGGTGAATATTTGTTGAATTAACTGAAGAAATTCCCAAATCAACCAGCTAGTGTCTTGTCTAGGAGTTATAAATGTCTTATATAGAATCTAATAGCCACACGCTGTTAGGAGATAATGACTATTTTCTAGTCTACTGGAAAAGGAGACTGTATGATATTTCTAAAACAGTATTAATTATCTGCACATACCTAATAATGAAAATACAAAATATTTCTCAGTGTCTCAGTACACTTACTTTTTGGCCTAGTCTCTATTCTGTTAGAAGGTAGCTTACTAACCTTGGGCCTTTAGTTATTTGAGCCTTTAGCTCAATTCCCGATTTTAAAATGTTACTGGTTTAATAGGCATTTTTAAAAACTGAGTTAATTGTGACTTGTCATTTTTGTTTCCTCTGCTAGGAACACCTGGCTGTTTATAGTCCTTATGGTACAATTTTTATGTAAGGATTACTCACTTTATGTTTAACATTATTGCCTCACTTATTAAGCAAGGTGAGATTGTTGAAATTATATAAGGAATTTGAATCAAATTTTATAGCCTATTTATGATTCCGCATTTGGAGGTTTGTTTTATTTTTTTAAGTCAGTACACATCTGTTGTTGTACATATTCATTTTTCATTTTAAGAATCCATAACTTATTGATGAAGGATGCACACAAGTGTAGAGGTGAATAACATTAGGTGCAGAGCAAGCTGTAGTAGCAACGCAGACACCCATGTCCCATCAACAGTTACATGACTTTGTGCAGGTTGTTGGGCCTCTCTGAACCTTGCTTCCTAACCTGACATGAAGGGACTTGAGCAACACGTAAACTAAGGCCACAGATATTTTTCCCTACTAGAGTAATGGTCTTTAAAGTAAAAGACATTGAAAGCTATGGTTTTGCTTAAACAATACATAAAGAATATTGTCATGTATATCCTATTTGAGTGTTGGGATGTATCTTTAAACCCAAAAAACAAAACCCAGTGGCCACTGTCTCTAAAATGCCAGAATCATTTCAAAGGTTGCAGCCCTGGACAGTCATAGTTGCTTTACAATCCAGAAAGTCCTAGAGAGTGGAAGATTAAAAAGGTTTTTTTCACCCTCTCTCAGGCCTTTTAGAGATGATCATTGCCACATTAGCTAGTCTAGTAACTGGGCCTTCTTTTGCTCCTAACTGGCATACTTCCAGCCCAAGTCATCTAGCTATAATTATGCAAAGATGTAATTTGGTAGGCTGAATGTTTTCTTGTGTGAATACAGTTTCCTCTGCATTGCTCGGAAAGTCAATAATTGAATCTAAAAGCAACTAATGGAGTGGCTTGTTACAGTGTGTATAGCACCTGCATACAGGTAGAAATGTGTACGTGGCATTGATTCCTACAATTATATAAAAACATCCCTTTAAAAGGCCCATTAAGCAGATCCAGTTTTTTCAGTGCCAGTATTGATTCAACATGAGATGTCATAATAGTCCAGAAATTGACACTAAGATATTGAAATAAAGCCGAAGATGATAGAGAATTGCGGTATTGAGACAAAAACAGAATAACAAGTGGTTTAAAGGAGAAAACTCAGCCTTATGAGAACCAACCAGCTGTGCAAAACTTTGAAAGATCTAGTTGAGGAGTATAGGTGACCAAACATGTGGACTGTGGGTAAGCATCCAAATGTTTCAAAGATTCCAAAATAGAGACTTCATACGTAGGGATTCCAAGGTGATCCTCCCAGGAAGCTTTTCCCTGGCATTTCAATGGATTAAATATCTGATTTTTTAAAAAAAGAATTATTTTATTTAACTTTATCTATTTATTCATTTGCTTTTTAAATTCGAACAGAGAAGGACTGAGAGAGAGAGAGAGAGAGATAAAGTCAGAAAGCAAGCTGTCAGGTCTGGGACTGGAACCACGGTCGGCCATGTGGGAGTCCAGCGTCCTTAACCACGCTACCTCTCAGCTCCAAATATCTAAAATTTAAAACAAGTGTGAAGCACTTAGCATTTGGAGGCATTGCGTCATGGATGAGGGGGTTAGAAAATGGGCCTACGAGGAGGAGCTGGCCAAGGAAGACTGGTGCCACTGTGCCTGGATAGCAGGCCAAGAGGTGTCTGACTGTGCTCCTCTAGTGCATGGCATGCTGTGATAGAGAAGAGGAGCAAGTGATGAGCAGATCATCTACTGAAGGCAGAATAGGAACTAGGAGTTTTACACTCAAATTAGAAAGAACTTGTGTGCTGGCACATGACATGGTGGTTAAGGTGCTGGACTCCCACATGGCTGAATGTGGTTTGAGTCCTGAATCTGGCGGGTTGCTTTCTCACCTTTCCTTGCTCTCTCTATGTCTCTCTGGTCAAGTTAAAATATAATAATAATAAATAAAATTGAATAAAATAATTCTTTAACAAAAAAAGAATTTTCCATGACACTGGTTTAAAAAAAAATTAAGACAGTTTATAAACAAAAAAAGAACTCGCTGGGAGCCAGCAGGTGGTTAAGGTGCTAGTTTCCCACATGGCCTACTGCAGTTTGAGTCCTGGATCTAGCTGCTTGCTTTCTCTCTCTCTCTCTCTTTCTCTCTCTCTCTCTCTCTGTCTCTCCCTGGTGAGCAGACGTGCCAAGTAGCAAACTGAAAAATAATAGTAATGATAAATAAAAACTAAAATAAGTAATTAATTTTTTAAAAAAAGTACTTGTTGGTTGGGAGGCAGTGGATTCCCGAAGAGACTCTGTTCCTTTTACTAGTGGTTGTAGATGATTTTTAAAAATATACCAAAATAGGGACCAGCAGTTGGTGTAATGGCTGTGTCACTGGACTCCCATATAGTCAACTGCAGTTAAAGTCTTGTTCCTGGTGGCTTAAACTCACACTGGGCACGTGTGTGTCAGTGGCCAAGATCCCGAGAGGAGAATGGAGGAGAAGGGATTGTGGCATGGCCATTTCCGCTGAGGGGTGATTTCTAGCTTTCTTGCTTTCTGTCTCTCTGTCTTTCTCTGTCTTTCTGGCAAGCGCATATGCCCTAAAGCTAAAACCTCTTCAAAAAATATATATATCAAAATAAGTTTAAGTTTACAGAAAAATGACAAGTATAGGACAAAGACCTTCAATATGCCCCTCACATTTCTGGACTCAACATTTTATTACATATTTAATCTCTGTTCATCTAAAATTATTAGTCTTTTCTGAGTCATTTGAGAACTAGCAATGTGATTGGCCTCCTTGTACTCCTAAAACCGTTAGTGTATCTTTCCACACAGCAAAGATGCTCTGGCACGTCACCACGTAGGACCCTACCCAACCTTGGTACGCTAATCCAGGTGCCCATTTGATCTCACTAGCCACTGTCCTGACAAGGTTGTTTGTCTTTCTGGTTCAGGGAACCCAGATCACGTCTGGTTGCCATGGTTCTTCAGTCTCCCAGTCTGGAACGATGCCTCATTCTTTCCCTGTCTTTCATGTTTCTGCCAATTTCATCGAGTCTGGCTTTCACTCTTGAGAGTGACCCACAAACTGGGTCTGTCTGATGCTCCCTCATGACCAGGCAGTCCCGGTTATGTGTTCTGGGCAGGAATAGCAGAGAAATGGTATTATTGTATCAGGGACACAAAGTCACAGATGCATTTCGAGGTCTTTTTGTCCTCAAAATTTAAAGAGAAATTTACACTGTCCAATCATTCATTCTTTGTGAACTAAGTACCCAGTTGATCGTGAAACCTTACAAAAGGAAAATGGGCGAATTACAGTTTCTCGGTGGAGGACTGGCTAGGTAGTGCAGCGGGATTGCTCTCCTCAAGCCAGGCTGGATCCATGTGGAAGATCAGGGCTTGGCTCCCCAGCCAGCTGTACACCTCGGACACGTATGCCCATGACCCTGGCTGGCCGGGAAGGCTGGGGAGTTGGGGCTGGGAATTGAGGCATGAGACACTGTTGAGTCTCTCTCTCTAGGTATATATCTCATAAAAAAAGAAACTTAAAAAAAAATTCTAACATGAAAGCAATTGTACAATATATATATCCTTTAATTCTAAACTTAATCTTGTTAGTGGAAAAAGTAAAGCTCTGTATGGAGTTATTTGTTTAAAAATGCATGTTTTTTAAATAAGTTTTTCCTTGTTTTAAAGAATTATTCATTTTATTTTATTTATTATCATTTTTTAATTTGACCAGAAAGAAAGAGAAAGGGAAAGTAAGAAAGCAAGCTTACAGATCCAGAACTCGAACTGTCGTCAGCCATGCCACCAAGCTCCCTGCTGGCCCCTAAGTTTTCCCTTTTAGTCTTTTTCCTTTTTAATACAGTCATACCCCTGGCCAGAAGTAGGTAATGCTTCCTGGGTAAAGATTATGTACTTGAATTTGGGACTCAATTTTTCCATTGAAAGAGTTTTGGTTGGGACCAGCAGATGCTGTGGTGGTTACACTGTTGTTCTCCCACATGGCCAGCCGTGCTTCAAGTCTCAGACCTGGAGGAGAGTGGAGAAGGGATTATGGCATGGCCATCCCCTTGGAGGGGATTTCTCTCTTTCCTTCTCACCATGTCTGTTTCTTCCTCTCTCAAGCAAGTGTGTGCACCCTAAGGCAAACTAAAACAATTTTTTTTTGGTTAAGTGGTATTTTCCATTGGAGATTATGCTAAGAAATTTATTTAACCCATAATGGAACTAAAAGAGGAACTTTGGGGATTTTTTTTTTTTTTTAAGGAAAAATATTTTCTGAAGGAAAGCAGAAACTGTAAGAATTCATAAATTGAATGAAGGGCTGGCCCCTTCCCCTCAGGAGCCCAGCCTGCAATCCCTTCTGTCAGTGTTCTTAATCTTTGTTTTCCATCTCTCTCTTTTTTTTTTTTAAAGTATTTTTCTTTTAGGCCATATGATTTCTTTTTTGGCCTTTATCGAATGCCAGTTTAGATTGGCACTTTGGTTTTAGTTAGGAGGGATTGAAGCTTGAACTCTGGTGGGAGTCAGATGGAACTCTGTGGTTAAATCTCCCAAAGACTCTTCTGGGGATTGAACGGCTCCCTGTTCAGTTCCCTGCACCCACCCCCGGCCCCTCGGTGTTGGCTGCTGCCAGCACCACTACTGCTTAGTGCCCCCTACCTCCTACCCAGGGTGGATGTGGG
>NW_006202562.1:4772856-4778269 GCF_000334495.1 Tupaia belangeri chinensis | reverse complement strand
GAAACGGCCATCAGTGACAAATAACAGCGACATTACAACATTAAAAGAAGAAATCCTCTTAAATTCAAAATGATAGTATTAGGAGATCTGGTCTTCATTAAAGGACCAGTAAGTCTATTTACTGTCCAGAGACCTCTTCCTAACACAGCCCCTTTAACTGGGCCCAGGCTTGTCTCGGTTGGGAGCAGTGTAAGCCACCAGTATTCATCCCTAGGTAGATTTGTGGAAGCAGCATGTCCAGACCTGGCAGGCTCTCCACCGCTCAAATGCCACCAACTCAGAGTACTGCCTGGTCATATTATAATTTACATGCTTGCCTGGTTTACTGTCTGTCCTCCCCCTTAGAATGTCAACTGAGGCCAGGGGTCTGAGCTAGCTTGCTATCATATTCATCTCCAGTGCTTGGCTCATCAAAAGCCCTCAAGAAATACTTGCCATGGGACCAGTAGTTAGCGTAATGGCTATGTTGCTGGACTCCCACGTAGACGACTGTGGTTCGAGTCCCAGACCCAGCAGCTTAAATGCACGCTGGGCGTGTGTGCGTGCATGCCCAAGATCCCGAGAGGAGAAAGGAGGAGAAGAGATTGCGGCGTGGCCATCCCCCCCGGGGGAGTGATTTCTTGCTTTCTGTCTCTCTGTTTCTGTCTTTTTGGCGAGCGCACGCGCCCTATAGAAAAAAACTCTCCCCCCAAAAAAGGGAAATACTTGCCAAATAAATTAACACACTTCTAGTTCTTTTTCTACTGTATTTACCCATTTACTTTGAGAATCATGTTCTTTTTGCCTCTTAGTAGCGTCCATTTTGTACTTTTAGGCTTTCCTGATGACTGGTAAGTAGTGTTGGGTCTCTGTTTCAAATGCAGCTGGTATTTTCTGCTCATGGAAGAGACTGGACAAGGGTCAGCAGATGATGTGGTGGTTAAGACACTGGATTCTTGGGGCCAGCAGTTGGCGTAATGGCTGTGTTATTGGACTCTCATGTAGTCGACCGCAGTTTGAGTCGCAGACCCCATGGCTTAAACTCAAACCGGGCATGTGTGCCCAAGATCCCGAGAGGAGAATGGAGGAGAAGGGAGTGCCATGTGGCCATCTCCCCCCCCCCCGGGGGGGGCAGTGATTTCTTGCTTTCTGTCTCTCTGTCTCTGTCTTTCTGGTGAGCGCATACGCCCTATAGCAAAAAATCTCTTAAAAAAAAGAAAAAAATGACACAGGATTCCCACATGGCCAACCGTGGTTTGAGTCCTGGACCTGGCGGCTTGAAAAATCACATTAGACATGTGTACGTACATGTACAAAATCCTGAGAGGAGAATGGAGGAAAAAGGAGTGCTGTGTGGTCATCCCCCCAATGTGTGGGAGGGAATTTCTCACTTTCCCTTTCTCTGTGTCTCTCCAGGGAGTGCATGTGCCCTATGGCAAAAAGCTAAGAAAAAAAATTAAAAAAAGAAAGAGAGAGACTAGAGAGCCATTCTCACAAAGGCACGATTTCAAAGAGCATGGTTAAATCTAACTGCTTACTTTTTAAAATCAGTGTAGTTATTTATAAAACGTATTCTTTCTGTATTATAGTGAAAAGAAGAGATTGGACTTGGAAAAGAAACTCTGTGAATATAATCAGTCTGATATATGCAGGTAAGATTGTTTTTAAGTGAACTTCAATACGTTAATAAAAAAATTTTTACCTTAACATATGTCATAAATGCCACAGCTGGAGTGCTTTTACCCTTCTCTTATCTCCATGCTTGATCTTAGCCAAAAGACTGAGAAGTGATCTCTATTCTCTTATTTATAGTGTGTAATAAATTGAAGTGAGAACTGCAATTTAATCTAAATTATTGGTAAACACTATCAAATAAACAATAAATGCAGTGAAAGTTAGTATGAGGTAAACATTATTTTTGTTATTTGGTATTTGTGTTATTTCAGGAATCTATTTCTCAGATACCTTAAAATAAGACGCATTGTAGTTTCATATTTTGGTTATGATTTAAACACACTGGGCTCATGTCATGAGCGAGGCATATAGGTGGCCTTCACAGCCTGTTTCCACGTCCCGGGATCCAACCAACTGTGGACTGGAAACATTTGAAGAAAATTGGTTGCATCTATACTGAGCATGTACAGATTCTTTTCTTGGCATTATTCCCTAAACAATACAGTATAACCACTATTTACATAGCATTTGCATTGTATTAGGGATTACGAGTAATCTAGAGATGATTTAAAGTGTATGGGAGGATGCACACAGGTTATATGTAAATACTCCTCCATTATCTAAGGGACTTGAGCTTCTGTGGATTTTGATAACCACGGGGTGTCCTGGAACCAATCCTCCTCAGATGCCGAGAGACGACTGTAATTACGTAGCTGATCATTCAGCGAATTGCTGTAGACGGGGTTACCTGGTGTCTCGTTTGTTCACAGACATATGAGGATGACTGCTGAAATTACTGTAAGCAGTGGATAATATACATGTTATCCTTTTTAGGTTAGTTATTCTGAAACTAAGAGCAGATTTTAGTATTTTAATTTCTACTTCATAGAAACCGAACTTCATTCTTAAGCCAAAGGTATAGCATTATCTCTGATATTAGTCATATGAACAGTCTCTGATTATAATGACGTTAAATTTGTGACTTATCCCTGTCACACTATAAGTGAGAAATGAAAAGATCTTATCCAGAAGAGAGAAAGGGGCCAAGAATACTTTAAAACCAAACCACCCATTAGGTTCCTTTATTTCCTCATTCTCAAAATTATTCTGTTTTTCACGTTTAGGCTTCTCCCAAACTTTCCAGTCAGTGCACAACCTTATGTTTCAAGTGCATCTGGCATCTTCAGCTTCTTAGCGAGACCAGGGGAGCATGTCTCCAGCCACTTTAAAGGAGACATGGAATAGTTCGTCTTGCCTCTGGAAGTAGTAGCAGCCTTGTGGACATCATGTGCAGGAGTAGGCCCACGACCAAGAGGATCCATGGCAGCTGCCGTTCTTCTAGCCACGCCTAGGGGCAAGAAGATGGATGTCGACTGGTCCTGTGGCCTAGCCTTAGGCAGCTTTCTGGCATAAGGTGGTGTGAGGGGTGAGTGATAGCATGAGTACCTCTACCAAACTCTCAGTTGCTGAGTTTGCCCCTCTCTTAGACTCTTGCTTCCTGAAGGACAGAGGATACAATTTGCCAACTTTATTTTTTCTATTAAGTTTATTTCTTTCTTTCATATGAGGCAGAGAGAAGCATCCCCAGGAGACCTTCACACTGCTATCCACATCCAGCCTTGACTAGCCCAGATCATGGCTGTATGCTTACGTGCCTGGCATGCACAGGGGGCCTTGGCATGCCAACCCAGGACCTTATCCCGTGTGTTCAGCATCACAGAGCTTTGCTTTACTGCTGCATCCCCAAGTCTAAAAAATAGGCTTTCTTTGACTGCCTGTAGGATAAAATCTAAACTAACATGGCTGCCCCAGCATTGTTCCCATTGGAAAACTGAGACTAAGATGAGGGGTTGTGAGTAGGTGATAGTTCCATTGAGGAGGTGAGCACATGAAACTGGAGAGCAGGTCTGGGAAGAATGAAACAGGAGCTGATCACCTCTGTGGTCCTGGGCCCCACCCTCTCACATCTTCAGAGAATCTATGGAGATTGCCCCCCTGCTCCACCCTAGTGTCCACTCAAGCAAAGGGAGATGTGACTCTGTTCCTACTGGTTCCTGTCCACTACTGGTCAAGGCCATCTCAGGTGGATTTAACTTTCTCACATCTCTCTTAGAAAGCAGCCCTGAGAAGGCAAGGCAGACGCTGTCAGGCCCCACCAGTGGAGCTGGTTGCTGTAGCCATGGCTGGCAGAACGGGATGGGAGGAGGGCATTGGAGGGGTTCCGTATAACAGCCTGCCAGACCTTCATCATATGCTCCGTTTTCAGCATCACCATCTCTTTCTAGACTCCCCGCAAAAAAAGTCTGTACTGACTGACTGACTCTCCAGTTTCCTAAGTATGAGAAGATCTTTGTCATACAGCAGTGCAGCATGAACACATAGGCTCTATTGTTTGGCGCCTTGGTTCAACTTGAGCCGCAGTCGCTCTTAGCCATGTGACCTTTGTCATCTACCTCTACTTTCCTTCTTTCTTTCCTTTCTTCCCTCCCTTCCTTGCTCTTTCTCTCATAGACAGGCTGTCACCGTGTTATGATCCTCCTACCTCAGCCTCCCTGCTGGGACCACAGGCGTGTGCCATTATGCCAGCTCGTTACTGTCCACATTGGCCTTGAGTTATGTATCCTCCTGCCTCTGCCTCCTGAGTCACGGGGATTACAGGCTGGTGTCACTGTGCTTTTAGGCTGCACCAGGAGCTGAACCCCGGCTTCTCATGTGGTCCTAGCCTGGAAAGCACAGCATCTTAGCAGTGTGGCATGCCACTTCAGCCGGGCCGGTGCCTCCGTGTTTTCACCTATCAAATGGGAATGATGGTGATGAGAATGCAGTGAGTTAAAAGCATATGGACCCATAAAGCAGTATTTGACCCAGAATAAGAGTCAGTAATTAATTTATTTATTACTATTTTTTCAGTATCCTTGTTATTCTTCTCAGTGGTTGCCTTCGAGCTTTCCAACATGCTGTTTCCCCTGCCTGGAATGTTTTTCCCTCTTCCTTGTATTCCTGCTCCTCCCAGTTTTAGTAACTTTTATCCCTTTTGACTCTCAGTGGAAAACTATGGGAAGGTGTCTAGCACTTTGACGAGGTCAGGTTGCCAAGTCTTAGTTTCCCTCGTAACATTCATCACACAACATTTGCTTAATTCAGTTGTTTATTTTCCCTGTTGGCCCTAGCAGGATGGCTTTCTAATGTGGATGCTGAGCTTATGACTGATTCCGTGGATGGATGGATGACTTATGTGATCAGCCTTAAAGGTTATTGTGGTGGCAGAAATAGAACTAAGTCTGGGTGGAGAAGGCCTGGTTTATATTGTAGCTACTCCAGTTAGATCCTGGACACCACCCGCAGCTCTACTCAGTGCCTGAGTGTAAAAAACAGTATATTTGGTTCCACCTCCAAGGCTGTGGCTTATGTCAAAAT
Source organism: Tupaia belangeri chinensis (assembly GCF_000334495.1). Classification (NCBI taxonomy): domain Eukaryota; kingdom Metazoa; phylum Chordata; class Mammalia; order Scandentia; family Tupaiidae; genus Tupaia; species Tupaia belangeri. Next base: position 4,773,199 of record NW_006202562.1, on the reverse strand, counting down.
GCAGACATGAGCAGCTACAAAAGCAGTCAGGTTTTTTTTGTTCAGAAAGAAAAACAGAGATAAATAACCATGGTCAGCAAAAATTAGTAGTACAATAAAGAATTTCTTGAAAATTGTTGGCCCAAGGTTTGAAGTCTGTGGTTGATTATTTTTGGACATCTGCAGCATCTTTGCAAATGCACATTTTTTAGAGGGAGAGTGTGTGTGTGTGTGTGTGTGTGTGTGTGTGTGTGTGTCTGTATGTGTGTGTTTAGGTTTTTGCTATAGGGTGCATGCACTCACCAGGAAAAAAAGAGACAGAGAAATACAGAGAAAGAGAAAGTGAGCAATGAACCCCCTCCCT
>NW_006202562.1:4769721-4772814 GCF_000334495.1 Tupaia belangeri chinensis | reverse complement strand
GATTCTGGACACACACACACACACACACACACACGCACCAGCATGTGTTTCAAGACACTGGGTCTGGGACTCGAACCTCAGTCAGACATTTGGGAGTCCAGCCACCTTAACCACCCCATGTGCTGGCCCTTTTTAAACTTACTTCTGCTTTATGAAAGAATGGTGAATAATTTATTGAACCAACAATAGAAATGCCGTGTAACAGGTTCTATTAATGATTGAAATACTTGGGAAGAAAACAGTTTGAACTAACGACTTTGGCACTGTGATTGAGAGGGGCTGCACAGCCTGAGCTATCCAGCATGTCTGTCGATATTATACTTTGTTTTTATTTCTTTTTTTAAAATTTACTTATTTATTTATGTATTTCATAAGAGAGAGACACGAGAGAGAGAAGCGGGCCCCCAATAGGGCCTTCACACCACGATCCACCCCCAGCCTCTGCGGGTGTGGGTTGTGTGTGTGGACAGTGTATCCAGGGAGGCCTTGGGATGTGAACCAGGGGCCTTCTCATGTGGGTCCAGCATCACAGAGCATTGCATTACTGCCTTGCCACCAGCTATTCCCTGATATTATCCCCCTGACATTACACTTTGGGTCAGAGTCTCTAAAGTTTTTTCACAGTTTGAGTAGATTTACAGTTCACATACTATTATATTTTAATACTATATTATGTTGTAATTTCTAACATTTTTTACATTATCTAAGTGAGAGATTTTTTGGTATTTAAACATTTAAATTTGATTTTAGTTTGATTCTATTTCCATATGAGCAGGTAGTTTTGTAACTGTCATAACGTTCAGGAGTCTGTCTGAATGTAGCCACATAGACACCATTCTGAAATGACATTTAATTTTGAGGAATAGATCTATATAAGTCTTTACTATAGAAATGTTATCCTGTGATCTTGTATACATTTCTCAGGAGAATTACGTGTAGACATAACCAATATAAGACCTCAGTGATGATGCATCAATTTTTGCTTTCTAAAAATGTATATACATTCTGACCTTTGGGTTCCTATGTTTTAGGTAAAATATCTTAGAATATATTGTATTGTTAACAATTTTGTTAAAGAAAGTTCTCCTTTTTAAAGTTGTCAATGTCTAACTTCATTATTTTTAAAAATCTGCTTTTATTCTTCTAGAGTTAAGCTGAGATATGTAAAACTAAAGAAATACTTGAAGGAAATATGTGAATCTGAAAAGAAGGCTCGTACTCGAAACCAAGACTATTTAAAGCGATTTGAGCATGTCCAAGTTCATGTTGGACGCTTTACTACGAATACAGAGAAACTTCAAGAACTAAAGGTGATGTCTTGCTTTGCACTATCTTTAAGGCTTGTCTGGCTAACATGGAAGTAATGAACAGTACAGGTGACTCAGCTCAGTGGCAGCCGTTGTTCACATGTGTGAGTGAGTCTCATCTTTCTCTGTGAATTACCACGTAGGCAATCTTGATTAGAGAACTCAGAACTGCATTTCCTAATAGCGGAATGTCTTCGAGATCACTAATTAGCACCTGGCATGGTGTCTGACTGATGGTTCTTATCGGCCAAATAATTGAATTTGAGCAGCATTAGAGTTCCTTCTAGAAACTGCTTCCCTGTCTGCAGGGTTCTTTTTCAGTGGTCTGGGTGCCTCTCCTCTGGTCAGTCAGTGCATTGAGAAAGAACCCAAGGCAAGAACTCTCCCTGAAGACTTCACCTGCTTGCTCTGGACTGTGCAACCCAGAGAGAGCACTCTTTGCAGTCCTCTCTGATTCTAGCACCCCTGTCCTTGCAAGGTGCTTGGCTACCTGATGTTCACAAATTATGCCAAGAGCAAAGGCCAGGAGCTAGGCGTTTTCCTCCCCACGTGCACTGATAACCCGAGTGAGCACTGGTTACAAGAGGAGTCAGTGTGAGTATTTCCTTTTCATACCATGGCTTTATTTTATTGATTCTTATTATAACCAAATGTGGAAGGAATAAAAGACTCATCTTATAAATATTGTTATGTTGACAGCATTGTTTGTATATAATAGGATATGTTTATAAAGAAACTTGCATGGCAAACTGTAAAAGAATATCAGTAGAGGGGACCATTTTAAAGAAAAAAATGACAAACTACATCATAGAAATATGAAAAGCTTTATTCATAAACATGATTCAAACATTACATAGATGGCCCTTCTTTGAATTTCAGATAACAACGACTGTTATTCTTTTAAGTTTACTTAGTTATTTCTTCCATGAAAGAGAGAGAGACAAGCACTACCTACAGGGCTCCCACACCCTGATCCACCCAGAGGCACAGCTAACCTGGATCAGGGAACACGAACCTAGGACCCTGCCTGCCTGGGTCTAGCTGCACCACTGCTCTGCCACTGTCTGACCCGAGAGAATGTCCTTTCCAGAAAAAATTCTGCTGATGGCATAAGAAAGTGGGGAAGAGTGTTCCCTGGAGAACTGTGCTTCGGCCACCACCCGGTTCTGAGCCACATGCTTGCTGTATGCTCACATCACAGTGATGGTCAGTAGGGTCACCATGAGCAGAGTCTCAGAGGAGGGAATATTTGTGTGTTGTGCCTTCCTGTTTCTTTTTGCTTCTTTTTGTGCCGGTATCCAGTGGTAGCCTTAGGTATGCTGGAACTACGTGTGTCCTCTTAGCGCTGCCCCGTTCCAGTGCCGGATTTTCACCTCCTTGGTTGGCTGACCTCTCAGAAGTCTTAGGAGACAAGGGTTCACAGTGTGTTGCCTACACCCCCACATGCTAGGGGCATCTCCCCTAGAATGGAGTACAGTTAGTGAGAATGAACTTCCAACTGGTAGCATTCCGAAAAGGTGAGACAAAGCGAAGCTAGGGGGTGGGGTGGGGGGTAGGACATGTGCTGAAATCTACTAAATGAATTTTCCCCTCTTCGTAGAGGTGGCAGGCCCAACTTATATATCGTTATTTATATAACCTTTTAGTATGGGTGGTAGCCTGAAGACACAACTAATTTTTATTTTTATTTTTTTTGCATCGTAATACATGGTTGGGAGCATATAATAGTTTTTAGGATTTTTAAGGATATTGGTCTGTTGTGTAGTTTTTTTTACTTTATTTTTAT
>NW_006202562.1:4735910-4768460 GCF_000334495.1 Tupaia belangeri chinensis | reverse complement strand
AGAAAATAGAGTGTTGTGGCTATGTGAAGGGTCTTCAGAAAGTTCGTAGACATATATTATGAACAACTATTCTTAGATTTCATAATGTTTTGTACCAAAATAAACATATTTTAATTCCATTTTCTGTGAGCTTTTAAAGACCCCTTGTATGATGTCTGACTTGTCAGGTGGCTAAGGAGGCTAGGGATCAGTTCAAGGAAGTATGAACACTGGCGGCCCAGCCTCAGTAATGCAGGCGAGGGTTCCGTGTGCGAAACTGGAACGGCCAGGGAAGCCCTCAATCTGGCCCCAATCGCGCTGTGCATCCTGACCGACCCAGAGGCGATAGACCCTGTTCAGAGTGCCTGTTTCCTTCTCTCTCAGAAGGAAGAAAGAAACTTTTAAAATGTAAGGAAAAGAGAAGAAGAATGTGAGTGTTTGTAGTGCTGGGGGAACTGTGGCCTTCCCTCCCTCTTTCTGTTCCCCTGCTCCTCAGCTGCCTTTGTTGAGGGGGCCCAGTTGGTCCTGACTCAGAGCAGGTCTCCTTGAGTGGCCCTGCATCCTTGACTCAGAAGGGATTCTCCCAGGCAGACCCTGAGACAGGACTGGATCTCAGCGGTTTGTTTGGGAGAAGAAGGAAGAATCAGTAGGCAGGTGGGGAGGTAAGGGGAGGGCTCAGTGAAGGCAGCTGCCACAGTTGTCAGCCACTAGAGCTTCAACCCCCAACAACCCTGGCACGTGCTGGAAGCACTTGGGATATGTCTGCAGCAGCTCCTGTGTGGCATGGATGGCAGAATGCTGGCCAAGGGGGCAGGTGGTAGGGAACCGACCTTGCACCCTGTGATCAGAGCAGCCTCCCCAGGCTCTGAGGAGCTTTAGGCACAGAGATCCAGGCACTGGAACTTCAGAGTACCCAGTGCTCTGACAGTCCAGGGACATGTGTAGATCACTGTCAGCACCTGCATTGGCCTCCCTAGGACAGCAGTGCCAGGCACAGGAGCAGTGGGTCAGGGAATGCAAGGAGAGTCTCCACATGGGGCGAGGGTCATCATCTGGTCTCTCCATAGCCTCGAGTGCTGGCCCAGGCTTTCAGGAAAAAGCCCAGACAGTGGTCCCAGCCTGCACATCAACCTCCAGCCTTGACCGTATGACTCCCCCCCACACAAACACATACATGCATACATATGCACAGGCATGCATGCATGCTCTCGCTCTCACAGATACATAAAGCTGCACATTTCCCCCTCTCTCTAACTCCTCCACCTTCTCCCTCCCTCCCCTATGCCTGTCTCCCTGTCTCTCCTCACTCCCAAATCACCCCAGCCCTGCATCCCCCAGATCCTTTATCTCTTCCTCCCCCGTATCGTCTCACTGCCTCTCTACAACTTTATCTCCCCACGTGTTCCCCCACTCACTCACACACACCCACAGCACTTTAAACATGAACAATTTGCATTTCCTTGAAAGCACCGCATTATCTCATACCTCCTTCAATTAGAAGGCCTTTCTCCCCCTGCCCTGCCTCAGGTCTGTGTCATAATTATCTCAGTAAGCACTTCCTTCGTGGTATCATAATTGTTTATGTGTCTGTTTTCCCACTTCACTGTGAGCGCCTTGTCTTATTATTTCAGAGCGCTCAGTATTTGACCCAGAATGTGGCTCCTAATAAGCCCTCGGTAAGCATCGAGACCACCCCCTGACTGCAGGCTCTCAGGAAGCACGGACTATACCCTTGCCTGAAAATGAACTCTTCCATACTGTGTATCTCGCTCTCTCCTGAGCCATGAGCGACTGTGGGAACGAATGTGGTATTGATTAGACCCTGTGTTACACCCTCCCAGGAAGCATTTGTGTTAATAGCAGCAGCATTAAAGATGTGATTCTTGAAAATTCATTCATTCAATTACTTGTGCCTATAGGGGATAAAATTTGAGGAGAGCAAGTCTTTTGAGCTCCCATTTGATCCCTACTGCACGTGGCGGCAGACACTGTGAACAGGCCACGACCTTCAGGCTCCTGGAGGACAGAGTCCATAGCAAATCCCGTTTTTTAACCAACCAGACTGCCTCGCCTGCTAGCACTAGTTGTAGTAGTGTTAGTTCAACATATTTATTGAACGTAAATACAAGTTCCTCCATATCTTTTGGTAAAATTCACCACTGACAAAAAGCACCTCCATTGGAAAAAATAGGGGAATAGAAAACAAAAGACTGACTCTTAATCTCATTGCTTATGTTTACCCAAGAATCAGATCGGACAATTTATGTGACTCTGTACCCATTTCTTCAGCTCTGATATGGGAAGGCAAGGCCAACTGATCTTGAATGTTTATTCTATTATTTATTCTCTCTGGAGCTGAGAACTAGTATGCAGTGCTGAAGAGCCATGTGTAAAGAAACTCTATGAGGAGAAAGTGTGGCACACTCAGGCCAGCGCGAATGACAGAGGGAAGTGGGAGGAATGGAGGTGAGAAGTCAGAAGGAGGAGGTGTAACGGAAGGTGGGGTGGATTGTGCACGCTCACCTCCTTCCACAGCCTGGATCATTGACCACACTGTGCAGTAATTAAGCCAAAATGAATCACTTGTGTAAAGGAAGGAAGTGAAGGGAAAGTCCTCTTCAGTCAAGGGAGTTTGGCTCAAGCCAGTGCTGTGAAGTGGTACAATGACAACAGTTTACCTGCCGAGTTAACTCTGCTCTTGGGCTTATTAAAACAGATCACCCTGAGGGAATGAGGAATAAGGGGCCTGTCCATACGGGGGCTCCTGGAAGTGCCATGGAACATGAGCAGTTTGACCCCAAGCAGCAAATCTGCCAGTGAAAAGTTTAGACAGGAGGGGAACATGGGTGGGAGCCTGTGCTAGAGAGCAGGGGTGTGCTGGGGAGACAGGACCCACAGGGTCTGATCAGAGAAGAAAGGAGGAATAAAATGAATATGAGACCTACTGGTAGAGAAAAGATGCAAATAAGGATACTTGCTCTGATGTCGCATCAAACATTTTTAGCTGGGAAGTCTTGGACAGATTTATTTACACAGTATTGTTCAAACTTAAAAATCTTCTAAATGTGGGACCAGCAGATGGCATAATGGTTACATTGCTTGACTCCCACGTAGTCTGTTGTAGCTCCAGTCCTGGACTCAGCAGCTTAAAACTCATGCTGGGCATGTGGCATGTGTGCCCAAAGTCCCAAGATGAGAATGGAGAAGAAATTGTACCATGGCCATCCCTCTGGAGGGTGATTTCTTGCTTTCTGTCTCTGTCTCTCTAGCTAGCGCATGTGTCCTGTAGCAAGAAATATCTCTTAAAAGAATCCCCAAAACTTAGGGAACCAGCAGTTAGCGTAATGGCTATGTCGCTGGACTCCCACGTAGTCGACTGCGGTTCGCGTCCCGGACCTGGTGGCTTAGAACTCACGCCAGGCGCGTGTGCGTGCGTGCCCAAGATCCTGAGAGGAGAATGGAGGAGAAGGGATTGCGGCGTGACCGTCCCCCCTGGGGCGTGATTTCTCGCTTTCTGTCTCTATGTCTCTCTCTGTCTGTCTGGCGAGAGCACACGCCCTATAGCGAAAACCTCTCCCCCCCCAAAAAAAAATCCCCAAAACTTCTAAATGTAATACAATAGAACCCTTTGCTTAAATGTAGATATAAGAGGAAATGGGTTTAAGGGGCCTCGAGGCTCTGCAGAGCCTGACTGAAAACCCCTAGTCTCCAGTGTCCAGAAGGTGGACTTGAAGGATAATAACCAAGGGCTGAGACCAGCAAATGGTGTAGTGGTTATGTTGCTGAACTCCTGTACTGACTGTGGTACAAATCTCGGACCCAGTGGCTTCAAAATCACGCTGGGTGTGTGTGTGGGTACATTCCCAAGATCCCAGGAGTAGAATGAAGGAGAAGGAACTGTGGTGTGGCCATCCTCCCTGGGGGGTGAATTCTCACTTTCCCTCTCACTGTGTCTGTCTCTCTCTCCAGCAAGCACACATACCCTAAGGCAAAAACCTCAAAAAAGAAATTGATAATAACCAAGGGCTATAAAAAGAAAAGGCAAAGAAAGACCATAAAGCATTTTTAGGTGGAAATCCCTTGTTCTCGGGGATGTAGAGTTACAGTTTGTATCAGGTATCCCACTTACCATAGTAGTTCTGATTTCAAAATCTGAACAGTTTTGATTTGCATCTTTAATTTAAGTAAGAATACCTGCGGTTCAGTAACATTTCAGATGTGCTGAGAACAATCTAAACTGGCTCCTGAAGATACTTTCTCACTGTTCTTTAGGAAACCCTTAGCAGTTATCACTCCCTTTTGCTTCAACAACGAGCTGGCTAAAACTCATGTTTCCATGAGGAAGTATCTGTCTTTGGGAGGTATAATCCCATAGCAAGGAAATGAGGTAAAATGTCTATTGTTTTCAAAAAGCATTAAAAAAAATCTGTTGTTCTAGGAGAAAAAGACTTTTTGCTCAACTCACCTTTAAGTACAGTAAATGTTAATATTGCGACCTATCTCCATCCCTTTTTAAAGACACTGTCCTTTGGAATCTGAAAAGTATGCCCTTTTAAAGCTCTTGGAGTTAAAAATTAAACATGTCTAAATTCAAAGGAGTTGGTAAAGAATAGAGAGATGTAAATCATATTTTCACAATTGCTTTATTTCTTCATCTTTTCTTAGTTTTATTTGTACTGGCCTTATAAAACTATTATTTAATTAGGTATCTTCCTAGAGCATTACGCTATCTACCCTGTTAATAACATTCTGCTAGAGAGGAAAAAAAAAACCCTACCTGATTCCTATTAAAAATGGGGAAACATATAATACCTTTTAAAATATTTTGAGGGAAACAGATCAGTTTTGGTTATTATTGCTGGTCCATTTGGTGTGTGTCAAAACAAAACTCAGGCCCATTTATGTCCATGCTGAGAACCGAGGGAACAGCTTTCTCATTCGATTATCTCATAGGAATGTGTCTAATTGCAGTGCGTAACAGCCTCATTTAGAAAATGTTCTGATACTCATCTGTGATGGACCACACTCAGTGTTTTTAAGGTTTTAATTACTACTGTACTGAATCAAAGTGCTTTTTTTATGCCTTGCTTTTAAGAAAAAGTCATTCTGTGATTGAATCGCTTTCATCAATTACAGTGTGGTAACAATGCAGACTTCATTATGGAGATGTTCGTACCAGAGCAAACTTGATTTTTACGGTGCTGGTCATTGATGTCTACTGTATGTTTTTATTTATAGAAAGTGGGTTTTGCTTTTAAGCTGATGATGTAGCAAATAATATATGTACTTGCTGTCTAGGTGGACCATAATAATATTTTATATTTTATAGATATTGTATAGATAAGTCAGTAGCACTGTTTTTTTTTTCTTTCCTCCTTTATTTAGGACAAAACTTTTCAAAGAAAACACCTAATGTGTTACTTTCATAATAAAGTAACTTTTTTATGATAGTTTAATAAAAATGTGCAAGTTGATATATGTAAATCAAGATTTTATTCCCTAAAGTGATGAACAGCTAAGTACAATCTCAACAGATCTTGTTTTGTTTAAAATTTACATGACATTTTATTGACTTCAGCTTTTGATATGTGTTATTTTGAAATAATTTATTTTCTAAGATAAGTTGAATTTCTTGCCAACATCAGCTTTTACTTTCTGTTCACTGTTCCTTTATGTCATAAAGACTGCAAGATGTTTACAGGTGTTAGTTATACAAATACCCACCTCAAGATGAAACTTTGCTTACATTTAGACTGAGTATGAGACTCAAATGAAGAAGATGCATCTACTCTCGAAAGACAGCCTGGGAATAAAAGGTGAACAGAAAGATGAAGACAGAGAAAAGGTAATAAAAGAAAATGATAAACTTTGTATTTACAGAGGATTTCCGGGGCGTTTATACTTTAAGATACTGTTTTAAATAACATCATCTTATTACACAGTTATCTTTTGATTAAACCTTGAATTATTAAAGACTTCTGCTTATAGAATATTGCTTTATGTCTAATTTGATGGCATTTACTAAAAGACAAGCCACTTTGGGGTTAAGCAAACTCCAAAGAAAACCTCAGTGTTTTCCGTAGATAAAATTGTGTTTTTGTAAATAATATTTTCTAGTTGCCTTTTTCTTAATTTGAGGCATGTTTTAAGAGAAAAGTAAACAGATACTGCATTTTGCTTCTTTTCTTTGTGTGTATTGTTTTGTACATTTTAACCTTTTCACAGAGAAAGTGGAAAGAAAAGATTGCATATCTAAGCAATAGACAAAAAGGCCAGCAAGGAATACTTAAATAAATTCTGCTATGTATCTGCCATAATGCAGGCTTCTAATCCTCCTGCCCATCTCCATATAAATGATTCTGTTCAAGACCATAGATGTTTTCTTCACTAAAAGCAGTAAAGCTCTTTTAGATGAAATGTCTAAAAACATCTTGTAATAACTTGGAGCATGCTGGCAAGAGTAGTCACTTGTGACTATGTGTGAAACCCCCTCAGCCAGTCGATATTGTAATAAGCAAAAATGGTAGCATCACTCCATTATTCAGAAAAGCCAACAGCGTGCTTGTTCCTTAGGCTGCAGCATTCATTAAGAAAAGCTTACTGGGCTGAAAGCTGGAAACAGATGATAACGGGATATGATTTTCATATTTAATGCTTTCCTTGGAAGAGTATGTGTGCTACAGATTGATAGAAGAATCAACTGCTACTTTACTAAAAGACTTTCAGGTTTGCCCTATAGCTACCGATGGAATCATTCAGCCAAGAAATTAACTTTTTCTCCTTTTACCTGCTTTATATATCTGCTAAGCAGGCTGCCTGGCTGCCAGTAAATGTTATTATGCAGTTAACTGTTTGGTATTTAAGACTCTTATCAGAAAAGAAACAGAGGCCACACTATTTTGTTTTTATAGTAGGAGGAAGGTTTAGTTTTTCTTTCTTTGGTGCATTAGCGGGCATTAATCTGAGTATATAGGAAGTTTTAGTTTTCCTTCCCCATAGATTAAAAAGTTAAAAAACCTAGAATTTAGAGCATTCTTTAAACTGTAAGATACAAAACACCAAGCCTCAGCAGCCTTGACCTATATTAAAAGGCCTTTAATGATAAATGATTTATATGCCATTAGAAGTGCACCAAATGTGGTATGATGTGATAGATTTCTAAACCGTTCAGGCAGTTTTTCTGTTTGACATTTGGTCATGAAGTAATTGATGTGTTTTTAATCTATAAGCCAGTTTTTTCTTTCTATGCCATCCCTGATAGACACATTCTTAGCATGCCAGTGTCAATGGTACTTAAGTAAATCAGGAGGCCTTTTTTTTCTATTTGCGCCGATTCCTTACCTTACATAGAGTTATGGAGTCTCTTTTTAAGTAATACTTAAAGTTAGGGCAAGAGACATACAGCGAACACCCTATAACATGTTACATATAATACATTTCTTTTAAAGAGTTGACTGTTGCTGTTGACTGCATGTAAATATCAATTAGACAACATTTTGATATGTTGCTGTTTCCAGTGTTCTACTGATGTTCAATCTATTAAAAGATAAATTTATCTCAGCAAAATCATGATTTAGTTAACCCTTATTAGATACTAGTTCTCAAGCAGTTCCTTATCATGTGTGTAGTGTTTTATTTTTCAGTGGAAATCCATGCTCTTTGGGTAGTCTGAACTGGGTTAGGCTCTATGCCCAGAGTTGTTGGTCTCCAGGTACTGAGCACAGTACCTTTTCATTGTTTGAATCTAGTAAATGGTTGTAATCAACTGTTCCATTTCAGAAGCTGCAGTAGGCCCCTATGTGAATGCCAGAATTCTTGCCCTCAGGGTGCATCTCATAAAACATTGTTTATTTTATTGGGGGAGGGGTGTTTTTTTTTTTTTTTTGTAGAGTTTGTTTTTTTTTTGTTTTTGTTTTGCTGTAGGGCACGTATGCTCACCAGAGAGACAGAGACAGAGAAGCATAAAAGCGAGAAATAACTTCCCAGGGGTGATGGCCATGCTGCAGTCCCTTCTCCTCCAGTCTCCTCTCAAGATTTTGGGCATACACACACACACGCACGCGCGTGTCCAGCATGAGTTTCAAGCCACCGGGTTTGGGGCTCAAACCTCAATCAACCAGGTGGGAGTCCAGCACCTTAGCCACTATGCCACCTGCTGGTCCTCATTTTGTTTTATAGTTTGCTATGGGGCACAGGCACTTGCAGGAGAGAAAGATGGAAAATGAGAAATCACCCTCCACCTCCTTTCTCCTTTATTCTCCTCTTGGGATTTTTGGGCATGCACACACATGCACCTGGCATATGTTCAAGCTACCAGGTTCAGCACTCAAACCATGCAGTGAACCATGTGGGACCCAGCTGCTTTAACAACCACATCACCTGCTGACTCAGCAGTGTTCTTTCTAAGGTACAGTTGGTGTGTATTAAGGAACAGTTCCATGGGGTTGGCATGACCTACATGGAGAAGAAGGCTCTCCTTCCTCTGATATAACCCTTGGCTTGGTAGAGAAGGTGGTATCTGAGTTGGTGTTGAAGAATGGATAGGATGTCACTGAGTACAGTTATGACAACATTCTAGGAGTAGGAGGTGTTATGAGTAAAGGAGTGAGAGTGGAGGGCCCAGTGAGTACTTGTCCAGCCTGGCTGAAGCCTGAAGTTCTTGCAGGGAAATGGTAGAGAATAAGCTTGGAAAGGTAGATCATGGTACTGGGTATGGAACTAAGGTACCAGGCTCAAAAACTGCGATAACGTTCATGTGTGCATATGTGTGTATGTGTCAGGACAGACGGAGGAAGGATTTCTGAGCAGACCAGTTACATCACAGCTGTACAGCTGTGGGAGATGAGGGTGGCAGGCTGTGCAGGATGCACAGGGAGAAGTGTATGGAGCTGAGGAAATCAGGATCAGACCAGACAGGAAGTTAGCCAGGGATCTGAAATGGCCATCTAGTGGGGGATTTGTCAAATTAGGAATAATTCTAAATTATCAAAAGATACTTTAAAAAATCATTGTACAGTTTTCAACCATAAACAGTACCTTAGACGCCAGGAGAAGCTATTACATAGTGACTGCCCATTTCTTAAGTGTAGGACTCTGGCTCAGTCGGTGGCATGGCACCCCTTGTTTGCATACATGCAGGGCTGCTCTTTAGAGTCACGTGTCCTCTTCAGAGGATTCATACCTGGTCTACTTAGCCCCCAGCTGCTAATTACTTAGGAAACAAAACAAATAAATAGCAAAAAGACAAAGTTCAGCCCTATTTTAATTTTCAGAAATTTTACTATATATTTTTTTTGTTTTAGTTTGCTATGGGGCACATTCACACACCAGAGAGACAGAGAGAGGGAAAGTGAGAAATCACTGCCCAGGAGGAATGGCCATACTGTAGTCCCTTTTCTTCCATTCCCCTCTTGGATTTGGGCATGCACACACATGTGCCCAGTGTGATTTTCAAGCCAACAGGTTCAGGACTTGAACTGTGCAGCCAGCCATGTGGGATCCAGCCACCTTAATCTCCACCCCACCTGCTGATCCAATTTTACTGTAATGTAATAATCCTTCCATGGAGTATATATCATCATTCCTAAATTTTGGGGTAAGCTCTAATTCTGTTTGTTTCTAGGCATGTTCTTCTGGTTGCTCAAATTTTTTTTGGTATGAGCAGTGATTAGAAATATATGTAAAAACACATCAAAACATATATACTCAAGAGAGATGGAGATGACATGTGTAAGTCATCACCCTCTAAATCTGGGGATGGCAATTTGAAGTTTCTTTGAATTATTAATATGCTGTGAGTACGTTCTACTAGAAGCAGAAGTGTACTAATGACTCCACCAGTGCTGGAGAATTGTGGCCAACCAGAGAATTTCATCACAGAACTCAAGGCTGGCTGAGGGGTGCCACTTCCTTGGTTGTAGCCCTACCTACAAAGACCACTTGAAGAATGTTCATGCAGGTTGTTACTCCGGCTTCAATAGCAGTATAACAATGAGTAATGATCATTGCAGTCTTACACCATGCCAGGTGCTACACTAACATTTTATGTGCATCAACTCATTGAATCCTCTCAATCTACTTCCTCTGGAAGTAGATGCCCCATTTTGTAATAAGGCTCAGCAAGGTTAGTTAACTCACTCAGGACTGCACAGCTAGATAGAGTCAGAACTCAAACCCAGGCCATCTGGCTTCAGCAGAGTGCCTGCCTCTGAACTCTTCACATTTGTGTGTCCATTTAAATTTGCTTTGTTGGGTGAAAGAAATACCTTACACCTCAACCAAGGAAGAACCTGAGGAAGAAAGCCTTAACAGCAGCAGGACCCAGCTATGTGCCTGGTGTGCAGGGGCTGGGGGAGGGCAGGCAGTGGCTTTAGTCATAGATTGGAGTGTGTCAAGAAAGGTGGCCGAGCTGCAGTAGGAGCAGTGCCCCTGTAGGAGAGGTGCCCTACAGAGAGGACAACATCCCAGTGTTGATTGGAGGGGAAGAGACTGTGGCTCCCAGATCTGAGTGGTATTCCTAAGTGCTGGCAGCCACTGCAGTTCCTGCCTCATCTGCAGCAGGTGAACAAACCAGAAACTTTGGAGAGGGGAAACCTGGCTGAAATAAATACCACAGCAAGGGGGAAAGGAGTCCTAAAACTACGTGGAACAGTCGCCTCTATCAGTCCCTTGATCTTTCTAGCTTTAATTTTATTTATTCGTTTATTTATTTCATTACAGAGATAGGCATGCCCAACACGGTCTGCACGCCGTTCCACCAGCCCGTAGTCCAGCACATGCAGTATGCTCAGTGTGTTCAGAGAGGTCCTGGGATGTGAACCCAGGACGTTCTCTATGTCGGCCCAGTTGTGTTACTGCTGCAATGCTGCCTCAGTCCTGAAGTGTCCCTACATAAAGAGCAGATGACTTAAATTGGAATCCCCTGGGAGCAGATCCTGTGACAAGGATTTGAATACAAGTAGTTGATGTGGAAAGTGGTCCCAAAGGAGGGAGGAAAGTGACACTGGGAAATGAAAGCAACCAGTGAGAGTAAGTGATGGAGCATTACTCCTGTGAGTACCTCATGCCAGTCCTACTGGGGAGACCTGGAAGGCTGTAGAACATCCCTCACAGATATCCTGCCTTTGAGGTAGGACAGGGAGGTGTTTCCTCTTCAGCTCGCCCACTGACTGTCATCCCTAGCACTACTTCTGTGTGCTGCCCAGGCCAAGAGGCATGGGTTCTTGCAGGAGAATCCTGGGCATGTACTGGGATGGCAAGGGCCCAGGGATTTGGGCCTGGTGTCTCACACCTGCTATAGGAAAGAACAGTCGAGGTTATCGATATGCCCTGTTTCCTGTTCTTACTAGCCCACGGGGCTGCCTTCACCCAGGGCCTCCCTGAATCACCGCTCAAATGATAAACAGTGCAGAATCTCCTCAGTCAGGCACCGAGCAGTTGCCTTTGTAAGGATAGTGACCCTCTGGTTTGCCATCCTCAAGGTGTGGCTATATTTGACTTAAAGCTGTGACAAGTTGAAAGCTACCCTCTCTGCAGTCAGCTGGGCCTCTTATATTAATAGCTTTTTTACTTGTATGTATTTCTACTCAGAAAGCAATTAGATATTTAACTGAATTATACAAATAGCCCTAAAACTAGACAGCAGACCTCGTTTTCAGGAGAGGGTAGAACATGCTCTTCCCTCCCTGCTCAGTAGGCCCTGAGCACCGTGGGGTAGGACCCATGCCCTTGCCCCCGCTGCACCTGCTGAGTAACAGTGGTCTATTGGCCTGAGAGCCGGAGGAGGGGAGAGCTGTCCTGTCCGAGCGAGGTGTGCACCCCGTTAATTGTGCTGTTACAAAGCAGATGAAGTCTGAATTCTCTGTGTCTGCTGCCTTTTGGAGGTACCTTTCAGGTGGCTGGGGGGAGTGTGGCTCAGACTAACAGTAATGCACTGGTCTTCCAGGCACTGTTGTGAGGGGCTTACATAATGTGGGTATGTAAATGTACATGAAGGATTTCAAAAATTTCATGAAAAATGGAATTAAAGTACAAGTTTATTTTGGTGCAAAAAAAAATTTAAATCCACACAGTTTTTTTTCTTAATACATATTTTCTATGACCTTTTTAAAGATCTCTCATATAAATACACACATAAACACACATATACACATTGCAATAACCTTATAAAATAAGAATGTTTTTACTATCCATTTTACAGATTAGGAAATAGGGGCTCAAAGAAGTCATTTTTCCTCAGCCACACAACTATAAATGGCAGAGCTAGGATTCAGATCCCAGAACACCAGTTTGCGGTCTTAATAAATACATCAACCCACTTTTTAGTTACTAAAAGAAAGGAGTCACTTAGGAAGATAGTAGGAGAGGGCCTTTATTTAAGGCATTTAGCTTCTCTCTCATAATCAAGAATGAAAGAGAAACAATATTGTTTTAAAACAGTATTTTAGAATGTCACTACAAACATTATGTGATAACATTGAGCAAGCCAATTACTTCCTGTGCTTTCCTCTGTGGTGGAATTATGTGACAGGTGTGCTGTGTGACAAAAGGCTCTTACAAATGAGAACATTGTATTCATAGATACAGGTGCATATCTTGTAGTGGATTGATGGAAAAGAGAAAAAGTGAACAAGAAGGGGAAAAGAAACCTAAGTCGATTTAGCAAGAGGAAGATAAACTTCGTGGGGAGCAGTTTCTTTTCTCCTTTTGATAGTAGAAGGGATTACAGAATCTCCACAGGAGAACAAATATTGATTTCTTGTTCTTTAGAAGACTTTCCAAATTTCATACACTTACATACTACATGAGGGAGTCTTCAGAAAGTTCCTGGAAAAGTCATATTTAAAAAAAAAACAAACAAACTGTGCATGGAGTTCAAAATGGTTTTTTCACCAGAAGAAACTTATATTTTAATTACATTTTTTTATGAACATTTTGAAATCCCCTTATACTGTGTTATTAGAAAAAGTGTTGATAGTGTTTTGGGGAAATGTGTTAATGTCTAGAACTTTTTTTGGAAAGGAATCTGGAAGTGATGATCACAATTAATATGGACATATACTTTGTCTAAGCAGTCTCACTTCTGGTAATCTATCCCTTAGAAGTAAGAGCTGGGGCCAGCAAGTGGCGTGGTAGTTAGGCACTGGACTCCCACATGGTTGACCACTGTTCAAATCCCAGACCTGGTGGCTTGCTTTCTCATTTTCCCCTTCTCTGTGTGTCTGTCTCTCTCTGGTGAGTGTATATGCACTATAGCAAATTAATAATATTAATAATAATAGATAATAATAATAAAATTAAATAAATAATTATCTAAAAAAAGAATTTGGTCTTCATGATGACAGGCTACTTTGGGAGCTTTCCCATCCCCAGAACTTTGTAATAGGCCAATTGCACTATATCAATGGTGGGAACTGCTCTAGTCTTGTTTTTGGCAGCATTAAGCCATGTCTGCTTGCTGACCAAGGTCCACAGTTTATCAAGGTTGACAGTTGGGCAGAAGCTCTGGTTCCTTTTTAAGTGGTAATACCTCATACCAACTTTCCCAAAGTAACCTGAGTGATATTTGTCAAAGTCGATCCTGTGGTGATGGCATGCCACCAGCATTACCCCAGCCTCGGGGATGCCTCTGGTGTTTGCCGATGTAGCTGTAGCCGTGACTCGTGGCCTTGAAGTTTCTGGGTCTTCCTCAGTCTGGATGGCTTGTCGGCAACTGAGACAAAAAAGGGAGCTGTTATGCTTTTTTTGGTTTCAGTTTTTTCAGAGGGTGTGTGTGCTTGCCAGAGAGAAACAGAGACAAAGACAGAGAGAGGAAGAGAGTGAGAGAAGTGAGAAATCCTGCCCCCACACACACACACCGCCCCCTTCCCCCCACCCAGGGAGGATGGCCACACCACATTACAATCACGTTTCCTCCTTTCTTCTCTTGGGATTTTGGGCATGCATGCTCAGTGTGTTTTTTAAGCCACCAAATCTTAACCACGTAGTCAGCCATGTACAATCCAGCCACCTCAGCCACCATAACACCAGCTGGTCCCTGACTGTGTATTTTACTGCCCTTTGGCTAAACAGCCAAGGAATAGGATTAGTGGGTCATATGGTATTTCAATTTGTAAATATTTGAGGAACCTCCATACTGTTTTCCATAGCAGCTGTACTAATTTACATTTCTATCAACAATGCAGGAGGGTTCCCTTTTCTTTACAGCCTCACTGGCACTAGTGATTTGTTTTTGATCATAACCATTCTGAGTGGAGTAAGTGATACCCCATTGCGGTTTTGATTTGCATTTCCCTTATGATAAGAGATGTTGAACATTTTCTCATATGATTTTTTTCCATTCATATGTCTTCCTTTGAGAGTTGTCTGATGAGCTCATTTTCCCATTTTTAAATTGGGTTATTAGGGTTGTTTTGCAGGTGAGGTGCTTGAGATCCCTATGTATTCTTATTATCAATCTGATTTGAAGCAGAGTTTGCAAATATTTTGTCCCATTCCATGGGTTATCTCTTTATTTATTGTTTCCTTTGGCAGATGTTGGCAATAAAGTTGGCTCTGTGTTTATTTTTTGCAAATCATCTACTGGTACAGTTTTGGAATGTTTTTCTCTTGAAGCTTCTATCTGGCTTTCTCCTACTCTTCTCATTTACCTCATATGGACACAGATTTATTTGTTAGTACAAGTTTCATTCAGATTCTATTTAGTAAGATCTGTTTTCACACTAACTGAATTTAGTAAGAAATTAGGGTCAGACTTCATCATTATTAGGGCTTTTGGTTGTTTTTTGTTTTTAAAAAGCTGTGATTCAGTGACACAGTTTGAATTCAACTGATTGAGTTTTAAATATTGTAGTATAAGAGCTATGCATTGGATGCTGGTGTCTGGGATTGAATCCTGGCCATGTGACTGGGCAATTTGTTCAACCTGGCTAAATCCCATGAGAGTATGGATAACAATATATATTTTTTAAAGTTTGCTGTAAGGCCCAGGTGCTTGCTGGGAGGTGGGAGAGAGAGAGAAATTATCACTCAGGGGGATGGCCACACCACAATCCCTTCTTCTTTCTTTCTTTTTTTTTTTTAAGAGAAGTTTTTGCTATAGGGTGCATGTGCTCGCCAAAGAAACAGAGAGAGAGAAAGCAAGAAACCACCCCCCCCCCCCCCCCCCCGCCAGGGGGAATGGCCAACGCCACAGTCCCTTCTCCTCCATTCTCCTCTCTGGATCTTGGGCATGCACGCACATGTGCCCGGCATGAATGTAAGCCACCGGGTCTGGGACTCAAACCGCAGTCAACTACATGGGAGTCCAGCGACATAGCCATTATGCCAACTGCTGGTACCCACAATCACTTTTTCTCCATTCTCGTCTTAGGCTTTTGGACATGCATGCACACACACCCTGTGTATTTTCAAGCCATGGGGTCCAGCACTCCCAGCCATGTGCCTTAACCTCCACACTACCTGCTAGATCAATAATAGTTGTTCTGAGGGTTGAAAAAGATAATGAATATAAATCTTTCGGTCATTATTGGTACTTTATTTATTTATTTATTTAAATTTACTAGAAGGTGGGTATGCTTGCCACACTGGGCACATATGCATGTGTGCCCAAATTCCCCAAAAAAGAAGAAGGAATGAAAGAGAAGAGATTGAAACATGCCCACTCTCCATGGGGGTTGCTTTTTCACTTTCCCTTTCAAGAGGGCTCTGTTTCTCTCCAGTAAGTGCACATGCCCTCTATAAAAACAAAACAAAACAAAACAAAACAAACAAAAAACACAACACTCTGCAAAGCTGACCTACATGGGAAGGTTCTGGGTTGGCATCCAGAGCACCCTAAACATTGCCAGGCAGATGTACATGCCACTGACCCAAGGCTGACTGAGGCTAGTGGATAGTGGATTATAGTATGAAGACACTGTGCCTCTCTATCTCTTTTTCTGTCTTGCTTGTGAAGGAAATAAACTTTAAAAAAAAGAAGAAGAAATTAAGAGCAATAATTATATTGTATGAAAATTTAACCTAACAGCTTAATTTCCATTCTGCCTTTAACTGACTACTTCTCATTCCCTTGTCTGCCAAAAAAATATATAATATATTGGGTCATCAGAAAAGTCACAACTTTTTTTTTTGGAGAGATTTTTTTATTTTTTATTTTTTTCGCTATAGGGCACATGCGCTCACCAGACAGACAGAGAGAGACATAGAGACAGAAAGTGAGAAATCACCCCCCAGGGGGGATGGCCATGCTGCAATCCCTTCTTCTCCATTCTCCTCTCGGGATCTTGGGCACGCACGCACAGGCACCCGGCGTGAGTTTTAAGCCACCAGGTCTGGGACGCGAACCACGGTCGACTACGTGGGAGTCCAGCGACATAGCCATTACGCTAACTGCTGGTTCCCACAACATGTTTTTCTGTGCAAAAATGCATCATTACTTCTTCGATGACCCAGTAGTAGGGGAAATAAAAAAGATTTCTTTAGCATTTTTTAAATCAAGAAGTATGACATAAATCTATTTTCTCAAAGTACAGTCGTAATCAAGGTCTGCCTGCTTCAGTAGTGCATGACGATTAAGGCAGCAGTGCAGGGCTGACCCCACAGCACAGCAGTTAATTTTTGCAAGTTTCTCATACATTATTTGTTAGAAAACATTACTTTGTTGAAATAATTTCTGATGGGAATATAAAACAGTGTAGCCACTTGGGAATATAATTTGGCAGTTCCTGAAAAAGCTACACATGTATAGTTACCATGTGACCCAACAATTACACTCATAGGTATCCTCTCAAGAGAAATGTGAATATATGTCTACAAAAATCTTGTACATAAATGTTCATAACAGCTTTATTCATAATAGCCAGAAGGTGAAACAACTCAAATGTTCATCAGCTGATGAATAGATAAACAAAATACAATGTATCTACAGAATAGGATATTATTCAGGCACAAAAAGGAATGAGTATTGATGTATATGACAACACAGAGAAACCTCAAAAACAAATGAAAGAGATTTTTGCTATAGGGTGTGTGCACTCACCAGAGAGACAGAAAGGGAGAAATCATTTGTTTTGGGGGGAGGGGCCACACTGCATTCCCTTCTCCTCCATTCTCTTTTTGAGATTTTGGGTGTGCACACACACCCACCCACCCAGCGTGATTTTCATGCCGCCGGGTCCAGGACTAGAAACACGATTGGTTGTGTGGGAGTTCAGCAACAAAACCATTCTGCCATCTGCTGGTCCCCAATCTTTCCTTACTTTAAAATTATACAGGTTACTTCCAACTTTTCGTGATTTTATATGTAATATTATACATGAACCTGTTCACCCATGTAGCTTTATTCCCTGTTAAGTTTATTTCCTTAAGATTGACTCCTATGTAGAATTACTGAATCAAAAGCAAAAAATTTGTTTAATTTTTTGATGCCAGATTCTTTTGCAAGAGGAATCTGCCCATTTCTTCTGCTGCCAACAATATGAGAGCTTCTGTTTTACCCAGACTTCCTCAGTACTGGGGGTTGTATTATTATTATTTTTACTTAAATTTAATTACCAGAGGGCATGTGCACTCGCCAGAGAAAGAGGAGAGTGAGAAAAAGCACCATTAAGTTGGGGGCATGGTTGCCTTGCAATATTTTTCCTCCAGTTCTCTAGCCTGCAGGATTTGGGGCATGCATGCACATGGGCCTGGCATGTTTTCCAAGCCACTGGGACCAAGGCTTGAACCACAGTTAGCCATGTGGTATCCAGCTCCCAGTGCACAGTGCTTATTAGTTAGAGAGTGTGTGTGCTTGCCAGAGAGCAGGAGAGAGATGAAATCACCCTCCATGAGGAATAGTGACATTGCAGTCTCTTCTCCATCCCTTCCTCCTTTCAGGATCTTGGGTATGCGTGCACACACACCCAGGAGACATCCATCAAATACACTGAGAAACAGTCTTCAAAGTAGCTAACTATGTGCTTAAAAAAATATCAAGGTCAGGGTGACAAAGATTGAGGATCTTCTCTAGATTAACAGAGGGTCAAGAATATGACCCTAACTTGAATCCTGAACCTAGAATAAAGGTAGTTAGCTATGAGGACATTATTGGGCCATTTGCCAGAATCTGAATATGAACTGTGGAATAGAAAATAAGATGATATTGGGGGCCAGGGGAGAGGCTAAGGAACAAAATATTTAACAGACACAAGAATGTGTGTCAACAAGGCAGATAGATTATGGAATGGTACACCACAACAGAGTGAAAAAAAAAATGGCATTACCAACCTTATATATGTATATCCCAAGAAAAAAGATTATATCAATTTTTAATTTCCTGATTTTGATCATGAACTGTGTTCATGAAAGAATATTCCCGTGCTTAGGAATTACACATATTAGTGGAAAAGGCAGAATGTCTTGACTTACCCTTACATTATTCAGGAAAAAATAGTGTGCATATATGTAAGTATACACAGATAAACACATATGTAGAGGGAGAGAGAATAATAAAACAAATGGGACAAAACTTAACTAATTGGTAAATCTGGCTCAAGCTTGTTAGGGGAGTTATTTTGTTGTTTTCCTTTTTTTTTTTAATCATGCTTACAACTTCTTTCTAAATTTGAAATTATATCAAAATAAAAAGTTATGCCCAAATCTCCCCAAAAAAGAAAAAAAAAAGTAATAACTAGAAATATATCAGAAAAACCTTCCTGCTCATTCTTGGCACATCTTAAATGCAAGTTGTTTGTTTTGGCCCTTATGTGTAAATGATGTACCAATTCATAAACTTTGACTTTTATTCATAATTAAGGGCAACATTTTCACTCCTGATTTATTATAGGTCTCTAAAATACAATGTTTTCATCAATTAGTATATTACTAGAGTTTGTTAAAGACCCCGACTTCAGTATTTTGAGAAATCTGGCGATGTGTGGCAAAATTGCAGAACACTTAATAACATAGAGTTGTAAATGACCTTTTCAGGAAGTAAACCTCTGTTAACAGCGCTGTCTCTTGAATTAGTCATTGTTTTGCTTTCCATGATTCTGGAAGCATTTACTGTAAGTTAAATTGTGATTTCATGCAGTTTTTTTTTTAATTGCACGGCTTACTATTTTGACTGTTGTTTCTTTCCAGTCACATTTAGTGACTTTCTTAGGTAATTATGTTTTCTAAAGCACTAAGGCCAGGATTGTGGTTTTATTTTGTTGTTGTTTTATTTTGTTTTGTATGAGAGGTTTTTGCTATAGGAAGCGTGTGCTTGCCAGAAAGAGACAGAGAAACAGAAAGTGAGAAATCACCCCCCAGGGAGAGATGGCCATGCTGCAATCTCTTCTCCTCCAGTCTCCTTTCGGGATCTTGGGCACGCACGCACGCTCATGCGCCTGGTGTGAGCTTAAGCCACCAGGTCCAGGACTCAAACTGCCGTCGACTACATGGGAGTTCAGCAATGTAGTCATTATGCCATCTGCTGGTCCCAAGGCCAGCATTTTAACTGTGGTCAGCCATGTGGGATCTGGCTTCCTTAACCAGTAGTACAAGCCCAATATTCTTCTTGTCTAGATCTTTCTGTCTCCCAAACTGGCCCTGAATCTATGATCTTCCTTCCTCAGCTTCCTGAGTAGCCGGGGCTATAGATACATGCCTTCAAGTTGAGCAAGGAATTGAACCTGGGCTTCCCATGTGGCCTCAGTCTGTGGAGCAGCAGCATCTTAACAGATGCCACCACAGCCAGGCCTGTTTTTAATTGTTTAGTTATGATGTGTCCAGGTGGGAATGTTCTTTAGTTAATACTACTCAGACCTTGTTAAGCTTCCCTGATGTATAATTTGACAAGTTTTTGCCAATATTACTATTTTTAAAAAATAATTATTTAATTTTATTTATTCATTCATTTAATTTGACCAGAGAGAGAGAGTGTGTGCACAAGCAAGAGAGAAAGTGAGAAACCAAGCCACCAGGTCCAGGACTCAAACCATGGCCAGTCATGTGGGAGTGTCCAGTGTCTGAACTGCCATGCCACCTGCTGGCCCTATTTTTTCAAGACTCTCTGTCTATCCTTTCTTTCTGTGACTTCCACTATGTGTATGTTAGTATGTTTCATGGCGTCTCAGAAATCTCTGAGGCTGTGTTCATTTTTTTTCCTTTTTCTCATACTAGGTAATCTCAGTGGCCCTATATTCCAGTTTGTTAATTCTTCTGCCCATTCAAATACACTGCTGAGCTCTTGGTTTTCTGGGGTTTTTGTTTGGTTGGTTGGTTGGTTTTGTTTTTAACATGCACTTTTAGTTGAAGAATTTCTAATTGGTTCTATTTTTTTCATTTCTATTGATAGTCTCTATTTAGATATTGTTTCTTAGATATGATTTTCTTCAGTTCTGTGAGTACATTTGAAATAGCTAATATAAATTCTTTATCTAGTAAGTTCAGTGCTTGGGATTCCTCAAGAACAGTTCCTATTGACTTTTCCCCTTGGGCATAGGTCATATTTTCTTGTTTCTTTTCATGTTTCATAATTATTTGTTGAAACTTGGATATTTTAAGTAATAAATTATGACAACTTTGAAAATTAGAATCTTCCCCTTCCAGAATTGTTTTTGCTGTTTATTTTGTCATATGCACGTTTAGTGACTTTCTTAGCTGATTATGTAAAGTCTGCATTCATTTTCATTTGTGGTTACTGAAGTGTCTGTTCGGTTATCATAGTGATCCACAGTTATTGGAGCTTTCTTTAAATTCTAAGAACCAGAACTCTCATGATTATTACCAAGGGGCTTCAGGTGTATGTGGGGGCACACCTTCAACACTCATATCAGCAGTTTATAACTCCACCTTAGCCTTCACTTCCTGCTCACACAGAACCTCAAGGTAAGCCAGGGGTGGGAGCTTAGGGTTTCTCTTGAGTGTGTACACAGCCCTGGGCATGCAGGTGACCATCTGGGTTCCTGGAAATATTTAGAGCTTTGAAATCTCTCTATGGGCATCTTATTCACCAACTGTTCCTTTTAAGTTTTTGGTTAACCTCTTGTTTGCACTGTTCTCTACTATCTTGGGCAGCCACAATGTTAAACAATTGCCCCTGATTACTTTCAACAAACACGCCACATGGAAAATGATGCTTACACTGGGTGAGCTCCATGTTGGGTCAGATAAAGACTCCTCTAAGTGGAGTGTTTCAGGAAGCCACCAAACTGGCCAGATAGTGGTAATTCTCTGGAAAAGGGATTTTAAAGGAATTCCATCCCTGTTCTGCTTCCAACCTTCCAATGGTTGCTAGGCTGCTGGTTTTCACTGTGAGTATAGCCTCTTGACTTTCAGATTTACCACAGATGTGGGGAGGGGAGAGAGGGAAAAAGGTAAGTTATTATGATACAGAGCTCACTGTTCTTATCAAGATTCAGCTGTTTTTCTTGAGTAAGTGTCCCTTAGATTGCTACAAGTCTGTTGTTAATTTCCAGGGTTCTGAAAAATTATTCTAACAGTTTTTTTTACAGAATTATTTATTTTAGGGAACAGAATTTTCAGAGGCCTTACTTCATCATATTCTCTGAGATTCCTGTTCATTTGCTGTTAACTTTAAACTTGTTCCTCTTATTATGGGAATAGAACACAGTTTATTTGATGAAAAGCAAGACCTGACCTCTGTTCAACTGTGTGTATAACATTTTTTTCTTCTAAAATTTGAACTTCAGTTTTTCTGCCTGCAGAGGAGTGGTGCAAATACATTATCCTAGCTACTCTGTATGCCTTGGTGGAATAAATGCTCTTATGTGTGTGGAAACAGTCCCCTTGAAAGAAAAGTGCTGCTTCTCCCTGTGCATCCTGGATCAAGACACTGCACCACTTGCTTCTGTTTCCCTCTCCTCTTTCTCTCTCTCTCTGATAATGCTTTCTCCCCATAGGTATAGCAGCAAATTTAAATTGCTTAAACTATTTTTTAATAGTGTGACTTCCTATTTTCAGAGAGATATTTTTGCTATAGGGCATGTGCACTCACTGGAGAGACAAAGAGGCAAAAAGCAAGAAATCACTGCTCAGAGGGGATGGCCATGCTGCAATCCCTTCTCCTCCAATCCCTCATCAGGATTTTGGGCATGCACTCACACATGCCCAACATGAGTTTTAAGCCACCGGTTCTGGGACTCAAACCCTAGTCGACTAATGAGAATCTAGTAACATAACCATTATGCCATCTGCTTGTCCCATGACTTTAAAAAAAAATTATTGCCATAAGGCATGTGCACTTGCCAGAGAGAGGAAGTATCCCTCATGGGGCCTGATCATGCCACAGTCCTTTTTCCTTCATTTCTTCATCCCATCAGAATTTTGGACATGCATGTGCATGCACACACATGTGCACACACACTCACACACACACACACACACACACACACACACACAGCATGCTTTTCAAGCACTAGAGGCCAGGATTTGAACTGCTGTTGGCCATGTGGGATCCAGCTTCCTATGCGTACCACTTAACTGCTGTGCTAAGGGCCAGCTCTGCTTTACATGTCTTTAAGATTACTTTAAGAGGGACCAGCAGATGGTGTAGAGGTTAAGATGTTGGACTCCTACATGGCCAACCATGGTTTGATTCCCAGACCTGGTGGCTTACTTTCTCAGTCTTCCTCTCACACTCTCTCTCTGCTTCACTCTGGTCAAATCGAAGAAAAATAATAAGCAAAATAAAATTAAATAAAAAAAGATTACTTGAAGATATTCAGCAAAAACTAATATTATTACTTACAGTTTGACTAGAAATTATGAATATTTTATACATAATACAGTATACTTGAATACTATCCTGAAGGTGATTATTAGAATTTTTTTCATAAGACATGGAATTCTAGAAATAGTTTTAAAACTTCCATCAGTCATTTGTTTGCTCATCTCTCCCTCTCTCTCTGCTTTTTTTGGTCATTTACCTTCTTACTATTGAATTCAGACTTCTCTGTGGAGAGCTTTTAGTGCTCACAGCTTTTTGTTAATCAGTTTGTCATGTTGGTAAAATATAACAGAATTTACCATTTTTGAGTAGACAGTTCAGTTGCATTTAAGTACATTTATAATGTATCACGCATTCATTTCTTTTTCCAAAAATATAGATTCTGCAGCTCTTTGACTATACTTGCATTGTGAACCAACATTGTTACTAAAATAGTGTAGACTATACTGCTTTTTGTTCATTTATTGCGTAGTAAGCCAGTTTTATAAAGCATAATAGGTGCTGATTTTAATAATCACGCTTCCTTTACATCCTTTCATTTCTGAAAACAACCTAATTGTTTATGCAGAATATGTTTAACTCACATTCCTTTGGTGCTGCAGATTGCAACACAAGCAGGAATTAACGCAGGGACGGCCGTGTCAAGAGGATTGTATCAACCCGCAACAATCTTTATGGGCCACCAAGTGTCAGCCATTTCAAGCATTGGAGATCTCAGCACAGAGCAGAAATCTCCCCAGCCTACAAAGAACTTTTCAATTCCTGACCCACATTCATACCGACAGACAGCCCAGAGCAGTGATGTGACAGACAGCTATGTAGTACAGACTAGTAGTGACACACAGTGCTTAAACAAGTCTGACAAACTAGACGGAAAGACATCTCTTCAGATTGGTGAGAAGACGCCAGTCAGAGCCGGTGTATTGTCTGAGGAGGAACAAACTCATTGCTTGGAGATAGGCAGCAGCACCCGTCACGGCAAGAGTAATTTATCTGAAGGTAAAAAGTCTGCTGAACTCCATTCCCCGTTACAGGGAAGATTAAGTCCAGAGAACAGAACCACTGATTTAAAGTGTGACAGTTCCAGCAGATCAGAGGAAGAAATACTGACACGGGAACATATTGAAGTCGAGGAAGAAAGAGCCAGGCCGCCAGTCTCGGCGGTATCAGTTTCAGAAGACGGTGCATCTGGAAATAAGTGGTCTCAAGAGAAGCGTGCTGCTGGGGAAGGTTTCTCAGGTGGGGTGAGAGGCTGGGTTCCTGTGCTGACTGTTGGTATTTAGTTTTTCTGGATGATAGTGATTTATGAAAGACAAGATATACTATTTATCCCTTTGTCAAAAATAAAATAGTTTGCCAATACATTCCATTCAACTGAGTTCTTAGATATGCATATGGAAATATTTTTGCAGATGAATTTGATTTTTAAACCCACCGTAATATTTTAAAAGACGTTTTAAAATATTTTTGAGTTTTTAAATACTCTAATTAGTGTGGATATAATTGCTATACTTTTTTTTAAAATTTTTCTTCTTTTTTCTTTAATTGCCAATGGGAGCAGGCACTCACACATGCAAGAGAGTGAGCACACTGTAGTCCCTTCCTCTGTTTCTCCATCTCATCGGGATTTTAGACACACACATACACACACCCGGTGTGTTTTCCAAACTGCCAGGACCAGGATTGGAACTGTGGTCAGCCACATGGGCTCCAGGTCCCTCTACACAGGACTTAACAACTATGCTATGAGGCTGGCCCTGTTGTTACATTTTTGGGAGTGGTGGTGTTGCTATAGGTCACGTGCACTTGCCAGAGAGAGACAGAAAGAGGGGCATGGCCACACTACAGTCCCTTCTCTGTTTTTTTCTTGGGATTCTGGGCATGCACATACAGGTACCCAGCATGATTTTTCCAGCGTCCAGATCTGGGACCTGAACCATGCTTGGCCATGCGGGAATCCAGTGCGTTAACCGTCATGCCACCTGCTGGCCCCAGTATTTTTAACTGATGAGTAATTTCTTTCTCAGGTGCCTTGTTTCTTTGTAAAGTTGGTGATTATTAATCCATTCATATCTCCTTTGACAGATCGTCTTGCTCATGGAGACCCAGAGTCACAGGGACTCTTCAGAAAAACACAGGAAGAGCAAGAGGAGGAAAGTGAGAGCAGCAGCAGTGACCTCACAGTTTCCGTGAGTGAAGATGATCTGATGTTAAGGAGTCCAGAACCACAGCCAAGTCCAGGTGACATGGTAGAGGCCGAAGATGGAGCAGAGGCCTCGAGGCCCATCCGTGCTGAACAAGAAAGAGGTGTTCTATCTACCGAGAGAAATCTTTGTCTTTTACAAACTTCCAGCTCTCCTGATTCAAGAAAGGAGTCCGGCACTAACACGCCAACAGAAGAGTAAGCTGTTCATTTTTTAAAAAAAAAATTCTCTTTTTCATTTGTAGACATTTTTAGACACATTCCACTGGTAGTCATATGCCAGCTTTGGCTCGAGGCCCTGGCCTGGTTGCCCTGGAAATATTTTGGGCATGAGTGCACGTGCCCAGGAGCTTGGTGGCTAGAGGACTGGGGGAAGGCGTTTCTGGCATAACTGAGCTCTGTGGAGTTGTTCCCCTCTCTCTCTCTGTTGCACATGTGCATGCACACACTGTCATAACTTTTTAAAGAGGCAGATCCAGGCCCAACTGCTCTAGTATGTATCAGTTCACACTGCTGATCAGCAGCAGAGAAGGGAAGACTCACAATCAGTTTCTGGCCCACCCTGAAAGCTGGGTATGGTAGTGCACACCTGTAGTCCCAACTACTCAGGAGGCTGAGGCAGGAAGATAGCTACCATTTGAGACCCTGTCCAAAGGAAAAGGAAAAGCAAAAAGAGCACATCTAGGTACAAAGTGCTCCCACTATAGATGGATGTACCAGCACAGTTCCAACTATCGGGAAATGTGAGTTATGTGAGAGGCAAGCCAAATGGGTTTTTCTACTTGTGATACTTGTCTCATAAAGGTCTAGGTATTACTTATTACATTATCAGGAATTGTATTACTAGAGATAGAATGTATCTGTTTTGGGTTTTGCATTTGTAGGCTTATTTTTATGGCACGTTGGACAAGTTAGCACTTCGGTAGGCTCCCTGGTGTACTTTCTCAGAACGCAGTTGTTTTTATTTTCATTGTTTATTTTTTTTTCTTTAATTGCCAGAAGGCATATGCATTTATAAGACAGAGAGAGAGAGAGCGCGCGCTCAAGCGGCAGGACATGGTCGCTCTGCAATTCTTTCTCCTCCATTTTTCCATTTCATCAGGATTCGAGGATTGCATGCACATACACACAGCAAGTTTCTCAAGCCACTGGAGCAGGGCTTTGAACCATGGTAGGCCCTGTGTGATGAAGCTCCCAATGCGCTGAGTTAGCCACTGTACTATGAGCCTGGTCCAGGACTCAGTCTTTTTCTGATTGTAAAAGGTTTAGTATATGTATAGAATTCCTGCTTAACATTTCTCTGGAAGTTGAGAATGTTTGTTCTCCTATTGCCCAATATGAATGACTTCTGTGACCTTAAAACCAATCTCTTTGGAATTTTGGGGTATAGTTTTCCAATGTTTATTGGAAAATACGGGTATTTAAGATGCCCCCAGAGTGAAAAGTCAGTCAGCAATGGTTGTTTTTTGTATCTGTGTCCTCAGATTTGAACCTGTATACTTTTTTCTTTTTAAAATTTTGCTAGAGGGTATATGTGCTTGCCAGAGAGAGAGACAGAGAGAGGAGAAGTGAGAAAGCACCCCTTCCCCCATGGAGGCTAATCCCTTCTCCTCCATCTTTCCCTTTTTCAGGATCTCGGGCATGTGAGTACCTGCGCCTGGCATGTTTCTAAAGTGTCTGGGTTTGAGGCTTGAACTCCATGGATGGCCTTGTGGGGTCCAGCCACCTTCGTCAAGCCACATCTAGCCTAGCTGCAGGTGGTTTTAAGTGATACTGGTTAATTTGCTGGCATCCCCATGGCTTTTGAGTCTCCCCACGTTCTCTTAACTTACTGTTTACCATGAGCTCTTCTCCTTTGCACTGAGGTTTAAAACTGAGTAAAAGAAATGTTTAAAACAATAAACATGGGGGGCCGGCAGGTGATGTGGTGGTTAAAGCGCTGTACTCCCACATGGCCAACTGCAGTTTGAGTCCTGAACCTGGTGGCTTGTTTTCTCACTTTCCTGTTCTCTCTCTCTCTCTCTCTCTCTCTCTCTGTTCAACTTCATTATTTTTATGTGGCAGTCACCCCGTGACTTGACCACATGACCCTCATTAGCCAGGAAGCTGTCCAGTGTCAGTCACTGAGTGGCGACAGCAGAGTTCCTGAGACAGCAAGAGGGCAAGCCCAGTGCACGAGTACTTTTTAGTGCTTGCCTCACATTCACTAGTGCCCCATTGGCTACAGAAAGTCATGGGACCTACCCCAGAATCAAGAGGTGGGAAATCCTATCCATCTCTTGGGATGAGTTTCAGTGTCACTTTGCAAAAGGATGTGTATGCAGGGATGAGAAGTTTATGGTCATATTTTGCAGTCTACCACTGTTTTTTAGAACAAGTTCAAATGAAGATAACCTCAGTGTAAATCCAGAGTCAAGAAGGGTTTTATACAGGTGTGGATGCAATATCTTGAAGGCAGTATAAACATTTAAAGGTAAGGGGGGTGGGGTGGGTGGTGGTAAACTAGGTTTAGAGAAAGAGTGCAAAAAGCACCGAGAGAACTTAGGGTAAGTGAGGGGCAGAGCAAAGGGACCCTGTGCCAAGGGCTCATTGAGGAGGACCTGGGCAGTTAGGGTTTAAAATGTTACCTGGCCCTGGGCCAGCAGGTGGCATGGTGGCTAAGGGCACTGCATTCCACATGGCCAACCATATTTCGGGTTCTGGACCTGGTGGCTTGTTTCTCACTTTCCATCTCTCTCTCTCTCTCTTTCACTCTGTCCCTCTGGTCAAATTAAAGTAATTAAATAAAATAATTTTTTAAAAATGTTAAGACTGGCGGGAACCAGCAGTTAGCGGCTATGTCACTGGACTCCCACGTAGTCGACCGCAGTTCGCGTCCCGGACCCGGTGGCTTAAAACTCACGCCGGGCGCGTGTGCGTGCGTGCCCAAGATCCTGAGAGGAGAATGGAGAAGAGATTGTGGCGTGACCATCCCCCCTGGGGGGTGATTTCTCGCTTTCTGTCTCTATGTCTCTCTCTGTCTGGTGAGCGCACGCGCCCCATAGCGAAAAACCTCTTCCCAAAAAAATGTTAAGACTGGCTCAAAGTTAAGACAAACCTTGAATATCAGGTTAATAATTTAGAGTTTATTCTCTCTGTTTTGTAAACTATTGAAGGTTATTTCAAGAGAAGGGCAGTGTGATGAGTAGCTTGATATAGGAGGATTAACTTGACAGCTTTAACTTTATCAGGATTAATTATCCATGTGGGAGACAGAATTCTGAGACAACCTCCAGATTCCTGTACCCTGTCTTATATGTCCTGTATAATCCCCTCGCCTTGAGTGTGTGGGCAGTCCTTCAAGTCTGGTGGATTTTACTCCTGTGATTCGGCTGTTGTATGACAAAGATGAAGGATTTGCAGAGATAATGAAGGTTCCAAACCAACTGACCTTGAACTAATCCAAATGAAGATTACCCAGGGTGGGCCTGGCCTAATCAGATGAGACTTGGAAAGAGACTGGGTTTTTACTGAAGTCAGACAGAGTCAAGGCAGCTGAGATACTTTCCTATTCACCTGGAACCAAACTGTCACCTTCTAGAAAAGGCCACATGTCAGGAAATGACATGCAGCCACTAGGACCTGAGGGCCTCAGTTTTGCAGCCACAAGGAAATTCATTATTTTTTTGAAAGAGATTGATTTTGTTGGTTTTTTGGTTTTATTTATTTATTTATTTTTATTATTTTTCATTAAATCGCTGTACATCATTTAGATTATGAAAAGACTTTACCCAGCATGATACCCTGCTGGCCCCATAAAAATCATTTTTAAAACATATGATGTTGGCCATACTTTTTTTTTTGTAGATATTCTTTATCAAATTAAGAAATTTCCTCTCTGTTCCTAGTTTGCTGAGAGTTTTTATTATAAATGCATGTTGGCTTTTGTCAAATGCTTTTTCCGCACCTAATGGTATAATCTTATGTTTTTTTAATCTTCTTTAGCTAATTGATGTAATAGATTATATTCATTGATTTTTGCATATTGAGTAAACTATATATCCTGGGATAAATTCCACCTAGTTACTGTATATAATTTTTCTTGCACATCATTGGATTCAATTTGCTAATATTTTGTTAAGGATTTTTGCCTCTGTGTTCATCAGGGATTGATCAGTCGTTTTTCTTTCTTGTAATGTCTTTATCTGGCTTGCGTGTTAGGATAATGCTGGCTTTATGGAAGAAGTTAGAAAGTATTCCCTCTACTTCTGTTTTCTGGAAGAGACAGTAGAGAATTAGTATCATTTTCCCTTAAATGTTTAATAGAATTCACCAGTGAACACATCTGAGCCTGGTTTTAGGAGGTTAGATATTGATTCAATTTCTTTAATATGTATATGCCTATAATATTTCCTTGTATGGATTTTAGTAAGTTGTATTCTTCAAAGAATTGGCCTATTTCGTATAAGTTAACAAATTTGTGAGCATAAAGTTGTTCATAATATTCCTTTATTATCCTTTTAATACCCATGAGATCAGCAATGAAGGTCCCCCTTTCATTTCTGGTATTTGTGTCTTTTTTTTTTTCCCCCTTGGCTAACCTGGTATTATGGACTGAACATAAGTGTCCTCCCAAAATTCATATGAACCCTAACTCTAACCTATATGACCGTATTTGAAGATAGGGCCTGCTAGGAAGTGATCAACGTTACACAAGGTCAGAAAGATGAGGTCCTAATCCAATAGAGCTGGTTCCTTTGTTAAAGGAGACATCAGAGAGCACTCTTCCTCATCATGGGAGGACACAGCAAGAAGGTGGCTCTCTGCTGCAGGTCCCACCAGGAGCTGCACAGGCTAGCACGTTGACCTTGGACTTCTCAGCCTTCAGAACTGTGAAACATAAATTTTGGTTGTTGAATCCATCCAGTTTGTGGTAGTGTGTACAAGTGATTTCTGGTTTATGGTTTGACTCAAGATTTTCCAACTCCACAATGATGCAAAAGTGATATATATTCTTTCAAAACTTACCTTGAATTCTCATTTGGGGCTTCTCCTAATTTCTTTCCCTCTTCTAATTGCTTTAGCTTTTTAGAACTACATTTAAATAAGAGCTGAGAAAGTGGACATCTTTGTCTGTTCCAGTTCTCAGAAAAAAACTTTTATGAGTTTTTTTGAATTTTTTCCCAATCAATATAATGTGAGCTGTGGGTTTATCGTATACAGGTTTTATTACATTGAATTATGTGATTTCTAACCTAATTTATTAAGAGTTAATCATAAAGCTATGTTGTGGGTTTTTTGTTGTTTGGCTTGGTTTGGTTTTGGTTTTTTAGTTTTGATGTAGGACACATGCACTCACTAGAGAGAGAGGGGGAGAGAGAAGTCACCCTCCAGAGTAGGGATGGGATGGCCATGCCACAATCCCTTCTCCTGTAGTTTCCTGTTGGTATCTTGTGTGTGTAAGCACACACACCTGGCATGGTTCTCAGGTCTCTAACTGCACAGTTGGCCACATGGGATCCAGAACCTTAACCACACCACCTGCTGGCGCAAGTGATGTTGTGTTATATCAAATGCTTTTCCTGCATCAGTTGATATGATCACAGGGTTATTTTGTCTCTTTCTGTTGATATATGTACCATATTTATTGATTTATGTATGTTGAACCATTCTTACATTCCTGGGATAAGTTCTGTTTTCATGTGCTGTGAATTTGGTTTGCTAGTATTTTGTTGAGGATTTTGGCATTTATATTCATCAGGGAATAATGGTTGTTTTCTTTTTTAATGTGTCCTCTATTTTTTGGTATCAAGGTTATGATGGCCTTTTTTAACAAGCTTGGAGAGATTCCCTTCACTTATATCTTTTGGAATAATTTGAGAAGAATTGGTTATCAGTCTTTGTTTAAGAGATTTATAAAATTCAGCAGTGAAACCATCTAGCCCTAGATTTTTCTTTGTTGGGGACCTGTTACTACAGATCTCATTGCTTGCTGTTGGTCTCTTCAGGCTTTCTACTACTTCGTGGTTCAGTCTTGGTAGATGATGTGTCTAGGAATTTATCCTTCTCTTCTGGGTTTCCCTGCTTATTGGCATATAGTTCATAATATCTCTAATGTTATTTTATATGTTTGTGATATCAATTGTAATGTCTCTTTTTTCATTTCTGATTTTATTTATCTGTGTCTTTTCTCTTTTTTTCTTAGACTTGCTAATGATTTGTCTTTTATAAAATTATTATTTCAGAGAACCAACTTGCCATTTTGTTGATCTTTTGTATTGATTTTTTTTGGTTCTCTATTTCAGTGATTTTAGCTCTGATCTTTATTATTTATTTTGTTTTACGTTTGGCTTTAAATTTTTCATGCCTTTCTCATTATCTTAAGATGCATCATTGTTCATTTTCCTTTTCATTCTTTTTTTTTTTGAGGTAGGCATTTATTGCTACAAATTTTTTTCTACTGCTTTCACTCTTGCTTGCTCTTGGTTTTCTTTTGCATAGAATGTCTTTTTTCCATCCCTTTACTCTCAGCCTTTGTATGTCTTTATGGATGAGACAAGTTTCTTTTCTTTTTTATTATCATGATTATTCTTTAACTTGACCAGAGAGAGAGGGAAAGTGAAAAAGCAAGCCACCAGGTTCAGGACTCAAACTGTGGCCAGCCATGTGGGAGTCCAACTCCTTAACCACCATGCCACCTGCTGGCCCTGAGATAAGTTTCTTGTAGACAGTATATAGTACTTTTTATATATATATAAAAATTCATTTATTTTCTGTATCTTTGCATTTACATGAGTCTCTCAAGAATTTTTTTTAAAGTTAATTTCTTCATTGACCCAGTAGTCATTAAAGAGCATGCTGTTTAATTTCTATGTGTTCATATATTTTCCTCAATTCTTCTTACAGTTGTTTTCTAGTTTTATTTCATTGTCGTTAGAAGAGCTACTTGGTAGGGTTTCTAGGTTTTTGGGTTTTTTTTTGATAGGTTTTTGCTATGGGGCGCATGCGCACGCCAGAAAGACAGAGACAGACAGAGAGACAGAAAGCAAGAAGTCACTTCCCAGGGGGGATGGCCATGCCGCAACCCCTCTTCCTCCATTCTCCTCTTGGGATCTTGGGCACACATGCACACGCACCTGGCATGAGTTTAAGCCAATGGGTTCAGGACTCGAACAGTGGTCGACTACATGGGAGTCCAGCAACATAGCCACTATGCCAACTGCTGGTCACTATGATTTCTGTTTTTAAAAAACTTTTGAGCTTACTTTATGACCTATATGTGATCTATTTTAGAGACTGTTTCATGTGCTGATGAGAAGAATATGTATTCCTTGGATGTCGAATGACATGTTCTGATCTGTGGTTCATTTTTTTTTCCTCTATGGAATATATATTTTTTTTAATCTTTTTTAAAATTTTTAATTCATTAATTAATTTACATTCATTCACTGAGCATCGTCACTGCATACAAAATGTGATTTCCCATCCAGAACATACTGCATAGTGGCTTAATCATACATGTTATCATTAATAATTTTCCATGTCTAGTTTCATATATATATATATTTTTTTTTATATATATTTTTCCCTCTATTTATCACCCTCTGCCATTTCCCACCCTTCTCCCAAACTATCTCAGGTGTCTACAGTTGTTTTCCATTCCTTTTTTTTCCCT